>NW_028274816.1:111846298-112149328 GCF_037043125.1 Eumetopias jubatus | reverse complement strand
CTCACTTCTGCATATCTCCTTTTAGCTGGTTCCATTTTTAAACCACGTTGGAACTAATTCTAAGTCAAAGGTCAACTAACAATTTTATCCTTGAATTATTAATTTTACCTAAATTGCCTGAATACCTCCATGGCATGTTGAATGCCTTTTCATCCTGGTTTTATGCTAGTACTTGCTTGCCCAGTTTTCAAGCCTAGAGGAAAACACAGGTCCTGTGAATTCCCTTCATTTATCACTTCTGTTCTTTTTTGTCATGTTTACAATTTTTTAGGTTAAATCTCCGTGAACTTGGACCCCTGGCATCTCATATGCGTTGGTTTATCTGGCTCATGGCAGCTGGAGGAACCATTTATGTATTTCTCTACCATGAAAAGTAAGAGAAAATAATTTACATTTGATAGTTTTAAAATTAACTACCTAAATTCTGTTGACGTTACGACAGTTTGCTTTATATTTACACTTCAGAATAGTAGAAATACATAAATAGAATATATATTGCTTTTAGCAAATCTTTGAAGCCATTTGGTGTTCATTATTGGTAGACAGATTGCTGTGGGAAGAACTAAATGGCACATGTATGATAGGATGCATTTGAGGGACAGACCGACTACCATTTTAGTCATTCGGATGTCACTTCACATCCTCAGGCGACTGGCCTTATCAGCAGCAAAATAGCCTTAAAACTCTGTGATCCATACTTAGCACATGAGAATAAAAACTGCTTTTTTGAGCTTTCAATGAAGACTGAAGATAATAGATAAGCACTGGAACAACACTTACCTAGATGGGAACCCAGAAGATGTTCCAAACTAGGATTCCCTGAGAAAGGGGATATTTGGAAGAGCATCTGAACTCTTAATATCCTAACCATGGGGCACATTTTTTAACCTGTTATTTTTAGTCCATAGTCATAAGTATTAAGCAAATATCAAAAGGAAAGCTTACTGAAATTTAGCATCACGGCTCCAGAGGAGACCTTCAGAGTCATCTATTCCAGCTTCATGCTTAAAAAAATGAGACCATTTAGGATGTGCATCAAATTAGTGATTCATCTAGAATTAGGACCCAAGAGTCCTAGTTCTTACCCCATGGCTCTTTTCCTTATTTCACGTGCCTGAATTTGAGAAACTCACAAGCATGAAATCATTGTCCCTGAGTACAATTTATTAGCTTATCTATTGTCATTGGCAGAATGGCTCTAAGAATTGAACATAATTTGTGTTTATCACAAAGTATTAAATTGTTTCCTCTTTTCAGAAGAAAATGGCAGTTTTCACTAACTTATGACTTTGAAATTCACTTAAGTTGCATTTTTGACCACAATTAGTTATTCTGAGTGGTGTTATATAGTATATATATAAATTCGAGGAAACAGTTTGCTTCTTGGGCTCAAACACCTAACTTATATCCTTGGATAAAATAGCTGTCTTTTCTCCTATTCCAGGCCTCCTTTTACACCAAACCCACAAACCCATTCTTCCCCAGTTCCCTGATAAGATTACTTCATAGTGGACTCTGAGTATAAAACACGGACAATGAGATGTGATTGGCCCCTGACCATTTGGTTGGGCAGTATTAGGGAGTGCCTAAATCATGCCAGGTACTATGCTAGGCCTTGCAGATATGAACATAAACGAAATTTGGCCCCTGCCTCTAAGGAACTTAGAGCCTACTTTGATTAGGCAGAAACGTGAGCTGAATCTTAGTACAGTGTATTTCTTAGCATTTTCAGACATTCTATAGCCTAATGCGATGAGCCTTACAAGTTGGAGTTTGTGCAGATGCAAAATAAAGGGACAAACAAAACTATATGCCCTTCATTCCTTAGGGCTAACATCCCTTTGCCACTGATAAACCCGACCCCACGCAGCATCCCTGTCTGTCTTCATAATTTCAGTTTCTTATAGCTGTGGATAGGAGTGGTGAGGAGGGCAAACACTCTGGGATTGGGAGGGGGAAAATGCATGGTGGATTGGATGCAGTAATAACACTTTTTGTAGCAAACATTTTCCAAGTCGCATGTGGCGTTTGATGCCATTTCAATCCTGTAAGAAACGCTAGTTCATTGTGACTCAACTATAGTATTTTAATTAGAGGCCTAATGGTCTCCTGGGAAAATATATTCATTGGAATAGTTTAAGAGTTTGCATTTCTTTAAAAAAAAAAAAAAGGTGGGGGGAGCTGGAATGGAAATTGTCATAAATATTGTAGGAATAGATACAATTAACTGCCTTTCTATCCTGCAGGTATAAGGTGGTTGAGCTCTTTTTCTATCTCACAATGGGGTTTTCTCCAGCTTTGGTGGTGACATCAATGGTAAGAAATGGCTTCATAATTTTAAGTATTTCACCTTATTTCCTTTTAAATTGCTGGGGCTTTTCATTGGTCCATAGATATGACATGTAGCTTTTCTTTCTGAAGTTATGACATCTCCATTAACTCCAAAGAAAAAGTATATAAATAACAAAGTGCCTGCAATCTATACTAGCTCCTGGTTGTAGTTTGGAGAAGTTATATACTGAAGTATATTTCTTTCCATATGATCATCTTCTCTATGGGTTGCTTTTGGATAGCCATTCTGTTCACCCCACCCCTACCCCACCCTTCTCCCAAAGAGGCATGAGGTCACCTGCAGATAAGTATTTTTGCCTGAATCGTTTAGTGTCTTAACTATAAATCCATGGAGGAGGGTAAATTTTTTTTGATGTCTTACAATGAAAAAAAAAACCTATAAATTATTGACTTACTAAATCTTAAGAATTAGAAGGACCACAAGAGGTCAGTTGTGTCAACATTTTATTTAGTATTTCCCAAAAGTCTTCACTCTTACTTTTCTTTCACTTGCTTTTAAGTCACATATATTATTTCTCTTTCTCAGGAAAGTGCTTTTCTTTTTTTTTTTTTTTTTTTTTTTACACTTTGCTTGAAAATTTCTTTTGAGGACTTTCATGGGTGGAAGTAACATTACCTATAGTAGGCAGTCAGTGTGTATGCTTTGAACTTCCTTTCAAATTGAATTGCTTTTGAAAATCTGTGTGTATCAATTTGAAAGAAAAGCATATCATTATAGCCTTGTGATCCCATCCAACTGGTTATTTTGTGCCATTAGCTCCAGTGTCTTAGGCTCTGCATTTTTTTGGCATTCGCCCCTATATTAATTAAGGAACTCATAATGTGTCTAGTTTGAATTATTTTCTCAGTCTACAAAGGTCAGAAGAATTGTACTTATAATTTCACTCCTGTGCCTATGAGCTAAGAATGTATATAGCCCCTACCTGGTCACAAAAATACCTGTAAAAGGTTTAGAAGTTACAGGTTTGCTTGTTTTTTTCAGAGGATAGGTCTTACGAGAATGTGTCAAAATATGTTTCTTTAAGGTAAGAGCTTTATCGTAGCTTTAATAATTACCTAGCACCAAAAATAAATTATAATTTAGTTGGTAAAGGCAACAGGGAAGAGTGAAGGGAAGGAGGTGAATGATGGAAACGAGAAAATCTGCCTTGAAGGCCATATAGTTAGAGGGCAATTCAGGACACCCAAAGCAACATAAGCAAGGTTTGTGTGTGTAGGTTACTAATCATTACAGTAGAACATCAAATAAATTCCCTTGGGGTATCATAAGAGCAGGTTTATCCAGTATTTTTACTACCCTAAATCTTGGCATTTTCACAAGTCATACAATAGTCAGTGACTAACGTTTGTGATAGTCAAAACAGGATAATCCTCACATACCCCCCCTCCCCCCGGTAGAACTCAGCACCAAGCAGGAACCTACAGTTCATTTTAAATAAGAAACTATCATAAAGTTTTATAATGTCTTCGATTGGGAAAAACATAGGCTGCTATGGGAGCACATGATCCAAGCACTAAAGGAAATGATGTTCAAGCTGATTCATAAAGACAGAAGAGAGCCTAGGGATAGGAGGGATGATGCAAGCTGTACAGGAAAGAATATAGCATGAAGGCAGGCCTGGAGAGGGGGAAAGCACTAGCACCTTTAAGAATTAAAAGTAGTTCATTGTTTGGAACATGAATGTGTGTACCTGTTGGAGTGTGCCTCTATGCTTGAGGTGGGTAATTATGCAGATAGCATAAGTCTTGTAATAAAGCTGGAGAGCTAGACAGAGACCAGATCAAAAAGAACCTCATAAGCCATCTGAACTAACAAACAGTGTGATTGGACACTCAAAGCTTTGATTCTGGTTGGAATATTGGGCTATCAGAGATTTATTCTTCTGCCATAAAGAATTATAAAAAACTGGCAAAGTATTGGAAACAACTGTTTCTTGGCATTGGACCACAGACACAGGACTGTGTCCCTTGAGGGAATAGAAACCAAAAGATGAGCTTCAAATTTGCCCCAGTTTTCTCCCTGGGGACACTTTCCAAGCTGCGACAAAATAAAGTGGAGCCAGAGAGCAGCAGTCAGGGTGGAGGAAACAAGTCAGTATTTTAGCTACTGAGCCTGCTGCAGTTTTGGGGGAGGATTCTGGAGAAGAGGGAGCTTCACATAGAAGTGTCTCCAGAAATCTACAAAGGGGTTTCCCTGAGTCCTTGCCCAAATACCACACTGCATCTGTGCAGGGCAAGTCTCTGCATGCCCTGGCCGAGTGGCTGTGGGACAGCTGTGGGATAATGGAGAGTCCAGAGGTGCCTGGTGCTGGAAGATATCAGAGGCCAACCAGCCACAGTGGAGACACCATGCTGAGCAACTCAGGTGTTCAACTGAACCCAGCAAGTCGACCTCCACACTTAGGAGAACTACTCCAGCTCTCGAGTGAGGACTACCCTGGAACTGCCATAACAAAGCCCAAAAACAAACCTGGAAAGGATAAAATTGATCCTCTGTACATAAACTGCCTACCAGAACAAAACTCAACATTATTGAAAGGAACACAACAAAATCTATACTCTCACAGCTTGGCATCCATTTATCCAAACAAATATTAGTAGATAAGCAAGAAGCAAGAAAATGTGACACCACGCACCTAAGGAAATACAAGTCAATAGAAACAGATACAAAGATGACAGAGATGTTGAAATTAGCATACAAGGCCTTTAAAACGTAATGAGTAAACAAATGCAGAATCTCAGAAAAGAAATGGAACTACAAAAAAGGAACTGAGTGGAAATTCTAGACCTGAAAACAATATGATAACAAAAATTTTTTGAAGCGGTTAACAACAGATTGGATACTACAGAAGAAAAGATCAATGAACTTGAAAATGCGTAGACATGCTACATACTGGGAGAAAATACTTGCTTTCTCTGTATGTATCTGACAAAGGACATGTATATGGACTATATAAAATACTTCAAATGAGTAATAAAGAGTCCTATAAAAATGGGTAAAACACTTGAACAGACACTTCACAAAGGTACACACATATCCAATAGGCCCTTGAAAGAGCCCTCAACATCATTAGTCATCAGGAAATGAAAATTAAAACCTCAATGTGCTACCAGAATATACCCTGGAGAATTATTAAAATAAAGACTGACAGCACCGAATTCTGGCAAAGATGTGAAATAACTGGAACCCCAACTCATTCTTGGGGGTAGTATAATATGGCAGAACTATTTTGGAAAATTATTTAGCCATTTATTATAAAATTAAACATAGATTTATGACTCAACAGGTACTACCCAACAGAAATGAAAACATAATCTACAAAAAGACCTCCATAAAGCCCCAGATGGAAAGAACTGATAAAAAAAGAAGCCAGGGGCGCCTGGGTGACTCAGATGGTTAAGCGTCTGCCTTCGGCTCAGGTTGTGATCCCAGGTTCCTGGGATTGAGTCCACATCAGGCTCCCTACTCAGCGGGAAGTCTGCTTCCCCCCTCTCCCTCTGCCTCTCCCCCTGCTTGTGCACTCTCTCCCTCTCTCTCTCTCAAATGAATAAAATCTTAAAAAAAAAAAAAAAAAAGCCAGATACAAAAATAGACATACAGTATCATTCCATTAATGTGAAGTTCTAAAACAGACTTAGTGTGTGGTGATAGCAGCAGTAAGAACAATGGTTGCTTTGGTGGAAGAGATTGTCCAGGATTGGGAGGGGGTGTTGGGGTAGGTGGTCTCTCTTGATCGGGGTATGGGTTAGATAGATGTATGCATTTATCAAGACCCATGGTGTTCACTTAGTATTTATGTATTACACTCTGTAAAGTAATCATCAATTTAAAAAAAGACCCGTTTCCGGGGCGCCTGGGTGGCTCAATTGGTTAAGCGACTGCCTTCAGCTCAGGTCATGATCCTGGAGTCCCAGGATCGAGTCCCACATTGGGCTCCCTGCTCAGCAGGGAGTCTGCTTCTCCCTCTGACCTTCTTCCCTCTCGTGCTGTCTCTCTCTCATTCTCTCTCTCTCTCAAATAAATAAATCTTTAAAAATAAATAAATAAATAAATAAATAATGACCCGTTTCCACTCTTCCCTCCCCCTCCCCCAAAGAAGAATTTAAGTTCAGGAACCAGACCACCTTGGTTCAAATCCTGATTCTGACACTTAAACACTACGTGGCCTTGAGCAAATTATGTACTCTCTCTGTTTAGTGTTCTCATCTGTAAAGTTGGGATACTAACAGTACCTAATTTAGGGTTGTGAAGATTAAATGAGTAAACATGGGTACACTTCGAACAGTGCCTAGGATAGAATAAAAGTGCAATGACACAGGCAATGAAGAAAACAGCTTTTGTTTTAGGATTCACTATAGTCTGGTTCCCTGAAAGTTAATAAGTTAAATATGGTGTCTTGAGGAACTGTCTGCTACCAGAATGTATATCAGAACCAACCTCTGTACGTGGCTTGGTCTCTTGCTTATTGTTTCAGTGGAAAGAAAAAAAGAGTGCTATCTTTTGGGCAGTGACCAGCTCTATGGCTTTGTTCAGGTTACTTCATTCCTCTGGTTCTACTCTCTTCATCTCTAAAATGAGGAGGATGAATTATGTTAGATGAGTGACTTTTTACTGTTTGGGAATTATATGCCCCTTCGAGAATCTGATGAAGACCTTCTAGAAATATGTCCCTAATGCACATACGCAGAGAATTTTGTATAATAATAGGTATCAGTTGTTTTGTAACCTTAAAGTAATAATAAATGTGTGGTATTTGAGGGTTTTTTTGTTTGTTTTTGATAAAAATCAGTCTGGCTGACTTTACATCTTACAAAGGTTAATAAGAAACCCGTTACCAGTTGATTTGGGTTGGCTCCTTCCCCATCTTTTGATTTTACAAAAACCGTGGGGACTTAACCTGAACTTTGAAGAAAGGACTGATCCCCACCTGTGGCCCTAGATCCTCACGCCTGGTTCTGAGCTCGTGGTTGTCTGTTGCTGCCACTGTCTAGGTGCATGGGGCTTTAAGTTGGTGGCTGCATAAGAGCTTCCCCATGCTCCCAGCTGGACCTGGCCGCAGTCCAAGGCTCCAGAGCTCATGAGTGTGCAGTTGTCAGTGCCCAGGCCTCTGAGACACCCACACATGCATCCCCTTCCAAGGCCTTGCCAGAGTCTGGCTTAGGTTTTCACCACCCTGCAGAACCTGAGATCTTTCTATTCCTAGTCCTCAGGAATCTGGGGGACTGACTTGTTCATCAGCCTCCTAAGCCTTGCCTCTGTTCTCTTCCCCTCATTCATATAGCCCACTTTAATTTTGAAGATGGGCCTAGGTCTTGGAAAACCAAGATCAGCCTAAAAATTCTCCTTTTTGTGTTAAAGCACATGTGACTTTTAACTTCCTGCTGAGCTCAGAAACGCCTAGGCTCACAGACCTAAAGGCCTGGCAACATCTAGAAGGTCAGGAAGTATGTTATCCTTAACGTGCTGTCTGATCTCCGAGGTCACTTGTAGCTGTGATTTGCCCATGTCAGCCATAAGGAAGCCATAAGCTCACACAAGCAGGGGAAGTCTTGGAAAAGCAATCAGCGTAGAACAGTTTGAGAGGAGGATGGGCCGAGATGTCAATTATAAATGCGGTGGTGTGGGTGCGCCTTAGTATGGAAGAAAGCTCTTAAAGGAGAAGGTGAAAGCCAAAGATGGTACTTTCTTAACCTGAACTCCTGTGTCTGGGTGTGATTGCAGTCGGCTTCAGCATGCCATAGATGAGCAGAGGCTGCTGCTTTTCACCGTGGGGCCTGTAACCTGACTTCTCTGCCAGTCAAGACCGCCAGCCCCCAAGGGTAATCCAGCCTGACGGATGAGAGACTTTTCAGTTTAGTTCATGTTTACTGAGCAGGATGCTGTCTGTGCGGCTCCTTCATTGTCTAGAAGATCAGCAGGCTGCGGGGGAATTGCAATGATCTCTAGTTTGTCACATCGAGAGTAACATCACAACCTCTTTCTTTTTTTCCTCTGTTGACAGAATAACACGGATGGACTTCATGAACTTGCCTGTGGGGGCTTAATTTATTGCCTGGGAGTTGTGTTCTTCAAGAGTGATGGCATCATTCCCTTTGCCCATGCCATCTGGCACCTCTTTGTGGCCACGGCAGCTGCAGTGCATTACTATGCCATTTGGAAATACCTTTATCGAAGTCCTACAGACTTTATGCGGCATTTATGACCCATCTGTACTAGGTCTCGAAACCAGTATTATTTCAATTATGGCACTTGGGAGTGGGGTAAGAGCTGAAAATTGCACAGAGGGGAAAAAAAAAAGACAACTGCACTGACTTTCTTTATATCTTTTGAATATAATTACTGTGAAAGTACAAAAGCTGTGTTCTGGAATGTTCCCCCTCACAGCAGATAAAAAGGTAGTGAATTAATTATTCATTCCATTCCACTATCATGAAGGACTCCGGATAGACTTGGCCAACCGATGTTTACAAAACAGAATTTTGTATTTTAATTTTACAGATTTTACTACATGATTTTTCTAAATTACTAGGTCAGATTGTAAAAGTCAGTGTAACAACAAAGCTTCCTTTTTAAGAGAAAATTGTTTCTATCACTTTCCCGTTAACTGTGTGAAGAATCATGGACAGAACTTAACACTACTTTTACCATGTTTCATCTTGGCATAACATGGTTATTTTTTAAATAGAAATTTTCATTTTTTGTAAATTTTTAAAGACGACTTCATTGAAGCGCATCTCTGCGGTTCCTCATTCACGTGAATTTTTCAGCAAGCTGTCAACATTCCACAAACGAACATTATACCTCTTCTGATAGTTTTATTAAGCATAGAGAAATTGCCAATTTTTAAAAATTGTGGTTTTCCAAACTTTTCTGCCAACCTCTGACTCTGAACTCCATGCTGCTTTGGGCCATATACTTGACCTAGTTTGGTTTACCAGTGATGGAAAAGTATTTTGATATCATTAACTTTTTCAAAAGATGCAACTTTTTCTCTATGCCTTTGCCATGTTTTCTTCAGGATCTCTTTCAACAGTGGATGAGTATTCACATCTGTATTATGATGGTATTGTTGGAGTGGTCATCCACTGAAGACTCTGAAGAGTGTTATGAATTACAGTGAATAGTGGTATTGCCTGTTTGATGCCCGTCGGTTAAGTCATTGTCACTTAGCTTAATATTATCAGTTTGATACTCATTTTCAGTTGTGGAATTAGGTGCACAAATTCACATTCCTATCCTTCCCCTGTACCTCCTGATAGAGTTTTTTCTTTTCCATAGAAGAATATTTAAAGCATTGTTTGGCAGATAGAAACATGTATCTGTAGTTCATGGGTTGTATCCTGGCTCAATGGAGTGGTATTTAATATATTATTTTTGGTTTTCCCTCAGTGTCTTATATTAAGATTAACATTAGTTGTTTTGTTTATTAATCTCCTGTTGGTGTTTTAATAAATGAAATAACCTTGCCTTTAGATCCTTGCTGATACTGACTGCTGGATTTGGGTTTGATCAGTGGAATAATTGGCTTGACACATTTAGACTTATTCATTGAAATTTTGTACTGTTGTGGCTTTAAAAGAGGGTTTATTTTGGGTGTGCATATTTAGAACTCCCTGATTTGGGTGAATTACATGGGTATAAAGAACTGGTATTTGCTGGTAGATTCTTAAATAGGCAAGGTGCCCAGTGATCACACCAACCAGAGCACTCCTATCTGCATGATTCTGAACATCCTGATGCCTGTTGTTTTGTGTTTATTCTGTTTTTAACATATTAACTTTTGTGGATTCATTTAAAGTCTGTTCAAAAGTAACACTGTCGAAACCACTAAAATGTATGTAAAAAAATGTGCTGTAGACTAGAATAAAATTGTTACTTGGATTTGTTCCACTGTCTCTAAATTAGATGGCTGTGAAGATGATAATGCATGTCTGAGAGCTTGAGCTCATCTAGCATTGTAATTTGTATACTAGCCTTTTTTTGGGGGGGGGGAGAAGTCAGGATAGAAAGAGAAACAAATGCGCCCTGTCATCTAGAACTTTCTAGTCCACTTTTTAATAATTGAAATGCCAGAGCCAGCTCAGACATTAAAATCAGCACATGTTTTCAGTTTAAAAAATATGCTAGTTGGGGCCTAAAGATTGTAAATTTTATAAATGATGTATCTTTACCAAGAGAATCCTTTTGGTTTAGTTTATAGACTATACCATAGGACTGAGGTTACACAATTTTATATCAGCAACCAGACATACATCATATTGCAAATGAAGGGAATGTTCGATGCCGTTCTCCCCCTTTCTACAGAACAGGAAGCAGAGTCAGAGAGGTCTGACTCCTTCCTCCAGAGTCGGGGAGCTGGGACAGGAAAGCAGATCACCATATACACAACTGCATTTTCAAAGTCAGCAATAGCAAACAGATCAAACTTGAACTGAAAATTCATTTAGCGTGGATGGCATTTAGAGCCTCAGTAAAAACCCTCAGGCAACCCTCCATCAAACCTAATGTTGAAGACTGAGTGTCTTAAAGCATCATTCTTCCCTCTAATTCTGGCCTCTAGTCCACCAGGGTAGCCTCTTCTATTTCTAGAGCATCTGCCCACTCCTGTGCTCTCCCCTTCCTGATCAGCATCTTCAGCCCAAAGCTATCTTCTAAAGACCAGACCTCTCTCATCAACTGCCCAGATGCCCCTTGGCACATTCCACTCAACCTGTCCCAGACTGAGTTCATTATCTTCCCTCCTTCCCCCACCACCAAGCCCATTTCTCTGAAGTTCCCTGTCTCAGTTCAGGCCATGGCCAGAGCCTCCCAACCATCCTTGATTTGTGTCACACTCAGATCCAGGCAGTCAGCCAGAACTGTCCCCTCTGCCTCAGTCACAACTCCCTGATCTGCTTGCTCACCCCCCCGTCCCTCTTCAAGGCCCTGCCAAGCCCTTGCGAGCAGCCCTCAGACTGCTTAGCCACCTCCGCTGTACCCCTGCCCCTGGGTACACCCCCCAAATGAGCGCGGCCGCCACACTGCAACCAGCATTATCGTCCCAAAGTAGAGTCAAGCATGGCTGTCCCCTGCTTTAAAACGTCCACTGACTCAGCCCCTGCGACTCAGGCCAGCCCACCGGCGTCTTCACGTGCCGACTCCTCATCCTCCCTCTCAGACTAAAGCCCCACAGTGAGTTTCACAACCTCCCCCCCAACATTGTGCCCTCCTGGTGCTTTTGCAGCTGCTGTTCCTCAGCCTGGGATGCCCTTCCGCAGCCTTTCTCCTACCCTGGCAAACATTTCCTCATTCCCAACTGCCATCAGATGCCTTCCTCTTTGACTGTACAGCACTGATAGGGTGGCCCCTGTCACATTGCGTTAGGATTGAGTCTGCTGCTCTGCTCCCAGGGCTGACCTCCTTCAAGGCAGGACTGAGTCTCCTCCACCTCTGTCCTCAGCCTGTGGCAAAGCAGTGGGCTCACCGTTCAAGAGGGAAGAGGGCGGGTTGGAGGAGAGAGACTGACAATGAAGTGGTTTGGACCGAGCACCTCTTGTCATGAATACTGTAGCAGGCTCTAACTGCCTGCTGGGAGCCTACTTCTAGCTTCCTTGGCCTTACTGGCTTCCTGACGGAGGGTCATCTAGAACGTTCATGGCAACCACAGGAAAGTTGATGAGTAATTGTCATGGAAATCCTAGATAGTGTATCCTAAATAAGGAAAAACACCAGCCTTATTTATTGAAGCTTCCGGAGAACCAACTATCAATGATTTATAAGCCTGGAAAATTACCTACCTTACTTCCCTTAGGTCCTTTTTTTCTGAACATATTAATAAAATAAAAATAACAGTTCTGCAACCCTTGAGCCTTAGTGTAGATTACACTCAAAAAGCGGCAACTTTAACATAAGGTTTAAATACTATTTTGTATATCTTTACTCTGAAAATGTATAAAACACTTGGGAAAATAGAGCACAGAAAAATTTTAAATCACCCAGAGTTCATTCATCCTAATACATTTTCATGTATTTCCTGTAAACATGCCATATATGTGATTCTGTGTACTGCTTTTTTCCCCCACTTATTTTATAAACATTTACAAAATATTACATAGTTTTCATAGCCAGAATTTTCAGTAGCCCCACCTTTTTTTCTGGACTGGAGATAATACAGCCTGTTTTGCTTAATCGTTCACTCAATTTTGCATTTTTAGCTTGCTTCCAGTTTTTTATAAACAGTACTGCAGTGATACCAGCGCATAGCTTTTGTCCATGTTTATGATTGGGTCCATAAGGTAATGATAATAAATTGAGGGCTTCTCGTGTATTGGGGACGGCTAGTTTGTACGGATTAACTCATTGAACATTTACAAAAATCCTTATGGGTAGATAATTTTATTATCCCCATTTTACAGATGAGAAAACACAGATGAATGAGTTTCCTTGTCCAAGGTAAGTGGCAGAACTGGATTGAACCCAGGAAGCCTGGAGTCTGTTTTCATTCTCAGGAGTGCAGTTCCTGGTTAAAGGTTTATTGATGGGTCTACCCAAAGGAAGACCTCTTAAAAATAAGTAATAAGGTTTGTACTCCAAACCTCCGCATTTTGACTGGGTGTCTTTGGGTTGTGTCTGCTCTTCTCCTATGCCAGTTAGAGGAAGAGTAGAATAGGAGTATCTCCAGATGAAACTGACCACGAAGAAGCTGGTTCCCCTCCCTCCTTCTGAAGCGCAATAAAGTTTCCCAAGAGGGCCCAAGGAATGTTTTTAGTTTAACAAGGTTAGAATGACTGTGTTCATGTCTTTCTGCTGCTTTTGCTATTTTAAACAGATAGTGCCAACATGTTCTTACGTTCTGTGCCATTCCCACCTACATCCCTGCGATGGATTGGTGATGTTATTTTCCCCAGAAACAGTGCCACTGCACTCCAACCATTTTGCAAGGGGAGTTAAGCTATTCTCATCAGGGGCCTGTTCAACACAACAGAACACTCTCCTTCTCCTACACAGCTCATTATCACTCAGACTTTCACTGCAGTCAGAAGGCTTAAGCCGAAATAGACTGGCCAGGCTTACTGGGGCCTTGGGAAAATATGCTTTGGAGGCTTACCTCATCTCCTCCGAGCAGTCACAGGTCTTTTTGTCATTCTGTGCCAGGCCAACCTTGGTACGCCCAATCAAATGTGTCCGTTTCTGAAAGTCAGGAAAATGTATTGATCAAGAGGATTTGCTTCTCTTAAAATCACGAGTGTTTTCTGAAGCCCATCTGTGAGCTATGTGTTGAGTTGGCGTGGAATCATCAGCCAGCCTGTGACAGATTGGATGAGCTTAGGCAAGTTACGGATTACCTCTGAGCCTCAATTCCTATCTGCAAAAGGGGTATAGCACTTCCCTCATAGTGCAGTCATGAGTATTGAATAAACCAAAAGTGTCTAGTTTATTGCATTCTGGCATATGATTGGCATCAGATAAATGTTGGCTTCCTTCCCATATGGCCAAGCTTTTAAAATTATGGTTATAGCCCACCTGCAGAGATTTTTCATGCAAAAACAACCTGAAGAAACAGTGTAGTAGCACTCAAAAAAAAAAAAAATCTTGTGCATCTTTTAACCCTTAAAAATGGCCCCGGATCAACTGCTGGTCAAGGCTATGTGGTCACCGCAGGCTCTCTAATGATTTTGTGCTCTTTGTAGCAAATGTTCTTTAAATAGTCACAGAATTTCCTGAGACAGAGGCTGAATACTGCATGGAAAATGGTGGAAAAGGAAGAAGCTGGGCAGTTGTCCTTTGGTGCCCAGATGGGAACGTGTATATTCCACTTAGACCAAAGGCCTTTAGTTAATTGGACCCGCACTCTTTGGACAGCAGTTCGGTCACTATCTGCTGTTATGTGAGTGTGCCTCTTGGGAGACTCACCCACTAGACCAACTCTTAGTGGCTTATGAGAGAATTATTTCTAACTACAGTGCTATCATGTCTTCTCCATCTCATGACTTACCCAGTGATATTGTAGAGTCCCCTAGTCGTACATTCATTTAACGTATTTTTTGGGTATCAGGTATGTGCCATGGACTGGTCTACACATTGGGGATGATGCTGTAATGAAAAACCAACCAACCAACCAAAAAAACACAAAAACCCCTGCCTGTTGCTATGATTCTCTGCCCTTCCTCCCTTCAGCTGGATTCGAGGCCGGATATGTTTTTGCTGATCTGGTTTCTGGCACTATCCAGATGCCTGTGTCTGGTGAACTCCAGTGCAAAGTATGTGCAGACAAGGAGAGAATGCTGCAGACCTAACTAGCCTTTCACCAGACGTCCCTAACTTTGTGCACAAGTCTGCTGGCCTGAGTTCGAGTTCCCTGCCTGATGCAGCTCTTGCCTTGGAGAACACTGAAGAAATTCATCATTTAAAGGGTCCCCTGTGCTAAACTCCGCCTGAAGGACAACGCTCTATTCAGCAGCGCATTTGTTCAAACCCATCAGGTTCCTTTGAAGCAGGTGTTACCTAGCCTCCCAGGCAGGAGATGATGAAGGAGAAACTTCTGTTTGGGCCAAGATGTTTTCCTTCTTTGTTTATAGCATCCGAGACGTCTATAGCGCCTCCTCCACCCCCTATCATTCACCACCACAATCCTGCCCTGTGTCAATACATGTGTTAGTGGCCAGGGGTACAGTACTGAGTAAGTCTCTGCCCTCCCTGGCTCCGCAATCTCCTGGGGAGAAGGACAGACTGGAAACAAATTAGCAATTATAATGCAACATAATTACCGTGTTGTATTGGATGCTATTATTGGAGGAGGAAGTAATTAATTCTCCCCAGGGGGGTCAGAGTCCTCCCTACAGAGGCAGTATTTCAGCTGAGACTTGAAGGGTGAGTGAGGAATCACAGAGAGGGGCGAAGTGAGGGGGCAGTGGGTCGACACAGGGTAGGGGAAAGACAACATTCCAGGCATAGGAAGGAGCACATGGCCGGGGTAGGCAGAGTAGGCTCAGGAGCAGCATGAGGTGCCCTTGGGAAATGCTGCATGGGATGTGTGGGAGGGGAGGTGATAGTATCTATTCAGTGCAGACTGAGGGTCCCGTGTGTGTGTGTGTGTGTGTGTGTGTGTGTGTGTGTGTGTGTGTGTATAAGATGATCTTGTATGCATGTGAATTTTTCTGCAGCAAACTTGTCATTTCTTTTGGAATCATCCACTGCTAGGTGTTATGTTATCCGGCATCTGGATTTTGAATAAAGAGGAAACCCTGGCCCCTAAGTATTAGAAAGGACATGGGCAGCTTGACTGGAGTCTCAGTTTATTTATCTTTAAAATGCAGATGATTAAAAAAAAAAAAAAGAAAATGCAGATGATGTAATAAGACTAACCTCAGAGGTTAGTGAAACACTATATAAATGTGAATTTAAAAATGAGCACCAATCTAGGGGCGCCTGGGTGGCTCAGTCAGTTAAGTGTCCGACTCTTGATTTCAGCTGAGGTCATGATCTCAGGGTGGTGAGATCGAGCCCTGCACCAGGCTCCATGCTGAGTGTGGAGCCTGCTTAAGATTCTCTCTCTCTTCCCCTCCCTCTGCCCTTCCCCCTGCTTGTGAAAATGCAGAACTCACTCTCTCTCTCTCAAAAAAAAAAAAATAAAGAGCACCAATCTTAAAAAGTGGGCCAGTGTATTCCCAAGCAGCCTTAAATTGTCCAACTGTTTTAGAGGGGAGATTTGCTACTCAGTACCTGGGAGGGAGATGAAGGTAGCTGCCCGACCTTCCTCTTCCCCTGACCTCTCCCTGGCTGGCCTTTACTGAGTAACCTTTAAGAGAAAGGTCCTTTGTGCAGTATCTTCTCTCTCCGGCCCATTGGTTTAACTCGTTCATGTGGAACATCACTGGCAGGAGGCACCCTACATCTGGCTCAAGTTTCTCTTCACTCATCAGCTTTAGGAACTCGAGCCAGTGAGCTCTCCACATATGCCAAGCCCCGGTATGGTTCTTCACTGATGTGTTTTGGGGGTTGTGACCTGACAACTAGTGGAGAGGGAAGAGAGGAGCAAGTGATTTGGCTGTGCTGAACCTTGATTTCCTCATTTTGAAAGGGAGGACTGTGCTCTCAGCCTCAAAGGGCTCGGGTGAGATTATTTGCAAAAAGTACCTAACACAGGACCCAACAGTCAGTGCTGAATAACATTCTCAATCATTCTTCATCAGAGGTGCTCTGAAGATTGTGAAAGAGCCCTTGGCTAGAATTAGGGCAAAGGGGTGCAGGCGGATTGCTCCCCTACTCAGCTCCTTTCACCCTGTGTGAATGGTGGCCCTATTCCCATCTGAGATTCTTGCTCAAGCCCATCTGCTGCCTGGGGCTTGTGCTACCAACCCTGTCTTCCCTTGCCCTGTTTTGGGGCCTGTATTGTTCTTATCCTCTCTGAGGAACTTGATGGCACTGTCTAATCTCTCTTCTATCTCCCCAGCCCTGGCCTCCCGGACTTTGCTGCATCCGGGCCCCACCTCCCCTCCATTTCTGCCCTGTGCCTTTTTTTTCCTGGCTCCGACCCCTCTACTGGCCCTTAAATATTGGTTCCCCAGGGTCCTCCTCAGCCCTCTAACCCTCAATGACGTCACCCACATGCATGGTGAGGGTCTTTAGCCCCAAACTCTCCTGTCTCCCAAGTCCTTAAACCCATTCGCCCATTGGCTGTTTTCACATGGATGTCCCATACCCACCTCAAAGTCAGTATTTTCAAAGCTAAATAGGTCATCTCTTCTCCCAAACCCGATGTGCCTTCTGTATTCCTGTGTAAGCCAGCAGTATGATCATCTACACAATCACCTAAGCCAGAAACCTGAGAGTCCTTCTGGACCTCTCCCTCCCACACATGTATCCCATGTTCCGCCAGTTCACAAATCTCACACTCCCAGATCTGTCCCGAACTCTGTACCTTCTCCACAGGCACCACCTGAGTTGAAGCCCTTACCCATTCTGTTCACTATGATTGCTCCCAGCAAGTCTTCTGCCATCCACCCCACCCCATCCACCTCATTCCTTCGACCTCACACACCTCTCATCTAGTCTCTACATTTCTAGCCAAGTGCTATTTCTAAAATGAGAATCTGGTCTGATTCTCTAACATAATTCCCCTTCTCTTTCAGGATAAGCTTAGTGCCGGATCTGGTACCTACTTACCTGTGTGGACTCCCCTCTTCCTACTCCCAGCTACCCTCCAGCCAATCAGAAGGCCTGCCATCCCTCAAATATGCCACTGCTTTATCATGCCTCCGTGCCTCTGCATATGCTGTTCCATCTTCCTCGATGCCCTCCCTGCCCTCACCTTCCTCCATCCACACTGAGTATCCCTATTTAAACTTCAAGTCCAAATTCAAGTGTTACCTCTTCCTGAAAGTCTTTCCTGACTCCGCTGGGCTTAGAAGGGGCTCCTCCTTCACATTCTCCCAAGGAATTCCACTGTGACAGTTGGTAATCACACTGTATTGTGTTCATCTGTTCCCCACCACAGCCCTCAAGGTAAGAGTTTTAATCTCTGTACTGCTGATCCTTCAAAGAGCTTCTTGACACATTGGAGCTACTTGGAACACGCTTATTGAATACGTGAATGAATGAATGATTGCACGAAGACTTGATGGTCACTGGCATTGAAGGGAGCATTTGTTGATATTAGTGCTGAGAAGACAAGATCCTGGAGATCAGGCTGTCGGATGTGTACGGACATCTTCACAAATGACAGCAGAGAGGGAGCCTTGAGCCAGGCTCACCTCCAGATAGCCTCCCTCCCGCCACCTAGTGTCTGTCTGGGCCACCTCGCCCTTCCATCTTAACAAAGTTCAGCTTGAGCAAAACAAAATTAATATGGTAAAACTTTTTTTTTTTCATTGCAATGCTGAATGAAAATGACCCACACTCCTTGATATTACGGGCTCTTTGAGATTAGCATGGATGATCAAACACTGACCCCGCCTCTTTCTTACAATGCTGTTACCTGAAGCATCAGAGCAAATGATAACACCTTACAGGGTGAAAGCTACGTCAAACCACCCAGATCAACCAGGAAGCAGAAGGAGCACCAGTTTCCAAAGACCTGAGGTCCCATTCTGGCCGGGATCCAGCCAGGATCACTAAAGTCCTTCCAGCTTTAAGTCCCAGGCTGCAGAGGACCGTGGACTGTAGCCACCCACACACCCAGGTGATTCTGAAGAATGCTCTAATAATAACGTCTTCTAGCTTAAGACATTCCTCTTTGGAAGTGTCCAAGTGCCTTCACGGCTATCACCCTGCATTCTTTGCCTGTTTTCTTGGGAGGCCATTTGGTGGCAAATGTTTTAATTCCTCTGTTACAGTTGGTAAAAGTGAACCTCCAAGGAGTTAAATAATAACCCAAGATCACACAGTGAATTGGAGATCAAGCCAGAACATGCACCCGGGCAAAAATAACTTCCGAATGGCCACTTTACTAAGCCTTCTATGAAACATCATCTGCTCTTTATTTAAGTCTGGGGGAACATTAAAT
The DNA here is from genome assembly GCF_037043125.1 of Eumetopias jubatus. Lineage (NCBI taxonomy): Eukaryota > Metazoa > Chordata > Mammalia > Carnivora > Otariidae > Eumetopias > Eumetopias jubatus. The sequence goes on along the minus strand of NW_028274816.1, from coordinate 112,130,492 downwards.
TTGGGAAAAAAGAATAGAAGCATAATTAAAGGATCTGGCAAGAGAATATAAAACCCAGAGGGAACAACTCATTCCTTTGTGCCTTTTTTTTTTTTTAGCTGCTTGAGCACACACATGATTTTTCTTATTCCTTATTCCCAAATGTTCTTTTTATCTTTTTTTTTTTTTAAGTCAAATCTTAAAGCGCTGAAGCTGAGACCTTTGAGCACCTGATTTCCTTGGGGCCTGACCATCCCTCGATTTTCCCTGCGAGGGCCTGACCGACCACTTTGACCCTGTTCTTATTTTTTAACTTTTTATTATGGGAAATTTCATATTTACACAGGAGTACATAGCAACTCAACTCTAAACAGAAAGACACATAATGCAAAACAGGAAAACCTGAGCCTAAGGATGCATTTCCATCACAGGAAATTGTGACCCATCCTTCCCCAACTGCACCGAGGTAGGATGAGCTCAGGACTTGAAGGAGAATACCCACATCCGGCTTCCCCTCCCCTGAACTGCGTGGTTGTTGGAAAGTCATGCTGAGGGTTGGTTTCTTCACTTGCAAAATAGGAATGATCAAACTAACCCCACAGAATGGCTGTGACCATGAACTGAGACAATGTCTGGGAATAGGTTTTATAAGTTATGAAATGCTCTTAAAATGTGAGATCTTTGTACTATTTCGCGGAGCCCTCAGAGCCCTGCCATGCACAGCGTGGTTCACATGCTCAGGAACGTAGACAGAAGGCTTGCATGACAGAGCTCTGCCAGAGCCACCCTCTGTTCAGACTTGGTCCTGAACCTTCATCTTATGTCATTTTGCTTTTCACCCACTTGACTACCAACTGTGCTACCCACCACTCGTTTTCCTCCTTCCTTTGAGGACAGTTTGCCCATCAGTCTTGTCTTCCCAATCTTTATCTCGGCTTCTCTGGTCAACTGTCCTATGTTTCCATCCAGACTAGACCAACTTGGGCTGCCTTTGTTTAGAAAGCCCTTCCTCCACGTGGCACCTGTGATCCTCTTACTCTAGTAAAATCCTGATTGGTAGCACCTACCCCCCAGCAATCAGGACTCAGGCAGGAATCGGCATGGGCTTAGGAAGGAGGACAGGGACGGAAGACCCCTTGCAACAGACTCAGCCTCTCTCCTATAGGTCGAGGAGGGACCTGCTCTCTTTAGAAGGTAGTTTAGGGACGAGTGGTGAACAAGAGGAAATCCATGACCCAATGGAGCTTATGTTCGGGGTGGGGGTGGCGGGGGGAGGGTGCTGACTATAAATGAGTAAATATACAAATAAAATTAAAAATAATATTAAGATGGGAAGGAAATAATGCATAGTTAGGTACTGGCAAGAGACTGGAGGTAGGAGTGGCTGATTAAGATAGGGTAGTCAAGGTCATGGGATATGGCTTTAGTTTTGTAAGTGCCCTCCCCACCTCACCTTATCGTGAACAAGGGAGCTAAGAGCCCCACTTGCTACCACTGGCAGCCATCCCATACCCTGAGGGGAGCTAGTTATAGAATAAAGCCATCACTGTCGATAACAGAGCAGAAAAAGGAAAAAAATCACCTCCTTGGTGCTATGGGTAAGCCACCGTATCGTTGAACCCTAAAGTCCACCTGACTCTGAACCTTCCAGTTAGGTAAGCCAGTAGCTTCAGACCATTTTGATTGGGTTTTTCAATGCCCAACAACCAAGAGTGTTATAACTGATGCATGCCTCTTGTGGGATACGATCCCCACCCCAGGCAGCTCATCTACCCAGACACATATAGCTCTTCCCATGAAGATGCTGAAAAACTGAAGTTTCTCCATCTTCTTACATTTCCAGGGACACCATTACCCGGGTGAGGCACTTGTTAATGTGCCTAACATATTAATGATATTTGACAAATGTCTGTTGAACTGAATTGATTGAATAAGCCAGAGTACTGTTTAAAAGGAGAAAAGACACAGGCAGTCCTAGTCTCCCAAAAGGCAAGGACATTCCAGAATAAGACTTCATAGTCCTTTCTAGGTCATAGAAAGCTTTCACATACCTTACGCCATTTAACCTTGTACTACTCCAGGGATCATCATTTTATGAAGAAATACAGACTGAGAAAGGTCAAGTCAGGGCCATGGCAATTAGGTGACAGTCAAAGGTACTCTGACTCCCAGTCTCTCACTCATTCCTGGATTCTGAATTACCAAAGAGGCGTACATAGGCGTATTGACCTTAGAAAGCCTCATCTGGAGATGAGGACATGGCAAATGTGTTTGTCCAGACTCAGCCAGACATTGGAGGGGCCACATACTTGTGACAGGAATACGAGAGCCCTTCTCTGTGTTACTTCCACCAAAGCTGACTGTAAACCTTATTGACTCGTGGGAGAGCAGGGTAAAATCATATAGCACCTTCCTCCCATCCTTTCCCTTATCATGCTGGCAAAAAAATGTTGCACTTTTTTTTTTTTTTACCGTACAATTAGTATTATTTTAAAAAACTTTACTTCACTTTTAATTAACTTCTAACTTCAGAATAATTTTCAATTTACAGGAAAGTTGTGATGATGGTAGAGTTCCCATATATCTCCACACCCGGTTTCCTCTATAAACATCTTACATTAAGATGAAATACTAGTCACAATTAGTCAACCAAAATGGATAAATTATTATTAACTAAAGCCTATATTTACTCAGATTTCCTTAGCTTTTATCTAATTTCCTTTATTTGTTCCAGGATCCCATCCAAGCTATATTTAGTCATCCTGTCTCCTTAGGCTCCTCTTGCCTGTAACAATTTCTCAGACTTTCCTTGACAGTTTTGAGGAGTACTAGTCAGGTATTTTGTAGAATGTTCCTCAACAAGGATTCATCTGATGTTTCTCTCATAGTTAGACTGGGGTTAAGGCTCCTGGGGAGGAATAATCACAGAGGTAAAGTGCCATTCTCATTACATCACACCAAGGGTACAGACTGTCAACGTGACTTATCACTATTGATGTTGACCTGGATCACCTGCCCGAGGTGCTGCTTGTCAGGTTTCTTCACTGTAAAGTTTACTCTTTTTTTTTCCTCCATACTATGTTCTTAGGAAGGAAGTCACTTAGGAAGGAAGCTCACACGGAGTGGAGACTTCTGTTCTACCTCCTTTAGAGCAGAATATCGAAATAAATTATCTGGAATTCTTCAGTGATATCTGGCTATTCTACTCATTTATTTATTTGGTCGTTTATTTATATCAGTATAGATTCGTGGATATTTACTTTATTCTTTGGGTATGAATACTATTTATTTTGTTGCTTAAATTGTTCTAGCTCTGGCCACTGGCAACTCTTTCCATTGGCTGCCTTTTTTTTTTTTTTGGAGGAGTAGTACCAATTTTCTTTCACAAATATTGTAGAATAATATAAATAAAACATCACAAAGTTTATACATATACACTCCTACACATCTTTAACCCTTCACTTATTTTCATTTTTATATTTGCATATCTTTAAATATGAGTTTTGAATTGTTTTAAAATTTAAATATCATAAGATTTCTTATACTATGTATAATTATATAACATCTGATGGTTGTATCATACTCCTATCGCATGACCTGCCAATATTGACTGTAATTTTCTTACTTCCTAAATACCAGATTGCCATGTTTTTTAATTTGTGCTAAAATACACATAGCATTAAATTTACCATCTTAACCATTTTTAAGTGTACAGTTTAGTAGTGGTAAGTACATTCATGTTCTAATGCAACCAGAAACCTTTTCTTTCTATAGCAAGACCAAAAACCTATACTCATTAAACAATAACTCCCCATTCCCCATACTCCTAACCCTTGGTAACCACCATTATACTTTCTGTCTCTATGAATTTGACTATTCTTGGTACCTCATGTAAGTGGGATCATACAGCATTTGGCTGACTGTGCTTTGAACCCAAACATATGGTCTTTTTTTTTTAAGATTTTATTTATTTATTGGAGAGAGAGAGCGCAAGATCACGAGCAGGGGGGAGGAAGCAGACTCACCTCTGAGCAAGGAGCCCGACTGGGGACTCGATCCCAGGACCCTGGGAACATGACCTGAGCTGAAGGCAGATGCTTAACCGACTGAGGTTAAGCATACGTTCTGATGTCTTTTTACCTAAGAGCACAAAGCAAAGAATCAGAAGAACTGAAGTTCTCCTCCCTCACCCCTGCATCTCTATCACAGATTTCTGTGTCACTTTGGTCAGATCTCAACTTGTCTCTCTTTTTCTTCACCTGAACAGTGAAGTTAACACCATCTGCTTTCCTTCACCTCTGCTGTGGCTGTGAAGCCAAAACGAAGTGATAGGCAAGGACTCTTGAAAATTTAAAACAAGACAAAGGAAAGCATGCAAATACATCACTTTAAATCTCTGCTTCCCCTCCCCATTCACATCTGTAGAGCCTTACAGTTCAAGAACTCCATCAGTATTTTCTGAGGGAAAGAATGAACAAGTGTGTGAGAGAAAGCACACATGCTTCCTGAGTTGTAGCAGTGGATAAGCGATGGAAGAGTGGATGCAGCCCAGGTGTGCCAAGAAAACATAGTCTCTCCACCCCTGCTCATTTCAGAGCAAGTTCACAAACCTGTCAGGTGGGCTTACGATGTGCAAACCCTGGCTTGGGAGAAGCAAGGATGCATGACACAGAACATACCGTCAAGAAATTTACAATCCAGCAGGGATCCAGACATATAAACAACACATTTATAGAGGATTCAGGGGTATCAGAAATGCATCCCTATTTTGTGATTTTCTGTAACTTGACTTTATGTCTCCATCCTCCCTGGCCCCTCCTGACTGAATCTTTAGTCGAGCCAATTCCAGGCTGGCTCAGCGAATTCCATGTTTTCTTCTCCTCCTTCCTGGGACTTCCTAGGGCTGTGTCTCAGTTCCGAGGGTCATGTGCTGAGTGGGGAGGAGAGGTGGGGGGAGGCACTGAAAACCTGGGTGTCACCTATCACCATTATGTCCACCTCTGCCTGATTCTCAGGTGTGCTTACCTGCGGTGTGGTTGCCTGTCCATCTGCTTCATCGTAACACAGACACCGTCAGGATCCACCCGCTGGCTATCTGTCACTGTCCGCCTTGGAGTTCAAGGGAAATCGGGAATTCTCCAACACTGCTTTGGAGCCTAAGAAACTGTGAGTGGCTCTTCTAGACCCTCTGTGCTCTCAGCCTCTCACTTAATCATCCCTACCTTCTGCTCTCAGACCACAGGATATGAGGAACACCTGCGTGGGGGTTCCTGCCCGGGTCCCAGGCAAGAATCAGGGAAGGGTTCCTCTACTCTTGCACCCTCACACTTTCCTGGGGACACTCTCATCCTACTCCCCTTTGAAGCTGATTCTGGGAAGGGCCCCTTCTCGATGCACTCATCCTCTGCTTTCATTCGAACCTGTGGAGGTTCTTCCTCTTGGGAGACGGAGGTGGGCAGAAGGGAGCCTAGCTCGGCAAGTACTTTGTTTGATCTTTACAGCTCACACCTGGACTGTGATGTCAGTTGTAAGACCCAATAGCTTTACCGTGGTGGTCTTGCTTTTTAGCTCCACCTGACTCCAGAAACCTTTTATCTAGCAGCCTGTATGCAGAAAGATCACAAGAGGGTAAGAGAAGAGTTGGAGGGGAAAAAAGACGGATGTAGTGGTTGAGAATACACTAGAACGAGTGGAGAGTGTAAAGGAGCATTTTCTCCGTCTAGGAATGGAACGTGAGGAAGAAAGCAAAACAGGAAGCAGCCTGTCCTTACCAGCCGGAACCTTGTCCATGAACCGAGTTCCCTCTTCTTATGCCTCTTTAGGCAGTGTAGACTCTTGTGTAAAGGAGGTGATCCCTCTTCTAGTCCGTGTTGGTGACCTTCTGAGATGAAATGATGATAAGCCCGTAGGTTCGCCTAACTTGTCACAGTTTCCTAAGCATATTACATCCTTTAGTGCATTCGGTCGGCACAGCCCCATGAGGAGGGCAGTTGTTACCACCCCCACTTAACAGATGAGGAAACTAAGCTTCAGAGAGGTTAAGAGACTTGGCCTGAGCAAACCAGAGAATGCCAACAATAGCCAGAATGTACAACCTTGTTTCTAAATCCTTTGTGAGGGGCACCAGCAAAGGTGTGTCTCATCACCTTTGGAGAAGGAAGAAATGGGAAGGCAAAAGCCCACCTCACTCCTAGGGCTTCGGAGACAGTGCCGTGATGTGACAATGAGAACAAAACACCCAGTTCAGTGTTAGCACAGGGCTGCCTCATAGGCCCACGGAGGGGAGAGTAACAGAAACAAAGAGTACGAGTGTGGGTCCAACAAACATTTTCTAAGTGTCTGTTAGCGTTGGATGATGTTCCAAGTGCAAGGGATATAAAAAAACGAGTAACAAGATTTTAGAAGTTTCTTCTCTAGTAATGAGACCCATGAACAAGTGAAATGCAATCTTACGTGAGTCTTAGAGATTTACACAGAGTTTGATTCAGTTTAGAAGAGGGATTGGTCGGTCAGTCCTGGGAAGAGGTGGGAAGCTTCATAGTGGGAGTGCCTCTTGGGCTGAGTCTGAAAAGCAGTTAGGTTCTGACACATGGATGGGGAGACAGAGTAATTGAGGGAGGGGAGGTGTCATGGGAAAGGCCCCGAGGCGTGAAATGTCATGGAATATCTTAGGAAATGCACTGCTGTGTAACTGAATCATTATGTGCAGCAAGGGATGATGATGGGATATAGTGATGAACTTGGAGAGAAGCTAGTTCATAGAGGGCCTGGGAAGCCATACTGGGGGTCAGAATTTGGTCCTCTAAACCCCACTGACCAATATGGTAGCTACTAGCCACATGAGAGTATAGAGCATTTGAAATGTGGCTAGAGTGACTAAGCAATTTAATGTTTAATTTTAGTTCATTTAAACTTAAAAACGGATTCAATTCCGTTACTGGGAAACTTTTAAGTGTGTTTGGAACAACGTGGGTAAGTACATGTGTTCTTTCAACTCCATTGTAAATTGTCTGCAATCTAAATATAAATCAAGCATTTCCAAGGAAAATTTGACATCTGGAATTGAGATACATAAATGTAAAAATATACACCAGATTTCAGAGATTGGCATGCAAAAAGAATGTAAAATATATCATTAATGATTTTTATATTGGTGACAGATTGCAATATTTTTGATATATTGGGTTCAGTAACTGTTCAAATTAATTTCACTTTTTTTTAACTTTTAAAATTTTCCAGGAGCCACATAAAAAGATTACATATGTGGCCCACACTATATTTTTAGTAGGCAGTGCTGCTTAAGCATTGGGGGAACATTGGAGAATTTTATGTAGGGCAGAGACATGGTCAGATTTGCATTTAGAGGGAACATTCTGGTAAGAAAGGGGAGGATAGCATGGAGGGATTTAAGAGTAGAGAAAGTCTTCAAACATTATTGCACTTTAACTTTCATAATTTGACAATGCATTCATGGAACAATGTGCAGACAACTCAATTTAACAGACAAATAACACTTTTAAGCAGACATGACTGTCCTAAATTGTTTATTAGGTAAGATTTTTTACAAATATTACTTATATTAGCGGTAACGGTGGAGCTGGAGAGTATTGTGTCTTCTCCATGCCGCGCGGTGAGAACCACCAATAGTGTGGTGGAACTTGTGACCTTTTCCAAGGCCACGGCTCTTGCGGCCTGCAGATGTCAGCCCTCTCATCTCCCTGTGCTTGTGGACTGGTTTGGTGATCCACTGGGTGTCAGGATTTCTTCTGATAGCTTTATGGAATGGATCAATGAGGATGACCTCAAAGAATTTGCACGTGGAATCTTCGCCAACCCAGTAAGAATTCAAGACTCTCAGAGCCCCACAGTGGCGCCCAGCTCTCTCCTCTGCAATAGACTGAAGGCTTCGGGCAAACTTTAGCTGGTTAACACCATGATGGACAGGCTTGCCGTTGGTAGCACCCTTAGGAACTGGGCGTTTGCGGCCACCACGATGCACACGAATCCAATATATGACATAACCTTGCTTGGCCTTGTACCCCAGCCTGCGTGCTTTATCGGGCGGGGTTGGGCGGGGAGCCCTGTGGAGCGCAGAGAGCTGGCGGTACTGCCAGCAGCGCACCCTGAGAAGAAAGCGCATTACATCGGACCGCTGCTTCCTCCATAGTTCCTGGATGTACTTGTAAGCGCCCATCTTGGCCTACCTTTGAGCTGATGGCTGCTGCCGGACGGAAAAAAAAAAAGCTGCACTTGTCATTTTTAACTGTATGTTCCTGTGTTCGATCACAGTGACCCAGGCTTAAGGAACAGATTCATAGGGCTTTAAAGTCTAAACAAAGGTTAGCAATGCTCCACCACTGACATGACAGAAGTTAAGGAAAGTTTTTTATTTATGAATTTGATCATTAATAAGATAGTCTTGGCTGACCAGCAGAATCTTCCTAAGCTTTAGCTTTGTTGTTTGTCTATAAAACTGGGATACTGATACCTCTCTCACAGAGTGTCTTGGGGAAGGGAATAATGCGTGTTAAGCACAGCACCCAGCTGACACACAGGAGCATCTCAGGAAGGATAATTATCATCATTGCTGGGAGACCACCTTCCAGGTGAGGCAACTTCGCTAACTAATCCTTCATGGATAGAAACTCATTTCACGTGGAATCTCACCCAATGCAGAGAGAGCCGTTTCGAGTCAACAACAGCAATGAGCATTTCAGGATTGTAATTATTGCAGTTTTAAAGTTCAGAGGGAAGGAAAACCAGTTCTTTAGAGCAAATGTGTGTTGTCCATTGTCACACTGTGTTTTTACAACAAATGAAATGAAATGGAAAGTAGCCTTCCTCTGCACCAGGCGGGCTGGACATATTATCCCATTTAATCTATCAACATAATATCTTTAAATAAGTCTCCAGTGAATGGCTCCACGTGTCTCCTAGCAGGAGGAAGAGGAACTGGGGCCCTGTGGTCCCAGCACACTGCCGAGGCAATCAAAAGCTGGGTCCCTGCAGGTGGCTCGTTGTCATTATTCAGAGCAGCAGATGGGTGTCTACAGTCTGACCTGTCTGACAGGCGGGCCACACCTGTGTAGACAAGTGCAGCCTTTCTTTTGGTCATTTAAGCCATTTTCCCCATCTCCCTCTCCTGTTCTCATTTTCTCTGGGAGCCATAGCACTTCCTTTGATTCGCCTGCTGTGTCTCCTCACACAAAACCCTTCGTCTGAGACAGAAAGCCGTCCTCATATTACCTTTAATCTGAATATCGATTTCAGCATCTTAAACCAGAGAGCCTTATCTAGTCCAGCTGCTTTGATTGAGATATGGTCTGGAAAGAAGTAAAATAGAGTTTGTGGTGCTTGCCTGACATCTCTCTGAGCCCTCTTGTACTTTTCTTTCCAGAGAATTCTCACCTCTCCCAGGTCCTGGTGTGCTAATGAAATAGATATTCTGTTTTGTTTCCGTTGGGCACAGAGTGAAGTCAAATACATTTCCTAAAGATTTGTTTTCCAGCTTGGCTGAACGGACTCAAAGCCACAAACCACCAGTGAGGGCCCGAGGTGTCTAAATGGATGCGGAAGCCATTTAAAATGCTAGAAAAAAAAACAAAAATAAAATCAGAGGCTGGTGGGATTCTCTGTAGTTATTTTACTGAGTAGGAGGAGATTGTTTTTTATACACATATAAAAGTACATCATTAGCCAGTTACATTACAGTGAGGTATTTACCAATCACCAATGCTACTCCTGTTTTTTTTTAAATAAAGCATATCTGTACATCCCCTCGTCTGACCAACTCCTTCCTCCTTCCCTCCCTCCTAACCCCTGCCACCAAGAACTTCCACTAAGTGATCAGCAAACGCATCTATAGCTTCGAACACATCTTCGAGTATTTCCAACACCCACTTGCCTTAGTTGAAACCCAAGGTGACTGTGTGCCCCCTTCCTCTCTCATAGCTCAGGATCCAATGGAAGGATAATGGTCCTCCTTGTTTACCATTGCTACTTCCAGACGATTATTCCCCTGCCCTCTTATGAAAACGAATTAAACCCAATACACACAACAGCACAACAAACCCAGCTCCTTTGAAGCTCATGCTATCCCACATTACTCCCTACTCCCCTGCTTTAGTTGTCATTTGCTCTCCTTCACTGAAGACTTTAGGACCTGATTCACGGTCATTGTCTCCTGTGATCAATGCCATCGAGCATAATAACTTGTATCTGCAGGGAGGCTGCTCACCCAACGCCTTACACATCAACTCAGTGAACTTCTCAACTGTACCTCAACTCACATGCCCATGATCCTGCCCCAGACATTGTCAAATACCTGCACCCCTTCCAAAATTCATGGTTTTGCAAATCCAATTTCTAGGCCTCTGACCTATGAGTCCAATGACTTACTTTTTTCTTTTGTTGATTGGCCCTCTCTTGACATCACTTACCTCTTTATGGCTTCTATTTCATGATTTATCAGTGTCATCACTTTTCTCTCTTCATCACATCCGTCTCACAGACTGAACAGTTTCCTACCCCAGCGCCCCCAAGAATGGCCATGGGAAACCACAATGTGGAGCAAACTGCTGTCACTCTAAATGAATAACTCGCTTCGAAAGGGTGCACTGTGATGCCGCGGATTCCTAATGTCTCTCTCTCTATCTGGTGAGCTTGGTCTGCCCCTTCTCTCCCCAGATTTCCTATTCTTGTCTTTCCACTTTGGTGGTTAAAGTAAAAGCCGTCACATAGAAGGGCTGCTGCCAGTTCGATACATGTGCTTGTGTCAGCCTCAGTGTTTGCTTCTGCTCTTGGTTCAACGGAGCAAGTGTCCCCCTCCTCTGCAAGGCCGGCCTCTTCATGTGCACCTGGTCCTCTCTCTCTCTCGAAGGCAATAGCCCTACTATTGCACATCATTAATTGCCCCTTCTTAATTTGATCCATCCCGTCTACACACAAACATCGTGCAAAAGCTTTCATCTTAAAAACTTTACAAACTAGCAAAACTACTCTGATGATCCCACACCCCTGTGGAACTCCACCCTATTCTCTTGATTCCTCACGCTTCCTTCAGACAAACTATCTCCACTTCTCTTCACATTTGCTCGTGCTTTACCCTTGTGCCCATTCTGATCCGGTATCTCCCCTTACTACTCCAAAACGGCTCCTCTCAGAGTCCCTGAGGACTTCTGTCTTCATCCCGCTCTGATTGCTCCTGAGGGGTGCAGCGCAGTCCAGCCTTCCTGACCCCCAGAGCTGACTGGGATCGAAGGAGAATTCTTCTTGGCTTTCTCTTTCCCTGGTTTTCCCTGTTAAATTTCTGCCTGCCCTGCCATTTTGCTTGTATCATACAGATGGATACCAGTCTCCTTTTGCTTTCCACAAAGATGGCCATTATTTTCAACAATGTTCATCGTCATAGAGTCTTCCATACTTTATCCCAAATAAAGTCAGTCCCCTAAGGCAGAGCTGTGGAGCTTTTCCTCCGAAGGGTGTGCTTTTCCCACTAGGCAGAACCCCTCCACTACTGCACTGGAGCTGGTTCAGAGACCCTCTTTCCCCAGGATGACATCCTGTTCTATGAGGGGGTACCAGGGGAAGGGGAATCCTTTGTCTTCTCAGCTTGCCCTTCCCAGCATGGAATTTCTGCCCTGCAAGGAAGCTAGAGTGTAGGCAAACAGGGCCCCAGTACCACTGACTTACCATGACTGGAGCAGAGCTTCTGCCCTACCAGGGGCTAGAAAAAGAAAAGGAGACCCAGTCCTCTTGGCATGCCTATCTAGAATAGAACTTCCACAAAATGGGGCTGGGAACTGAGAAACATCAGCATCCTGCCCCTTCAGAAGTCAAACCACAGCCCCAGACTAGGGTCTAAGGGACATTGGAGCCCTGTGGCTGCACATGACCCAGGTAGAGCTTCCATAACATGGGGCTAGTGGGGAGGACAATGGAGCAGAACAAGGCTCAGATGCCACAGACTTGCGCTGTTCTTAATTGAGATTTTATAGATTTTCCTGAAAGAAGGTTTTCTTTTGCTGTATACCCTTGGGACACTTTCCAGAGACTTTAAGGGATGGCTGTTTAAAATCATTTTCTCAAATTTTTATTTTGCTGGGTAGAAAGTCTCCCAAGTTTATTACTCCATTATTCCAGAAGTCCCATCTTTTAATTCATCTTTGTATACCCACCACAGTGTCTCTGGTCATGTTAGCATCGGGGCTAAGAGCACAAACTCCTTTTAAAAAAAAATTACTCACCTGCTTTAAAAAAAAAAATCTCACTTTCGCTAATGCAATTGGAAATAAGACTTTGAGATATTTCGATGTATTTCCAGTTCTCATTGAATGCAGCATTTCAGAAGTTCAGATATTTCTTAAGATTCTTGAAAATACTGGTGCTGTCAAGTCCAAGTTCCCCATACAGGAATTTAATGTGGGCTGTAATCTTTTTGTGAGAATCCTAATCAACTGATGGCCTCTAGGCTGAATATCTAAAGTAATTTGGGGGGCCTGATAGCCTAACCAACTCTCTAATCTGCCTGGATTCAAGTCACTGTTCTGCCACTTGTTAGCTATGTTACTTAGAAGAGGTTGTAAAACTCACAGTGGCTCCCTAAGAGGATTGTGGTGGGATGCATGGATTAATGCATGGGAAATAGTTGGCTCAGAGTTAGGCACCCACGGGAGGACAGCCGTCTGTTCATCTTGGTAACCTCTGCATGGTGACAGATTGCCACAAGGGGTCATCAAGAGCCAGGTGTAAAGATGAAGCACTCAAGGGATCTTTGGTTAGGTCATCCCCATGGTTATATTTGTAGGCCAACCAGAACTAGGTATCTTTCCAGACAACAGAAGATAGAAGTTGGAGGCACTTCCTAAACATCACCATACTATTTTCCACCGAAGACAGGAATTCAAGACCCTTCCTAAACATCACTAGGTCATTCCCCCAACTTGAAGCTTTATTGTACAGACACAGGAAGTCTGCTGTCAGGAGAAAAGTCTCATTTGATTTACAAGGTACTATTCCTGTGTGCAAGATAGTGTTCTAGGAGATGGGAGAATGCAGAGGTTCCCTTCAGGAACAATCATAGATATGAAGTGGCTATTTACTTAGTGTGTGCCATGCATCAAGGATCCTAACAGCATAAGGCATCATCCCATTCCTTTCATTCTGATTGAAGAGGGCCCCAGAGGCTCAGCCAAGGGTTTGACCTTTGCTCAGAGGATGACAAAAAGTCAATCGATATTCTGGAGCAAGGAGGAGGGAACTTAATGAAGAAGATATTTAGCATGATTTATTCAGAGTGGAGTGCAGGAAAGAATAGTGAAAGAAAAAGGCAGAGATGCCCTCTGACAAGATTGCAATAGACCAGTGCAAAGCCAAACTTGATGAAAGCAAAAGCTCTTAATAAAACTAAATTTCAGGAGAAAACCCCAGTAGTTAAGAAAATAAAAATGAAGCTGAACCATGAAACAGTGACTGAAGCGGGTGGAAACAGGAGTCTTCACCGACTAGACCTCTCTCTCACCTTCTTACAGTTCCCCAAATGGCAAATTGGATATAGGTTTTCCAAAATCAAATGAGACGCTGGAAGAGCCTTGGGTGTATCTCTATGGAACACAACTTGAAAACAACTGCAACTGTCCAAACAGTAAAGTGGACGGATGAAGACACAGGAGAAAGGATGACTTGAGGATGGAGGGAGATGGGGCGGAAAGATAACCCAGGACCTGACACCACGCTGCGCCCGCCGCCCCCGCTCCATGTCCTTCCTCCATCCCAGCTGCACCCTCCGCCCTCTGTCCGCTGCCTCCTTGCTTCACTTCTGCTTTCATTCACATTCTGTCCAGTGCCTTACACTAGTGTACGTCCAGGGTCTGAGCCCCACTTTGCGCATGAATCTTGGTTCTCATCCTTGGTTATAATTCACATTTGCCTCTCCCTTCCCAGAGACAACCTAGCCTGAGCCAGACTTATCAATGGGAGCCCTGGCCTGGACGCAGGAGGCCACCATTCTTGCCGGCTGCTGTGGAAATTAGGAAGAAGAATGAAGGGGACCTAGCAACAGAGCATGTATGAAGGCAGAACTGATAAAGGAAGGGAAGAAAGGGAAAAGGGTCATTAATAAGCTAATATTTATGAAGTGGTATCTGTGTACCAGGCACATTGCTAAGATGTTCTATACACGTTATCTTAGTAATATGCCCATACTCGTATATAATATACATAGTTGTATCTTCATATATCATATATATTTATACTTATATAAATCTAAGGGCAGTGGGTGGGAATAGGTAAACTGCCACAAAGCACACTCTTGTTGACGAAGATGCAGCCATTTTTCCTGAATAAATACTCTTTGGATTGTTGCAAGACTTTGGTTACTTTCCAGAGTTCGGAAAATGTTGATTCTGATCATTTTTGCCAGTGTTCTCATTGCTTTTGTGGAAGGGTGGATTTTCAGAAGTCTTTGCTCTGTTGTATGCAAACGGGAGCCCCCGGGGCAATGCTTCCCAGGCCCCTGCATCCCACTGCTCACTCGCCCTTGGTTTGTAGTCCTCAGAACCCTGAGTCTTTTTCTTGAACTGCTGGCTACTCCTTCCTGTATCTGATTGTTTTCAAGTAGGTGTAAGGCTTTTCATTTTCACTAATTAAATTTAATTTTCTTGATTTTTGTTGTTGTTCCAAGATGCCAAATAATTTGGAATCCTGGCATCAGTAAGTATGCTTTTGTTTGTTTCATTGGAGTCATAGACAACATTACTGGCCCAAGTCGGAGCACAGACCAGCCTTCTGGGGCTCTGCAGGCTCTCCCCTCCGGGGGACATTTAGTCCATTAACTAGTTTGGGCACTTTTACTTCCAAACTGCGTCTGTAGCATTCCAAAATCTACCAGTAAGACACCTTTTTCTAAAAAGGAAAGTTGGTGGGGCACCTGGGTGGCTCAGTTGTTAAGCATCTCCCTTCGGCTCAGGTCATGATCCCAGGGTCCTGGGATCGAGTTCCGCATTGGGCTCCCTGCTCCGCGGGAAGCCTGCTTCTCCCTCTCCCACTCCCCCTGCTTGTGTTCCCTCTCTCGCTGTCTCTGTCAAATAAATAGTCTTTAAAAAAAATAATAAAAATAAAAAAATAAAAAGGAAAGTTGGTTAATTTTACATGATTTATTCACAGCGAATTTTCCCAACTCCTATTATTCACTATTTCTTTACTGTTCACACATCATTTGCTTCTAAAGAATGTTATACTTACTGAAGTACCAAGGATCCATCATTGCCCCTTTTGGAAAAGCGAGGCAACATTTGATCTATCAAATTTCTGGCCCCTTTCCATCCACTCCACACATTTCTCAAAGGACAATAGCAATTGTGTGAGAATTAATCGGCAGCCTTCACTGTCTTGTCCCTGGTGACTGCGGGGCCAGGAAGAGCACAGCTTGAGGGGAGCCAGCTTAGGGGCGGGGGCTCTTCCCCTATGGGCAGCCCAGGCAGCTAATGGATAACTCTAGGCATGATGTGGGAAATCGTCAACACCAGAGTTCCAAACTGCACTCAGAGGGCGGTGATGTGGTTCGGGGCTGGCTTTTTTGGTGATCCATGACAGTGCCACGTCAATAATCAGTGAACTAGGGAGAAGAACCCGGCGTTCCCCACTCCCTGGGAGAGGGGGCTGGTGGGAGCAATAGGGGCTCATAAGGCCCAACTGAGCTGACTGAAACTCTGGGCTAGAGCCTCAGACATAGTGTCCAGGGCAGGAGGCCCCTACTGTGAATTGGGCCAACTGTGTGGGCACACAGAGGACAACGGCCCTAAGTAGTCCTCACTGCTGACATGTTTGCTGCCTGTCCCCACAAGTGCCTCAATACGGAGTGGGGCACATTCCCGATTCCAGCTGTGAAGGGCTGGAGAAGGCCGGAGCCACCAAAGAATGCGACTTTTGAGAGTTTGCACGGGACAGTGGAAATAAAGGCCCAGATAGGCTAAATAAATGGCGGTCCAACCACTTGGCAAATTCCTTATTACTGTGAGTTTCAAGTTTCTCACTTACGCAATTAAGCCCTCAGCGCACTAGAGCCCCGGTAAACGGTACTTGGGAATTTTCATTATGCAGGTAGGTTTCCTTCTGGGAGCAGTTCCCCATCCCTACTGCCAGATGGCGCCTGGGAGCAGGGCCGCCGTTTCCAAAGGCTTTTCTTTCCACCCTTTGGGCGCTAGGTAGTTCGTGATCTTCCTCGCTGTCAGTGCTCAGGCTGGCATTTAAAATCCGGTGCTGAACACAGACTTTGTGCTTTTGATCCATCTGCTCCATAAAGAGCTGTGAAACTCAGAAATACCTACTTCTAGCCAGACACCCATTGCTCCAATAGGATTTGTCAGTTGATAAGCCTTTGTGATGTAACCAGGCAATGGGGACACTCAGAAGAAGTCAAACATTTCATTAGGAATCCGATTTTTTTTTTCTTTGCATGCTTATCTCTGTTATAAGTTAGAGATTCTGGAAAGAGTGCAGAGACTCGAAGTTCAGGCCTCGTAGATTTGAATCTCAATATGCTGAGCAACTTTGAGCAAATGATTTGATCTTTCTGAATCCTACTTTCTTGTGCTCGCTTCGGCAGCACATATACTAAAATTGGAACGATACAGAGAAGATTAGCATGGCCCCTGCGCAAGGATGACACGCAAATTCGTGAATCCTACTTTCTTTACCTGTTAATAGTTGTGATAAGAGTAGCTGCGTCTTAGGGTTGTCATGAGAATAAATGAGATAATATGTGTAGGACACGGCGTGAAATCAGGTACAGAGCTAGTGCTCACTAAGTATAAGCAATTATATGTCAAGAGCATGAGCTTTGAAGTCAGTTAGATAAGGATTTGACTCCTGGCTCTTTGATTCAAAAGTTGCATGGTCTTGAATAAGTTATGCAAACTCTGAGCTCCTTGAGAGTTGCCTGAAAGTTGCAAGATTATTACGGGGCGCCTGGATGGCTCAGTCCTTAAGCGTCTGCCTTTGGCTCAGGTCATGATCCCAGGGTCCTGGAATCGAGCCCCACATCGGGCTCCCTGCTCTGCGGAAAGCTTGCTTCTCCCTCTCCCACTCCCCCTGCTTGTGTTCCCTCTCTCGCTGTGTCTCTCTCTGTCAAATAAATAAAATCTTAAAAAAAAAAAGTTGCAAGATTATTATGAAAATTACAGAGCTATATAGACAACGCCTTTTACTTTTTTTTGTAAAGATTTTATTTATTTATTTGAGAGAGAGAGAATGAGAGCTAGAGAGCACGAGAGGGAAGAGGGTCAGAGGGAGAAGCAGGCTCCCCGCCGAGCAGGGAGCCCGATGCGGGACTCGATCCCGGGACTCCAGGATCATGGCCTGAGCCGAAGGCAGTCGCTTAACCGACTGAGCCACCCAGGCGCCCACACCTTTTACTTTTTATTTGCATCATGACCCATTTCAGACAGGATTTGAGTTTCCCCACACAAAGCAAAAAGTAATCCAATGACTTTTTTTAAGCAGAAAATAAAATGAGGGTGAAGAAAAAGCAAGGATAGGAAACATGAGGGAAAACAAGAGATAAGGTCAGCCACCCCGATCACATCGTAGGAGCATCCATGTATCCTCGCTAGTGATGAATGGGTCACAAATGTGGCTCTGGGCTTCTTAGCATCCAAGGCAGTAAAGAAAGGAAATATGGTTAGTTAAATGATTCAGAGTGCCAAGATAAATGCAGAGGAGTTCTGAAGAAGAATCTCAGCTATTCCTAGTTCTGAGACTGAAGAGGCTGTAAGTAGCACATGGTGGATACACAATAGATATATAAATGTTAGCTGTCCTTATCCTCAAGCACAGAGGAAAAAGTGAGTCTCGGGATAAAAGCAACATGGAAGAGGTAACTTCTGAGCTGAATAGGACTGAATACAAATTTGCCAGGTGTGGGAGGGGAGTGGGCAGGGAGGGCTGGAGAAGGGAGGGAGTCCCCCGTAAGGGGAGAGTGTGACAGTGGCAGGATCACCCCCACCCATCACTGTAGCTCGAAAGGCAGGGACTCACATGAGGGCACATCGGGTGGAGGGGAAGCTCCCATCAGACTGACAGGCACAGGGACTTGTGGTTTGAAAAGCCGGGAAGGAGAGAGGAGGCTTGGTAGCTCAAGCACAGCTGTTTTGGCTTAGAGTCTCTCCCAACTGGACATCTGGTGTTTAATGACAGTCCTCAGAGGGAAGTGAGTTCTCTTTTTTTGAGTGTGTTTTGTTTGGTTCTGTTTTCCTGTGGACCCAGCCTTATGGCTCTTGAAGGAAGAAAACAGCCAGGATGGTTACAGGGAATGTGACTTCTTTTGCCCGGTCTTCTCAGCCACTACGAGCAGGGCTGGAGGCTTCTGTGACTTTGAGTCAGAAAGGGTTTTGGGGCTGTAAAGACCCACAGATTTGTACGGAAATTGTATTCCCATTCCTCCTCTTCTCCCACCACACTGTCAGCTCCTTCTTCCTTCTTCATGTCTTCCAACACATTCTCTGACTCTGTCTCTCTGTCTCTCACTAAGCGGGAGGGGGTGGGATAAACCTGCAGAAATCTGTGTTTCCTTCTGTGTTAGCCACCCAGAGGAGCCTCCAAAGCCCTGCATCCCCTTGGGACTTTGTCCCAAATAAATCTATATGCAAAGACAGAGCTTCGCTGCTTCGAGGTGTTTGTACCCAGGAGGTTGAAAATGAGCTAATTAGTGCTTACAATTAAGTTTGGATCCCTGAACACACAGCTGGTATTACTGC
This sequence comes from Eumetopias jubatus, assembly GCF_037043125.1. Lineage (NCBI taxonomy): Eukaryota > Metazoa > Chordata > Mammalia > Carnivora > Otariidae > Eumetopias > Eumetopias jubatus. The sequence continues at coordinate 112,111,761 of NW_028274816.1, read as the reverse complement.
CCTGTTCTTGGTGACAACTGAGTTGTCACTAACTTTCAGGACTTAAATACCCTTTAGACTCTTCCTGGCCCGCCCAGAGGAGGCATAGCGTGATCCCTGCAGCCCAGCTTTGTATCTCTGCAATCATCTGTTTTCTAAGAATTCTCCCCAGGGCCAGTTCTTGGTATGCTTCTGATTATTATCTTTCCCCCTCTGTGTGACGACTGTGACAGAGTCTCCATGTTAGCTGGCTCTGCCCAGCCACGGCGGAAGGGACACAGACTGGGAAAGTCAGACATCCGGGTTCCAGGTATGGATTTTTCTGGGGTCCATGGCTGCCATTATTTTCTCAAAAGGATCTGTGACTCACGAAGGCTAAGAATCCCTGGGCTTGTTGATTTATAAATTCTTAGAACCCAACGAAGAGCAATTCTTCGGCTCTGTGCTTCTGGGAAATGTCATATATTGGGTAACTCAGCAAGTGTCTGCTGACTGCGCACTGCATACCAGCTCCTTTGACATGGTGTAAGGGTGTGAAAGGAGATAAGACCGCTTCCAAGGGGACCCCTATCCCATGGGGAGACCCACCCACAAACAAAGAATCATGGTAAGATGTCTCAAAGGTAATGATGGAGAGGCACACAGGACTTGAGAAACACAGAGCATCCGGAAGTGACCGCACCTTTTCCTCCTTACCTCCAAAGAGCACGTGAACTGCTGAGAAGAGTTTGGGGGTTGGGGGAACTTCCCTTCAGGTTTCCAAAGTGGAGGGCATGCTCCCACCCAGTCCTTCTGCAGGCTCCAGGCTCCTGCTGACCCTCTCTCTCCCGACGGTCTCCACATAGATTCTCTGTCCTTGTGCTGCCAACAAGGTCACTGAGCTCAAGTAGAAATGGGCCTCCTCCTCCTTGAGTGTAACCCTTCCTATGCATGCCTCAGAAGCCCCATTCCCTGCAGGAACCCCAAGACCTTGCTAGCCCCTCTTTTTCTGCCCTCCCTGGCCTCTCTTGGCCCCTTTCATGTCCAGCACTCCAGGACACCAAACCCTGAGTACACTGACAAGGGTGCTATCCCACCAGCATGTTATTCTTGTTCCCGTGTAGACCTTAGCAGCTCCCAGCGACCTTATGGCTCTGTAGGAAGCACTATTAAATGTTAAATCCATTTAAAAAAGAGAAGCAGAGAGGCACCTGGGTGGCTCAGTCAGTTAAGCGTCTGCCTTTGGCTCAGGTCATGATCCCAGGGTCCTGGGATCAAGCCCCAAGTCTGGCTCCCTGCTCAACAGGGAGTCTGCTTCTCCCTCTGCACGCCGCCGACCCCCCCCCCCCCCCCGGCTCATGCTCTCTCTGTGTCTTTCTCTCTCAAATAAATAAAATCTAAAGGAAGAAAAGAAGGAAGGCAAGAAGGCAAGCAAGCAAGCAAGAATATTTATGTTGGCACCCAGTGGGTCAGAGGGACAGACGCTGCTCTAAGCCCGGTTCTAGTCCCAATTCCCTTACTCACCATCTGGATGCAAGCTTTTCCATAAAGTTGCTACCCATACTCCGGGCTACCATCACCTCTGCCCTCAACTATTCCACTTAACTCATATATAGGTCCAATAATTCACTCCCCATATGGCAGCCAGAGGGATCTTTTCAAATGTAAATCAGAACATACCACTCCCCTGCTGCAGCTTTCCAAATATTTTCACAGCTCTCAGAATAAAATCCAAACTCCTCGCCAGGTCCTGTAACACCTTCCATGATCTGGCATCTGCCTACCTCTCTAGCCCTGTCCAGGGCCCTTCTCACTCACTAAGCTCACTGATCTTCTGTCTGTCTCCACATCATAGTCAGTTCTGCCTCAGGACCTTTGCCTGTGCCATTTTTGTTAACTGAACTTCTCTTCCCCCCAGGAAAAGCCTAGGTATGGCATTTTCCCCCTTTGATTCAGATCTCAGCTGAAAAGTCACTTTTTTTGTGAGAGGTCCAGGACCTCACCTAAAGTTTCCCTACCCTGCCCCCAGCATGGCCTTTTCATTCTGCCTTTACTCTCTTCATGGTGTTTACTATAATCTGAAATTATCCTGTTTATTTGTTTATTGTTTGTTTCCCCTGACCCACTAAGGAGCCTTGTCTATCTATTTCACTGGGGTATTCCTAGCATCTAGAATATGGTATGGCCCATAATATTCAAATATTTGTTGAATAATTGAATGGGTAATGATGGTAAAGCCATTTAATATATTTGAGCCCCAAATCCCTGGCTACATATCTGATCTTCTATGATCTTTAGAAAACTCTCTTTGGTAGATATTATTATAGCCACTTTATAGTTGAGGAAATAGAAAGTCAGATGGGCTAAATCATTTGCCTAAAATCGTAACTGTGTCCTAAAAGTTTATCCCCTTTGAGATACCAATAAAAATTTAGGGAAGAAAAATTCTCCCTATTCTTCCAAACTTTAAGCTCCATTCCAAACTTTAAGCTCCACCAAAAAGTTATCCATCCATTGTGGAATGGAATGATATGGTACTATCTGGTCCACTCAAAAGCAAGGTCTGTGGCCGAGATAGCCCAGCGGGGTGACAGACTCCATTCTTACACATAATTCTTCTGTATTTGATTCATTCTGAGCACATCTACTACATTCAGTCATTCATTTATTTAAACATTGATTCATCACATATGTATGGTTAACAGCCAGCACTAGATAGGTATATGGTAGCTCTAGGAAGGAACCCCTAATTCATGCTAAGTGCACATCTTTGGTCTCCCCTAGAAATAGATGGTCCCCAATAGGGTCTGTTGGCTAAATTGTAATTCTTTTGACTAAATAAGATGAAGCTTATAAAATGCTTATTAGCCAGAGTTGTGGCATAGAGTAGGCACTCGGAATGTTAGTAATGATGATGAGAGTAGAACCTGGACCTCCTTTCTCAGCCAGGCTGCCTAGAAGGAGAGAAAGATATTAAATATTCCTTTGGCATATTTTCCCCTTCCAGATCCATCCCATTAGAAAATCCAGTGCACGTGACTTCCATTTCTTTTTCCTAAATCCACAGCCTGTACAAGCAACTGAAAGTAATAAGCATAACTTAAATGCTATGTCTTTCCTAATTAAAATCCATCCAGAAGGGGATGCCAGAGTTATTTTAGTCCATGTGGCAGAGGAAGTTCCATTATATTAATCCAGGCTTCTTCACAGAGTCCAAGGGGAGACGTGTCCGTGTGTGCGTACTTGTAGCATAAGTTTGGGGGTGCTACCAAGAATGCATAGTTGGCCCTGAACAGGTTGTGATATGAATTTTCAGAGGAAGCTGTTGATGGAGCCACTGGGACTTACTTCCTGAGGCTCTTGAGGCTGGTGAGTAAGTCTGGAGTCTGTCTTGGCCCTTGGTGGTGGTTCTGAAGAAACACCCTGGAATGGCTTCTCCATGAGGAGATGCTGGCCCAGCTCTCCCTGTGGAGGCTCCACATGCTTGGCGGCTCTCCTTGGAAACACTGGTTGCCAGAGCAGCTGTGTCAGCCCGGCTTCCCCAGAAAAGACAGGAAAGCAAACAGGGAGCCCTCGGCTAACCCAAGGGCCTCTTTTCAGGGGGCAACTCCCAAGAGCAAACCACGCCAGAAACCAAGTCCAGAGAGAAAGGCAATGGCAATGGCAATGGAAAAAGAAGGCGGAAGGGAAACGGAGGCAGAGAAACTAGGAAGGGCAAGGTTTTGCTTTTCAAGGGCAGGAGGTTGTCTCTGTGTGGGAGGAGAGTTGGCTGCAGTATGAAGACAGTTTGGGGCATGCTTTTCATTTTCAGAGGATTCTTCTTTCCCGTCACCTGGCCCGGAGCCTTTGCTGTAACTGCTCATGGTTTTGAAATACATCTCAGTGTACGTTCTCGTATTGATAAACCTGTTTTCTTCCTAGCAGCCCTTTGGCCGCAGTGCCACTGGAGGGGGGGAGTCGGTTATAGGCCTGAGATGGGGGTGTTTCTGCTCCCCAAATCAAGGTCGAGCCCTGGGGTTTGGAGGGTAGGAGGGGTGAAAAATGTTTAGCATGAATTTAGAAGCACTGCAATGGGAAAATATGATAACTTACCCCTGGGAAATGTAAATGTCTTAGATAGCCCCTGATCGGCCCAGAATGCACCCAGCATGGCACCGGGGCTGAGGAAGTTGTCCAGGTAAGGGGGCCAGAGGTCCGACTTGCAGAGACGTTCAGACTCCAGCTCGGTGCCCGCAACACACCTGGGAGTTCCTGGGCCTCCAGGAGACGCAGAGGCTGAAAGAAATGAAGGACCTAAGTAGATCTGGAGGGTAGATAAGATGGCTGCAGGGAGTGGGGACCAAACACAAAGCTCCAAAGGACAAGGTGGGACTCTTTCCCACGCAGATGCCCAGTTAACAGTTCAGAGCAGCCCACAGATCAGTGGCGACTTGTGGCCAACTCGGGGAACTGAGACTACCCCCCATTACCGTAGGCTCCTAAGTTCTGCCCCGACCCAGACACAATCTGGAGAAAGAGAAGGTGGAGAGGTATCTCGAGGGAAACTGCCCTGGACGTTTATATCTTGAATTGATTGAATTATTAACCCAAAGAGATCAAGTTGAATGGAAAGGAGGTTTTAAATGGGAAAAGAAGAAATTACACTTAATTGGCCAATTAAGTTTTCTGGGGACTCAAATAAAGATGAAATCAATTATAGATCCTTTTAAGAGCAGCATTTCCCCCCCCACCACTGAATTGCAGTGTAAAAATTTTGACCTCTTTATAATCATGACCTCACACAACCGCAAATAGATTTAGAGCATACAAGTTATTTTCACGTACATTATCTTTTTGGAACCTCACATCAAAACAAAATAGATGTTCTTATTCCAACTTTACAGATGCAGAAAACAGAGGCTCAGCGATGCTAGGAGCCTTGTCCAAGTTCAACAACATAGAGGAGGGCTTCTTCCACGCCCATTTCAACTACAAGCTGCAGATTCTCAGTCTGAATAGTGGTTTGCAACCGGGGTCATCTCTGGAGACAATTTTGGTGGTCACGCCTTGGGGTGGGGGGTTGTGGGGGGAGGGCTACCGACATCTGGAGGGGAGAGGCCAGGGGTGATGTGGCACATCCTACGACGTACAGGGTGGCCCTCACAGGAAAGAATTTTCTGGCCTAAAATATCAGTAGTGTGGAGGTGGAGAAACCCTCTCATACAGGGGATTCCAAGGGAGGATATTGTATCTCTCCTTTCACATCATAAAAATGGACAAGGACCCAGAGCCAAGGCGATTACAGTTTAATAGGGAAGACACAACTAATAAACCTTAAATGGCCAGAAACATAGCCTCATAGGAGCTTCACTTCCAAGATGCTGTGAGGGATGGGTGAGGCAAGTCTTGTTGGAGGATTGAGAGGAAATTGTGTTCACCATGGGGGGAGGGGTGCAGGGAGAGGGGGCGGGGGGGCAGAGGAGGGGGTGGGGGAGCACCCAGGGATGTACTCAGAATGGATCATTTTTAGCCTCCTTTCCTCTGTACAACACAATTACTTTAAAACCAATAATAATGGCAGAAAACTGCAAAATTTTTCTCTCCTTGAATATCATACACATAATCATGTCAGTAACAACAAAAAGAATATATGGCAAAAGGAGAATAGTACCAGATTAATACTTTTAAAAATTATATTGAGGTATTTTCTTGTAAAGGATAAAAGCATACACCTGCATGTTTTGTCTGTTGCAATTAATGAAGAATAATATTACAAGGTCTGTTTGTCCCTTAACTTCTGTAAATTTGTCAGTGATTTTGTCAAGATTAGTCTTTGCAAATTCACGTTCAGTAGGTAGATTTGTCAGGGCTATTTTCTTCACTCCCGGTTGATTTTTTTTTTTTTTTTTTTTTGCCAATTTTAATTCTGAAACTTTCTTTCACACAAAGTAACAGTTTTACAAACAGGAATTTTACTATCTTCATCAGGGCAAGTTTGGCAGAGATACATGAAATATCTCACTTCTCAGTAAATTACAGAAATTGCAGTACTTTCCACGTTTTTGTTTCCCTTCAGGATTTGTCTAACAGTGTTCCAAAGTCTCCACAGTCAAAAATTTCCACTAAAATACCTTCAGCAGAAAATCCATCATAATTCCTATTGTATTTGATAAAAACTGAAAATTTTCTACCATAAAAACAGAGAACATTGACATTATCATTTTAAAAATCACTTCAGGGGCACCTGGGTGGCTCAGTCGGTTAAAAGTCTGCCTTTGGCTCAGGTCATGATCTCCAGGGTCCTCGGATTGAGCCCCGCATCCAGCTCCCCATTCCCGGGGAGTCTCTTCTCCCTCTGCCCCTCCCCTCCACTCGTATTCTCTCTCTCTGGCTCTCTCTCTCTCAAATAAATGAATAAAAATCTTTTTAAAAATAAAATAAAAGTCCCTTCAAACAATGTACCCTGTATTGTCTACCCCCAGGGCTAATCCATCCTGCTCACAGCCCCCCATGCAGCCCTTGGTAAGCATCTGTCCATGGATGCATCATTTAGGGAAAGGATCAATGTGGTAAGGTAGTCTTCGTGGAATCACAGTGTAATGTGCGGGGAAAAATATTTCTCCCCCCAAATTGAGGAATGACTCCTACTTCAGTTATGCTAGGATTTAGAAATCAAACCTGGGGCGCCTGGGTGGCTCAGTTGTTAGGTGTCTGCCTTCGGCTCAGGTCGTGGTCCCAGGGTCCTGGGATCGAGCCCCGCATCGGGCTCCCTGCTCAGCGGGAAGCCTGCTTCTCCCCCTCCCACTCCCCCTGCTTGTGTTCCCTTTTTTTATTTATTTGACAGAGAGAGAGACAACGAGAGAGGGAACACAAGCAGGGGCAGTGGGAGGGGGAGAAGCAGGCTTCCCGCTGAGCAGGGAGCCCGATGCGGGGCTCGATCCCAGGACCCTGGGACCACGACCTGAGCCGAAGGCAGACACCTAACAACTGAGCCACCCAGGCGTCCCGTTTTTTTTTTTTTTTTTAACTCTGTACAAATAATATAAAAATACAGAAATGCAGGGGTACCTGGGCAGCTCAGTTGGTTAAGCATCCGTCATCAGGTCATGATCTCAAGGTTGTGAGATCGGGACCCGGGTGGGGCTCTGTGCTCAGAGAGGAGTCGACTTGGGATTCTCTGCCCCTCCCCTGTTCACATGTGGCTGTGCGCTTGCACACACTCTCTCTCAAATAAATAAAATCTTTTAAAACATACAGGAATGCATTCAAGAATAAGGATTATACATTGCATTTGTTAGAATTAGGTTTGGTTGCAATCCATAACCTAATCTCTGCCCTCAAAGATGCTGACATCTTAAGTTGTGGACAAAGGTATCATCATAGGGAGTTAGTCATCGCAAGAAAGGGGTGGATGGAGAGCAAGAAAGGGGTGGATGGTGAGCTTGGGTTGGAACTGGGGTGGGGTTCAGGGGAGGGAGTGGGTGCTTCCAACCAGGAGCCTAGAGATTTCATGGGAAAAGTGACATGTCAAGTTGTCTTGAAGAATGGGTAGCATTTGGACACTTAAAAACCTGTAAGACAGTACGCTGAGGGAGTCAGGCTCTTCATGCCTCCACTTATCCATTAGCAAAGCAAGGATCAGATCACCTTTGCCCCTTGGGTCCACATGGAAAACAGCAAAAGAGAGACAGGGTGTTTGCTCTGCTGAAGGAGGGGTCACTATCCTTGTATTTCGCTGTGTGTGACATTCAGCAAGTCACTTTCCTTCCCTGGACAATGTTCTTGTCTGAAAAATGAAAAGGATTTGCCAGACGAAATATCTCTAAGGCATCCTCTGACTCAGACATTACTGTGTGATCCTACAAGTGCCTCAGGGTGGATTTCTGCCAATGGGAACAGGACTTCCTGTTCACACAGACACGTTGGTGAATGGGGATTGCTTAAGAGAGTCAACCTTGGTGTTTGCAAGTCACAGTCAGGGGGCCGGGAAGTCTGGGCTTCTGCTGTCCCATCCAGCTGCCTGGAGCCTTGAATCTCCACCCTTGATTTTCCTACGGTCTTTCCCACCTGGCTTCCACATCCACCCACTCACAAGCCCCCTCCACTACCACACCCAGGAGGGAGAGAGGGGGAGGGGTGAGGCAGGAAGAGCATGGCCGTCTTGGTGCACAAATAGCTCCAATCCAGGCTTCCCACTGAGAACTGTGAGACCAAGGGAAGGCTCATCTTTCTGGTCCCCCACCTCCTCTCTGCTTTTAAGTTGCTTTTCCTCTATTTTGGAGATTCATCTTCTTTCAGAGGAAAGAAAGGCACTTTGGTCTTTTAAGGGTACCTTTTCATGAGGCTTTGGTATGCGTCCACAGCCCTCAGTAGTTCGGGGGAAGCAGCAGGGGGCCGGGGAAGCTGAAAGGAGGGTGAAGAGATTTCTACAAGGCCTCCTGCCCCGACAGGAAGTAGGGAGGGTGGAGGACAGGGAGGGGCATCTTCGGGCTGTCCAGGGAGCCTTGTCAAAGGACACTCATTTGCTACCCTTCAAAGCTGTGGGCCGAAGAGATAGGAAGAGGAGAATAAGGTTATGGGTGGGGAAGATTCTTCTTAGGAAAGGCAGTCCTATCTCGGGTGAAAGTCAGCGGGGTCCTGGTTTCTCCCTCACCAATGACCTTTGATCTCAGAGGTGGTGGGTGGAGAAGCACCAGCGTGCAGGCTGGGGAGTCAGCCCCCTGGCCAAGGCATTTATTATTTTCTTATTTATTCAGAATTCATTACTTCGAGCTGAGGAAGTTGGGGTGTGTTTGTAGGGCACTGAAGAGACAGGCGGTGGGCCGAGGTCAGCACATGCCCCCTGAGGGAATGGAGGGACGTCAAAATATACTTTGGAAGCACAGATTGCCCCCCTGCTGTCTGAATTTGGACAAGACTTGCTCTGGCTAACCCTCAGTTTCCTCATTTATTCTACCCTGAGCACCTCGCAGGGGTGCTGCAAGGGCTGAGGTGAGGAACAGGTGAGGGAACATTCCACTGTGCAAGGGTGTTCAGGCATGGCGGGACCCCCATCCTGTGGGAGTGTGTCCTCTTCTAGTGAGACGTTCATGAGGATGTCTTTCCTTCCTCTAGAGCACCTCTCAAGCCTCCGGACGCTGCCCGAGGGACAGGACAGGAAGGAAACATGGATTGTAACTGCACCCTGGGGACTCCTGCTGGAAGCCCATCTTCACTAACCCCCAGGACAACCTCACAGCCCCCAACCGGCTCTTCACATCCTGGGATTTATTTTCAGTCGTGGGTTCAGAATTTCTAGCTGGAAGTGGGTTTGGGGGCTGCAATCTATCTGAGTGGTAGGGTTGCATCTAGAAGAACTTGAAGCCATGTTAGTAAAGTAAGCATCCTGGGGTTACGTAAGCACATGCAAATTTGGGGAGGCTTTCACAAATTAGTGATTATGGGATTCAAAAGTCCATGATGCTCCTCCACTCTTATCAGTTTATCTGAGTGACGATTAAAGATGGATGGGATATTGTTCTTAGGCGCAAGGCTGATGTTACTGCATGAGCAATAGACGGTAGTTTGCAAACCTAGGGTGGACTCCAGTCTCTACCAACAAATGTCAGATTCCTCATCTTAAAATAAGGGTAGTAGATGCGAATTCCCCGAGATTCCTTTCTCAATCCACTCCCTCTCCTGTAATATGTCATGGTGGAAACTCTACAAGTAAATCTAACCTCAGGGATTAGAGCGCCAAATGCCTCAGCATGTTGTGTTATTCATTTGACTTTCAAAGGCCAGAGAGAGGACATGAATCCTGGGCCACTCCCAGGAGCTTATTTATCTCCTGCAAGGTCAAGGTAGAAGGGGGTTGGGCAGTGTGAGGGAACGAACTAATACTTGTTGAGTATCTAATATTCCAGGTTGCTAGGTGCTTTATATATCTTATTGTGTTTAATGCAACCAACACTGAGATGGCATTAGATGACCCCAAGGCTCAGAAAGACTAAGTATAACGTTACCAGCTAAAAAGGGCTTCTCCGTAGTGAGTGCTTGATGAGTATTTGTTTCTTGAATAAGTGAATGCCAGGGCTTGAACCCAGGTTTGACTTAGCTCCAAAACCTGTACTATTTCCAGGCTGCATCCTCAAGCCCAACTTAGGAACATAGTGACTGACCTGCAAATGCCGCACATCTCTGGTGAGCTTGGTCTAAAAAGACAGCATTTAGAGGCGCCTGGGTGGCTTAGTCGGTTAAGTGTCTGCCTTCGGCTCGGGTCGTGGTCCCAGGGTCCTGGAATCTGGTCCCGTGTCAGGGCTCCCTGCTCAGCAGGAAGTCTGCTTCTCCCTCTGCCGCTCCCCCTGCTCATGCTCTCTCTCTCAAATAAATAAATTTTAAAAAAGATGGCATTTAGGAGAAACTCTTCTGAGACCTTGCACCAAACCACCAGCAGTGACTTGAGTGCTCCTGCCATGCTAATGAAGCGGTCTGCAAAGCACTTTGGTTGATTCCAACCAAAGGAAATTTTAAAAAAGCTAGTGTCTTGTGGCACCCATGGTTGCAAGAAACAGAAGCCTACTCAAATTAGCCCAATAAAAGGTGTGGTGGTGGTGGTAGTGGAAATATTTATAATGCTGAAGATCACACTGAATCCAAGGGAGGCTGAACAATTAAACATCAAGAAGGGCAGGAATCAGAGAGGCCCAAGGACTTTGTAGGATTGCAAAGACTTTTACTCATTTGCATGCCCTCCTCCACTGATTTATTCAGTCCCTCCAGGGTTGTTTAGAGGAGTGTTTTGCAAGCTGCAGCATGCACAGGCATCACCTGGAGATCTTGTTAAAATGCAGATTCTGATTCGGTGTGTCTGGGGTGGGACCCAAAAAGTCCACGTTTCTAACAGGCTCCCAGGTGACACTGCTGCTGCTGATGTATGACCCCCACTTTGAGGGTAGCAAGAACTTAGGTCACTGAGTCACAAGCTGCAGTTGGAATCACCTGAGAAATTTTTTTTTAACCTTGACGCCTGAATTCTACCCTTCCCAGCAGATTCGGATACAATCGGTTTGAAGTATGACCTGAGAATTAGGATTTTTTTTAAGCCCCCCCCAGGTGATTCAAATGAGTAGCAAAGTTTGATTTGATGGAGCCGCTTCTCTGAGGTTAGGTATCCCTCCTGTTCAGGCAGCTGTGGATGGATATGGGGCCTATAAAGTACAAGCATGTCAGCCACACTCGGGACTGTATAAGGCCAATGGGCAAGGATCAGCATAATCCAGAACAATAAATGACTTGGAGTCCAAAAACTGTGTGTACAAATTCTGGCATTCCCGTTTTCTAATTGGATGCTCTGCTCCAGAAAGTCTGGGTTCAGAACTCTTTAAGCTTTAGAGTGATTTTTATTTTTTTTTTTAAGTGAAAAGTGGAAGCTATGCTTTCTGATCCACATCCCCCTCAGGGTCTTTCGAGGCGCAGTGTAGTGTTGTTCAACCAGGGGGCACAGGGGAGAATAAACTGGAGAGAGATTTGGGGCCGCCTGAGTGGCTCAGTCGTTAAGGGTCTGCCTTCGGCTCAGGTCATGGTCCCGGGGTCCTGGGATCGAGCCCCGCATTGGGCTCCCTGCTCCGCCGGAAGCCCGCTTCTCCCTCTGCCACTCCTCCTGCTTGTGTTCCCTCTCTCGCTGTGTCTCTCTCTCTCTGTCAAATAAATAAATACAAAATCTTAACAAACAAAAACAAAACAAAACTGGGAGAGCTTTCTAAGGAGGACAGGCTGGCCTTCCACGCAGAATTCTGCAAGTCTCAGGGTGGTGCAGGCATGGGTATTTTTACAAGCTCCCCCAGATGATCCTTCTGTGCATCCCTGGCTGTGAACCATTGATCAACTGAGATCATGTCATGAAACCTTCGAGCTGTCCTTGACTCTTCTACCAAACCCCATGGATTCCAGCTCCCTAAATAGCTCTTGAATCTATCCATCCATCTCATCCCTAGAGCCTTGTTCAGAGACTAACGTAGAAAGTTCCCTCAGCCTCCAACTCTTCCTAATTCCCTGCAATCCATCTTCTGAGTAGCTGCCAGGATCATCTTTCTAATACAGGAACTGCTTATGTCATTCTCCCGATCAGGATAAAGTCCAAAGGCCTTAAAGTGGCGTGCAAGGACATTCATGGTCTGGCCATACCTCGTTTCCTGTCACCCCCCCCGTACCCCACACTCCAACAGTCCTCGCTCCCAGGAGAGTTCTGTCCTCTCAGCCTCTGTGGTGCTACTTGGAATGTCCCTCCCATCTTTTCCTGACAAGCTTCTGCTTTTCTTCTCCCTGCTCCACTGTCCCCTTCCCTGCAGAGCTCTCCCACACCCATCCTGCTCACCATCAGAGGTGGAGGGAGGCTTAGGGCCACTTCTGTTTTATGAATCTTAGGGTATATTTCAAAAGATGAAGAAGTGCCCAAAGAAAGTTACTCAAAAAGTTATCATTCTATCTCTGTGAATATATATTCATTTAGTGACAAATCAAACATCTTAATTTGAGGCCCTTCAAAAATGTAAGACATGGCCGAATGACCAGAATGAAAATGCATCCACTAAAATATGCAATATAGGGTCCAACTCTGTTGTAGCACATCACCTGTGAAATCAAATCAAGCAACATTTATTAACAATCACTATGATTATTACAAAAAGCGAGTATTTGTTGAATTCCTATACACTCTGAGCACGTTCTCACTTAATCCTAGTAACAACCCTACAGGGAGAGGACTGTGATGCCCATTTTACAGATAAAATTCAGGGTGACTTGGTGAATTGTCCATGTCACATGGATGGTGAGTAATGGATCTGGGATTCCAGTCCAGGCTCGCCTGGCCCCCGCTCACTGTCCCAACCACGGCAACTGCCTTCTGCCTTTGCAGAGCACTGAACTGAAACCATGGAGTGGAGTGGTGTAGAACACAAACACTTTCTGCCTGGGTTTAAATTCTGCTGACTTCCTTTCTTGAGCCTGTTCTTCACCTGCAAAACAGGGATAATAATACTACCTATTTCATAGCATAAGGATTAAATGAGATGTGGCAGGTTGAGGGTTTAGGACTCAGTGACTGACAGCTTTTCCTATTGTTTCCTGGCACTGAGCCAGGCTTTGCAGGATGAAAAGGAGCTAGAGAGAGGAGGCTTTGGACCCAAGTCCTCACTGACTCAAAGCCCAGAGAGGCGGAGGAATCTTGCCACTGTCTTCACTCGGGTCTTTCTTCTCTAAAAGGTCCTTTTGATTTATTAGCAAGAAGCCATCTCCCGACTACAAAGGCAAGATTTCAATAATTTTCACCCAGTTCCTGGCTAAAGATGCCCAAAGAGACTTCTAAGCCAGTGATTTTCAAAGAGGGAACTTAATTCATATGCTTTGAAGAGGGGGGCTTGATGGTTGGGCACTTTGTTATATTTTAAGTATGAATGGACGAGCCATCCCACATGGGCAGCATGTGATGGGCCCCGGGGACTGGGCACTTGTGAATGACGGGTCTTCCTATCGGTTCCTGCCATGTTAGAGGCCAAAGCCTCTCCAGGCATGGGGAAGCAGTCCTCTCCCCTAAGAGATGTGAATGCCAAATATAAAATTGGTCACCCAAAGAGAATCTTAAGGTCATTGTGCCTACTCCCCTGAGAGAGGAGAAAGGTGTTTGATGATGAAAGTAGAGGGCGCCTGGGTGGCTCAGTCGCTTAAGCGTCTGCATTCGGCTCAGGTCATGATCCCGGGGTCCTGGGATCGAGCCCCGCATCGGGCTCCCTGCTCAGCGGGAAGCCTGCTTCTCCCTCTGCCTCCACCTCTATCCCTTCCCCCTCCCCACCCCACCCCCGCTAGTGCTTCTTTTTTTTTTAAAGATTTTATTTATTTACTTGACAGAGAGAGAGAGAGAGACAGCGAGAGAGGGAACACAAGCAGGGGGAGTGGGAGAGGGAGAAGCAGGCTTCCCGCTGAGCAGGGAGCCTGATGCGGGGCTCGATCCCAGGACCCCGGGATCATGGCCTGAGCCGAAGGCAGACGCTTAACGACTGAGCCACCCAGGCGCCCCTCAAATAAAAATCTTAAATAAAAAAAAATAGAAAAGTAGAGCTGAACCCTCACTTGTAACTGCTCGATCTAAATGGGAAGATGCCTCAGAGTGGATGGATGCCCACCGACCTGTGTACAAACCGATGATGTCTCAGGGATGTCAGAATGTGAAGCCACATCTGTGTAGCCTATCACTCATTCCCACACCTCCGGCTACCTGCTCCTTCTTCTGAGCAGGAGAATTGTTTTCTGTCCTCTTGGAAGGAACAAATGGTCTGAGATAGTGAATTGGGAAAATTGCTCCCAGCCCACGCTCCCCTCCCCGAGCCCCCATGGCAGATACTTGTTGAGGGCCTATTATGTGCCAGACACTATGCATTTGTTATGAAGTCATCCCTGCAACCCTCGGAGGTGGAGATTATACCTTCATTTCACAGATGAGGAGATTTGGTTTAAATAATGCTTAGTGCTGCGCAAGGTCATATGCCTGCTGATTGACAGATTGGAATCACCGAGCTCCTCACCACAGAGCCCCCTCCCCTCATGCCCAAGATGCTGAGCTCCTTGGCCTGGGCTGCAGCGCACGCAGGGCCAGTGTGTGGAGCTCCCCAGGTGAGTCTGATGGGCTGCCAGGGCCGGGCACCACTGCACTGCGTCGGCCCTGCTAGAAATCCATAAATGGGGTTTTTATTCCATCTTGCATCACAGGTTCCCTGGGGGAGTGGGGAAAGCCGTGACTCTCCCCTATAGAAACATACGTTTATACACAAAAAGTTGCATACAATTTCAGGTAATTATGGAAATTCTGAAGCTTCTGCATGGATCCTCCAAGAGTCATGGACTCAAATTAAGGTCAAGTCTGTAAATCCTTGCTTCCAACTCCTTGGCCACACATGGGAGTTAGCTGGAAGCCCTTCAACAATTCATTTTCTTCCTACTGACTCAGAGATTGCTGGATCTGTAGTCCTAGGATATGTTCCCGGTCGATTCTCATACATCCAACCAATCTTTGGACTGGTTTTGGGGAAGAAGCTCTCTAAATGATGCCCATCCAATGGAACAGAATTCATTTCTGTCACCTCTACCCATATAATGTTAGAAAGTTGCTTAACCTCCCAAACCTTCTCTCTTCTCTTCCATAAAATGGGAATAACAATAGCCCCCACCTCATAGAGTTCATATGGGATTAAATCAAATATTCCACGTAAGTGTTTATCATAGTGCCTGGCACAGAAAGTACTGAATAAATAGTAATGTATCACTGATTACACTAAAGTAGTATTATTTATCATCAATGTAATTAATCTCTGTAAATGGTCTCTTGGTGATAGGATTGGGAACAGAATCTAATTTCTAGTAGACTGTCAACAAAAATACATGAAAGAAAGGAAAAAATTCAAAGTTTATTAAGCATTAAGAATAACAGACAAAGGTTTGGACTTAACAGCATGAACACCACCAATATCATGGTGTACAATTAAAATGACCTCACGTGAATTTGTACCTGTTTAACAGATGCAACGTTTGTGGTGTTGCCAAAAGGATGATGGTTATGGTTATTGTTACGTTTAGTAAGGTGCTCCCAAATTAAAGATGTTATGATTTGACTTATTCACACACACACACACACACACACACACACACTCCTCTACACACACTTGGCCCTCTCCAAAATGTACTGATTTCAGTTGCCAAGTCCAATTCAATCAAGATCTAGGATAAGGTTTTGCTCATTTTTAAAATGACATTATTAATTGTAGAGAAAACCTGAAGGAGACCGCGGTGTTTCCAGGGAGGCCCAGGAGCCCTCGGCATGAAGCTAGCACCCTGGGAGCCGAAGAGGTCTACCACATACACGGTCTCCCATCACCTGCATCTTGCTGACCCCGGGTTAAATCCCAGCCTCTGCACTCTACTCAGGCAAGCAGGCCAAGCCAGCCTGCTTTGGGATTACTCTGATTAACTCTCTTAAAGTGTGAGTTTTCCTAAAAGGAACATTGGAGGGGGTGGGGTGGATTAGATAAACTACTAGAAAAAAAAACCAAGCAGAACTCTGCAAGTTATGGAATGCCCCCCCCCGGGGGGGGGGCGAGGGGCTCCACCTAGAATTCTTTTTGACTCTTCCAAAATCACCCAAGACCTTTTAAATACACACTTAGAATTATTTTGTGTTCCCTCACAAAACCGGTGACGATTCACAGGAGGAACCTGTGCGTTATCTAGTACAGCACCCTAGCCACCCAAATCCCCTCCGCACTCTCCAGGAACCAGAGGTCGTTCTGCTTTGTGGGATGGCTTCACAGAGGCCTGTCGCACTGGAAGATGAAAGGCCCATCACAGCCTCGCCCATTGGGTGTTTTGAATGGTCAGAAGGTGGCCAGTGTCTCAAAAGGAGGAAACAATCACGACAGCCCTTGCAACCCCTCCCTATAGCCTCAAGGGGCCTGAGCAGCAGGCGAGGCCAGGCTGATGGGTTTTCACCTTCCTCTGCAAGTCTAGTCCACAGGAACAACAGCATGACCTTGTCAGGAAGTCCTGGGCGGCTCCTTCCAAATTGTGTGTAAATGATGTTGGCATGATATGATTTGGATTCATTTTTAATGGCCAAGTAATTAATCTCCGAAAGATACTTAGGATGAAAAGGTGAAGAATGACAACAGGACTTTTAATAGCTGCAGTCTGCAGAACTCATTTGACCCTGGTTGATCCAGAGTCATTCCAGATAGGGCCATGACTGCCCACGCCATTTAGCAGAACTGCCTTATTTACTAGTTAATTGCCCTAGAAAGAAAGCAGGGAGTCCAGGAATGAGTGTTCATGTGTGTGTGGTGACAATGACCTACACAGAAGGCACGCATACAGACTCCAAAGTTTCTTAAATTTTAAGACGAGGTAGGTTTTCTGAAACCTCTCCTGGCACACCAAAGGACGAGTTTTATTATGATCTTTTTATTTCTTCCGCAGAAAACATTTGCGATCCTCATTTGATACAAACCACCTAATTCCAAGAATGACCAGTGCTCAAAAAGAGTTTTCTCAGCTACCATTTCACACGGCAGTGAACTTGGATGGTCCACAGTGCATCGATTCTCCACTTAAAGATACTCCTTGTCTTTGCCACTTAATAATTCTGCAGCCATTGGTCTTTTTACCTATAAAAACGCCAACTTTGCGTGTCCACCTGTGTCTCTTACTGAATACCGCTTATTCAGTTCTGTTTCAGAACTTGGCCAAAGGTCTTACTTATTTCACTAGTTGTATACCTGAGCAACGCATTTCAATTCTAATGCTCTCCCACTTCCTGCTGTCATCTGTGGCCCGGGACAAAATGAATACCTAGTAGGAATATCCTACTGGTCAGGTTTCCCAAGACTAGGACATTATGACAGAAGCTTTGTGGGTGGACTGACCAGGAGACCACCATGTCATTAAAGAATTAGGTACTCTGGAGGCAGGAGACTAGAAAATCCCATTGATGAAAGGGTGTTTTAATCTAGCACAAATTGTTTCTTTGCAATAACAGCAGAATCTCTTGACATTACACAACTTTGTGAAACAAAAGAAAAATCATCTTTAAGGTCAAAACACCCATCAAATTAGAAACCATACACATAACACCGATATCAACCTTATATTGCATAAGACGCACGTGCCCACAGAGGAGAACAGAATTGTTTGGGGTGCTTGCAGTGATATTTCATTCCAGGAACTCATAACTTTGAAGTGAACATTTTCGTGGCAGATGCTTTTCCTAAAAAAACACTGTATCATCCAATAAATATTTGACTAACATCCACTTTGTGCTTTTGGGTGACGTTAACTGACTTCTTTCTGAGACCTAATGGGAAACAAGAAAGCTCCTTCTATATTTTAGAGCGGGATTCGTCACACCAAGCTTCGATACTGTCATAAAATTTTAATTTAAAGCAAAAAACATGCTGATGTATCAGTGATAGGCTTAAAATATTAAAGACTTCAAAAACCCCCAAGCGCTTCTTCTCTGTACAACATTGATGAATATATATCTTTGCTATATAATTTTAAAACATGGAATAGTTTTCCTTTTCTCTTTGCTATATATAATATATGTCTTCCAAAATACATCGTCAGTATTTATATCTGAAAAATACTGTACAAAAAAGAACTTCCTATAATTACTCTGTATAAACATTAAACAATTTAATAATCTCTCCTTTTGGTCTATAGTAAACATTTAAATTGGTTGGATTAACCACAGTTTGTGACAACACCATCCTCTTCTGAGATACACCAGTGTCTTTTACATTCATTTTTCAGAAGTCCACTTTCTAAGAGCACATACGTTCAAAAAGCAAACAGAAAATAAGAAACATAAGCTCCAGAATCATTAATTTATGAAGCATTCAAAAATGACACCACTAGGATAAAGGGTCTTACAAAACATCAACTTATTAACTTAATTAACTGATTTTTAAAAACAGCAAGGTATAATTCACAAAAATATATATATTACAAAAAAATGGGGAAAACTGAATCTTAAGTAATTGTTTTGAGTATCAAGAGGGATATGGAAAAAGGTAACTAGAAAAGTGGGAGGGTGAGGGGACTGGAGAGGGGAGAAAACAAAACCAAACATATCAATGTCCAAAGCTGTTCCAAGATGCAATTTTTTTTTTGGCTCCTACACTGATAAATTAACCCCTCGTTCTGAGACCTGGCATTTCCCTCTGCTTCCCTGTCCTGGGGATGTTCTGGGCATGCTCAAATGCATTACTGTAATTTTTGTGTTTTAAAAGACAGTGAAATTCTTAGGGAACATATCCTATGTCCACTAGTAATACTCAGGCAGCATGCTCTAGCGCACAATAGGATTATTGCTTTAGGTACAGACAGTGCAAAAACACACTCTGTGTTCTAGAATAGTACTCTTACTTACCTGGGGTTGGTAGAATTAAAAGGAAACTTAGTAGATAGCAGTAAGTAAATATGGGATCTAATAAATCTAAACAGCACTTTAAATTTGAAGACAAATATCACCAAAACTGAAAATATGAGGAAAGCAACCTATAACTGAGAGAGAGCGCTGCGGTGTAGTGCTAAGTGATTTTTGTGCACCTTATTAGCATGGTAACTTACAGATTACACAGAAACAAGAGCTCGTAGTCTTGACAACTGAGATCTACTAGTTTACCAGGGCCCTGCTTGGTGAAGCGGGGCAGATGGTCCTGGAAGAGTAGGCGGGAGCCACCGGGGAGCGACGCCGGAAGGGGCAGGAGTGGAGAAGGAGGGAGAGGCAGGAGACCCCAGGATGGGGGGGGGGATCCCCGCAGTCCAGTAAAAACATGGCACCTTTCTTTTTCGGAACTGAAAGACGATGAGAGGGCTACCTTAACATGGCAAGTGCACAGGCACGCGCGCGCGCCGCAGACCGCACGGGAGCACAAGCACGCGCGCGCGCGCATGCACACCAGAACGTGAGTCAGTTGTGTTTATGCCTCTGGTAAAGTGCTGATGTCAGAAAGGTTGCTTCGGGTGTGGTGCTATCAGGCGGGAAACACACTGTCCATCTATTCGAAAGCCAGCCCACAAAACCGCCATCCTACAGGGGCCCGTGCCGGGCCTCGTACTTGGCAAGTATGTTCTTGCATTTGCCCAGCTCCTTCCGCAAGTCAGCCACCTCCTGGCGCAGGGCCGAGTTCTCCTTCTCCAGGAAGGACGCCCGGATTGCAATCTGGTTCTCCTTCAGCCTCCGGGCGTCGCGGGAGCGCTTAGCTGCCATGTTGTTCTTCCTGCGCCGGGCCCAGTACTTGTCGTCCTGCTCATTAGTCACAGGGGGACAGAAACAAGACGTTAGATTTCAGCCGCGGAGGGGCTCGGGGTGGCGCCCGGGCACCAGGGACCTAGGCATCTCACCTCGCGTCTCCTTCCCTGACCGTCTGGCACGTCTGTCTGACACCACGGCCCGTGCGCCGCGGCTGCCCTCCCGCAGCAAGGACGCACCTGTCACAGCGCGCCCCTCCTTCCTTTCTGCCCCGCAGAGTACGTGCCGGACCAGGGGACCCCAGAGGCTGCATAAAAGCAAGTAGCTCACTTCACACCCTAAGCTACCCTCAGATCTCTCTGCGTTCTTTGATGAAAATGTTATTTTAAGAACCCTTTCCTTCCATGGGTGCTCGTATGCTTGTTGGTAGAAGTCCATACGATATTGTTGCAAGGCGACTTGGCAATATCTATCAACTGTTGAAATGCACCACCATTGATGGAGCAACTCCCCTTCTAGGATCTCAGCCTCCTCCCATCTGCAAGGGTGTGCACACAGACACGGGCACAGAATTTTTACTGTGGCATTGTTTCTAATAGAGCTAGGGGAAACTAATCGGTAGGAGATTTAATAACTACATGATGATGGAATCATACAAAAGGATACTCTGCAGCTGTTACAAATAATGATCCAGCTGAACCAAAAAGATGTTCATGATATACCACTACGTGGGTGGAAACAACAGCAATTTGCTGATAAATATGTATGGCTTCATCCCACTTTGGTTAAAAAATCATAATATTGTATATTCATAGGAAGAGGCCCAGAAGGATTTATAGCAAGCTATTGAACTTGGTGCCTCTACAAGGGGAGTTGGAGGAGGGGCGCCAAAGAGAGAGGGAGGGTCTTTCACCTTTTTTTCTGATGTATGTCTTGGTAATTAAAAACAGAAATTAAAACACACACACAGAAAAACTTCCACCTGCCACTGATCAATATCCTCATATTGGTGGCTAGCATTTAAATAATTTACTCCTAATCTCCTGTTTAACTCTGCTCTAGACCTTAAATCTCCTGGGTACTACTGAAATGGGCATCGTGTCCTGTGCCCCTCAATCACTGCTCCCCCACCAAAAAAAGGAAAACTTTCTGAGGAAGACTAGGAAATGCAAGTCTTCTTTTAGGCTTTACCAATTCATCTGTGGTGCCACCTGGTGTGTTTTGCAACCCTTTCTTTTCAAGGACTTGCAACAGCAAATCTCTCCATCATAGCGAGGCTAATGCTTGCAGTTATGCAGTTAGCAGTTACTGGTCACCCAGAATACGTGGGCTGAGGCCAGTGCTTACCCTCCCCCAGGACTGCAAGGGGCAGTTGGCATTGGAAGAGGTCACATGGGTCGGGACCCAGGCTGCGAGGAAGGCCCAAGGTCAGTGGTGCACCCTATACCCGCCCATTACCCTTGGCAAATGTGTGCCCTGCACGGAGACAGGAAGTGTAAGAGAGAGCGCGCGTGCGCAGGCACCTTCTGCCCGCCATTCACCCCATTCACAGTCTGGTAACCGGTTCCTTATTTATAAAGCATGCCCAGCCTTTTACACATTTCATAATAATATGTAACAAAGTGAAAAAGTGATCTTCCCAATAGCTGGCACTAGCATCCTTCTTTCAGAGAAGAAGGCTGTGCTTTGAAGAATAGCTGGATACAATGTCCACAAGAGCCAAACTGTGGAAAAAGCCAAGATGTCCATCAACAGATGAATGGATAAAGAGGTGGTGTGTGTGTGTGTGTGTGTGTGTGTGTGTAATGGAATATTATGCAGCCATCAAAAAAACCATGAAATCTTGCCCTTTGCAATGACGTGGATGGAACTGGAGGGTGTTATGCTGAGTGAAATAAGTCAATCAGAGAAAGACATGTATCATATGACCTCACTGATATGAGGAATTCTTAATCTCAGGAAACAAACTGAGGGTTGCTGGAGTGGTGGGGGGTGGGAGGGATGGGGTGGCTGGGTGACGGACATTGGGGTGGGTATGTGCTATGGTGAGCGCTGTGAATTGTGCAAAACTGTTGAATCATAGATCTGTACCTCTGAAACAAATAATACATTATATGTTAAAAAAAAAAAAAAGAAGAAGATAGTAGGAAGGGAAAAATGAAGGGGAGGAAACCGGAGGGGGAGACAAACCATGAGAGACTATGGACTCTGAGAAACAAACTGAGGGTTCTAGAGGGGAGGGGGGTGGGGGGATGGGTTAGCCTGGTGATGGGCATTAAAGAGGGCACGTACTGCATGGAGCACTGGGTGTTATGCACAATGAATCATGGAACACTACATCAAAAACTAATGATGTGGGGCGCCTGGGTGGCTCAGTTGGTTAAGCGACTGCCTTCGGCTCAGGTCATGATCCTGGAGTCCCGGGATCGAGTCCTGCATTGGGCTCCCTGCTCAGCAGGGAGTCTGTTTCTCCCTCTGACCCTCCCCCCCTCATGTACTCTCTCTCTCTCTTTCTCACTCTTTCAAAATAAATAAGTAAATCTTTAAAAAAAACTAATGATGTAATGTATGGTGATTAACATAACATAAAAAAAAAAATAGCTGGATAAGTCAGCTCAGGGCAGGTGTGCTGCGGCCATTGGTGGGATTTGTCGTCTGTGCTTGAGAAAAGGGGGAGAGGCCAGGCTAGCGGGATGGAGTGAGCTGGGACGAAGGAAAAGAGAGTCAAATGACTCCACAGGGGTAGGAGGACCTAAGGGCATATTAGCAACCATGAAGCCTCCAGTTCTGATGGCAGTTGTTTGGTTATTTTGATGTAAGCCCCAATTCCAACACCCCCTTGAGAGTCTCAGTAAATCTACCACAGTCCATGTTTCTGCGGTGTGTGGTTTACGAGATCATTCAAAAGAGGAGCTGACTTAGGAGCTATCAGAACCTGACCCAAGGGACCAGGAGCCCGGGAGGTAAAGGAGCGCATGATAACAAGCCCCTGAGAGATGGCGGAGGCCGGGGGCAGGGTGGAGGGAAGGGAAGGGGGTATACTGCATAGGCCCTGCACTTAGAGGTGTGTGACTGGGTGCTAAGGACCAGGGGAGTCAGCAGCTGACCTCAGGGTAACAACCAACTTTTCTGTCTTTTAGAGTTCTTCTCACTTCTAACATGTTTTCATTTCCCAGCCTCATCTGTCCATACAAGCAGGGGGGCTAGGAAAGGTGTAGAATGGGGGCCATCTCAGGTGGGAGGGGAGCTGGCAGGAGGGGTGGAGCTGAGGATGCCGAAGGCTAGAGTGAATGACGGGAGGAGGACTGCCCTGGGCCAGAAAAGCCGCTTGCCTCCCTTTGTCAAGGCCTAACGGTTGGGGGAGGGGCAAGCAGCCTACCGAGGGGGGCCGACAAATCCGGCACATTCCTGTTCTTTCCTCCTCTATTCTCAGGAACAGGGGCCATCTGGCCCCCCGGGTACCCCATCCAGCAAGGGCCCCGCCCAGTCCTGCCCCATCATCTTCCTCAAGATCTCACATTTGACACTGCCCCCCCCACCCCCCGCCCAGCCCCCTCCTGACAAGTCAGCGGTCCTTTTTTCTTGCCAGCCTAGCAGTTCCTTGAGAGTAGGAACGATGTCCGTTCTGGCTCACCTCTGTATATCCCCAGGGCTTGGAACACACAAGTGTTTGAAAAATATTTGTCAAGTGAACAAATGAACAGTTAAAAGCATGAAGACGTCAAGGTGATTAAACTGATTCTCAGCCAGGAATCCCAGGACCAACACTGCTTAACTTCTCCCAGGAGATGTGTGCTAACCCCAACGAATGGTGCCAGGGAGGGTTCCCACAAGCTGTGGGGAAGACCAGTTACTGACGGGCCCATTTGGCTTGACTGGTTTGCTCGTCCAATGCTAGGGGCCACAAATACCTCTCCCACCCACCTCCAGCTCAGTCCCCTCCGCCAGAAGGAGAATTATGTTACAGCTCTGCTTCTCCTTTCCACATGAGATCACGGCCTGTGGCCTGAGGCTTCTCTCATAACTGAAGAAATCCAAGGACACTTGGCAGGAGAACGGTCCTGCCTGCTTACCCACCTGCCATGGGAGAAGGTCAGGCCCAGCCGTGACAGCGGTACTATGCATAGTTCCAGCACAGTTCTCCCAAGGCCTCTGGGTTGCCAGGCTGACCTGGACTATTCAGTAAGCCTGCTCTTTGCTTTGAACTTGTAAATCTGGAGACCCTGGGAAGGTCTGGCTGCAAGTTAGAGCTACTGCTCAGGATCATCCTTCCAAACTCCTCTCTTCAGAAGCAGACACATGCTGCATGGCTCCTCAGTTGAGTTGGAGACGAGCTCTAAGACACAAGGAGGGTCAGATGGCGAACAGGGGGAAAAGCGTCTAGTTGAGAGACTCAGCTGCCCAGGGCCTGATCCCCTGGCTCTTTCTTACCCTCTTGTGGTCTGACCATCAGTTCCCAGACTTGTTTAGATTTCATGGTGTGTCTACTGTGAAATTTACTCTTTGGATTCTTAGGGGACAGCTACTGGTTTGTCACCCAAGGGCCCCTCTTGTGGCTCTCGGCACGGCCAACATGCTGCAGTGACATTTCTGGAAACTGGAAGACTCGGGGACCAGGCCTTCCACAAACCAGCAGAGTTCACCTTACTTCGCCTCTCTCCCTGCTCCATTTCCTCAACTGCAAAACGGTAATTTTGGTCTAAGGAACCCCTGAGGTCCCTTTCAGCCCCGACATTTGATGAGTCTGCCTCACTCAAGATAATCTCGGTACGTAGATAACAGCAGTGATTCCAATCTGCTGATTTCCTTTTCCCCCAGTGCTCTTCCTAGACAGCACAAACAGGTAACCGGTCTAAATCGGTTCCAGGACCATGTCCCACACTCGCCTGTGTCCAGCATACAAGTAACTCTCCATCCACACCACAATTAGTTTTGAGAAATGGGGGGGTCAGAAGCTAGAAAAAGGCTAATTATGCCTGGTTTCAAGGCCTCGAATGTATACAATCACATCTCTATTGTCCATATGATTGGAAGGAACCATAAACACAAAAAATTCTAAGTCATCGCTAATCAAAAATGGTTCTATTTTGGGATTAGTGGACATGGCATAATTTTGGAAAGAATCCTCTTCCTAATTATGGTTAAATGTGTCAGATTAATTTTGTTTCAAGTTGTATCAGACTTTGTAAGGTAAACCTATTTTCCTTTATAAATAATATGTCCCCTCAACGTAGCAAAAGAGAAACAACCTGGAATTAACCTTTTGTTGAGCTAGTCAAGTGATCATTATTTAAGACACAGCATAAACATTACATATAAATATATAAGGGAACCCACCAGCTTCCTTAAGAAAAGCCCACCCAGGTCACCCGAGGGTGGAGAGAAGTCCTATCTCTTGTTGTTACTCCCTGGGGCCTATAAGGCAAAGGAAGCAATTGATTATCAATAAATTCCCCAAGGGAAGCTAACCCTCGAAGGACTTCGCGGTCCAGATGTCCTTTGCAAATAATTTCCTTTCTCTTTCCAACCCTGAAAGATTTTGGTTTGATTTTATTGGGCTTTCCTAGGCTTCCCTGCAGATAGTAGCAGGTTTGTTTCCTTCGTGGATTGTAAATCACTCCAACATTTTATTTCTTCTCCTTATTTCTGTGCTATATCAAGACATGAAAAGGCATATTTCAGAAGACACCCAGGGAGGAAGCAACTTGCCTAGAGTCACATGCCAAGAAACAGGATCAGAAATCACAAGTCCTTTGTTCACTGGCTTGTGTGATCTTCCTGGAGGTCACGCTTTTAATCTGCCTCTCGATCCCACCCTCCATGTGCCCAAAGCCTGATGACCGGTTCCAATTTACCTTCAGATCATCGGGGATGAAGACTTTGCGTGCTTTCTTGATCATGGGCTGTGGCTTCAGTTCTTCCTCAGAGAACTTGCGTTTGCGAGGGTCAAACATTTCCTGACCAGGGATGCTGGAGAGGGCAAGGTCTGCCGGGTCTGGCTCATAACCCACCGGGACCTGGATGGTGTCAGGATCGATGGGACTCGGTGTATTGCGGTTTGCTGGCAGCAGCTGACCTGGAACAAGGCAGGAGCTTTCATTCAGGAACACCACTGCAGCCCCGTTAGACAACTACTTGATGATACTCCAGGATGAGTGGCAAGAGTCTTCGACTTTCTATGTGACTAACAGTGCTTATTTTATTCATCCTCACCGTGTTACTAAGAACACAGCAGGCTGATGACTTTAACTCATGTCAGATCAGGCAAAACAAAGACCCACACGCATGTTTGCAAACTAAATAAAAAATTACATGCATTCATTCTTTCCTGTAACACATTCATGGAGCACCAACTATGTGCCAGGCACTCTGATTTTTACCTTTAAGGTGTTTTCCACGCGAGTCAAGGAATCAGACCCATAGCGAGCCCACTGGGGTACCGTGAAGGGGCGGGGACAGAAGTAAACCTCCCATGCTTCCGAAGCGTGGGGGACAGTACCTAACACAAAGGAGGTTCAGGACACTTTCTAGAGGTGACGCTTGGTGTAGCTGCGACTTGAGACAAACAGTGATTAGCAAAAAAGGTAATCCAGGGACAAAAACAAGCCAGGGGGCTCTGTCTTCGAGGGGCCACGGTAGCCTTGGGTAGCTATAGCTACCCACTGGACGGCATGGAGACAGGCATAATGCAGGAGATGTGGTCAGGAAGGTGCCCAGTGGGGACACTATACCAGGCCCTGAGTGTCACGGAAGGATCCTGAGCTCCGAAGGGACAAGCAGAGTTCAAGCTGGGAAAGAGGGCTCAGGCAGCGTGAGGAATGGACTGAAGGAGGCACGGCAGGAGACGGAGCTGGCTTCCAGGCTGCTGTGATGACCCCGGCGGCGACAGTGGGAAGAGGGTGGGTTCAGGAAGTATTTCACAAATTAGAAAGGGCACATCAGGGAGGACCAGACTCCCACGTGAGGGTTCTGCAGGCCCAACCACCGAAGCGCTCAAATGTCGTCCCCCTGAAAGACGGTGAGAGTGAACTTAATAACAGCCCGCGATGTTTACGTGGGCGGCTCTGAATCTTAACTTCGAATTCCCTCTGAATTTTACAATTGCTCCCTTCACACCCAGAGAATAAATGAGAGGAGACAGCCTGGCGGTGTTTGGCTGCAACCCGCACTCCTCACTGCTAATGGTTGGACGATGTGTGAAACATCCTTCAGGTTTCATTAAAACCTACCCCAGGTTGGATCGTGAAGCCACTGACTCCCATTCTAGGTGAACTGTAAAACCACGCTCATCTGTTTTCTGGAAAGGCCTGGTGGGGAGCCTGCAAAATGAATGTTCGGGGTGACCTCTGAGGTCCTCACTCCACTTTGTATCCTGCTTGCCAAAGAAGAAAAGCTGGGCCCCCGAGGCATTGGCAGAGGACAGAGATTTCTCATTAGCCAAGCTGCCGCTCAGCGCCGGCTTCTAGAGACTGCTGGGTTCGGTATTGGATGGTGTCAAGCTAGATTTGATCTTGTGCCTCTTGACATTGCCTCAGACAATGAGCCATATCTGAGTAACGGGGATTTTATTTTCCCTTTAGAAATTCTCTTTGAACTTTAGTAACAAAGCTCCCCAATGCCCTATTGCTCTCGGCACCGTCCGCCACCACCTGGCACACGCCCAGGCATATGCACCCTCTCCTACCCTCTGGAAGCATCTCGTAATTAATATTTCCCAAACCTAACTGCTCCAAGTTACTTCAGAATTCTGTTATGATGCTATATTGCAGTGTTCTCCTTTATTGCTTTATAAATGTTAAGCTTCACACACACACACACACACACACACACACACACACACACACACACACACACACACACACCCTCCTCTACTGGACAACATGGCCTTTCATGTTTTATCTACTTTATGCCCACCCCACTCCTCGCCGTGGTACCTTCTTCAGAGGTCAGCATCTACAAAGAGTATTCCTCATTTTAACGGTGGCCCTCTGAGACACTGGACTCTGACATTCATTTGTGGACATTCTAACAATAACACTGCACATTCAGGCAGAACCTTCCTTGGCATTCTTTCTCTCCAGCCCTTTCTTCCATGGAAGTAGGTCAGGCCTACCTGCAGAATGCAGAAAACTTAACTGGACCATAGATGAGGTCAGTGGCTTCCCCAGGGTCAGACAACAAATGGCAACAGATCCAGGTGAACCTGAGAAACAACCAGGTCCTCTTTCTCCCCAAAGATACCCTCATGCCATCTTGTTCATCTATATTTTCTAAGGAGTTGATGCTGCTGGACTCACTTTCCCCCCCTTTATTCCAAAATGTCAACAGTGCTATTGGGTCATTGGAAAGGAGGATCTTGATTATTTTGTCCTATTTTCGTGGATTTTCAAAATTTTAATGGAAGAATTTTCAACCTAAGAATGTATCATTATATAAACTTTGTAAATTACCAAAGATGTTCATTGCAAAATTTCAACAAATGCAGAAATGTGTCAAGAAGTGCTCCTATCCCCTGTCCCCAATCCATCTAGCCTCTCTTCCCAGAGGTGACTGCCCCTAACTGCTTGATGTGAACCTTAGGGACAAATAAATGATTTAACTCAAATAGGATTATACTACTCACATATCTTAAATTACTTTTTCAATATATGATATACAATTTCCCGTGTTAGTACAGATAGAACTACTTTGTTCTTTTTAAAGGGTGAGTAGTACTGAGGCGCCTGGGTGGCTCAGTCGGTTAAGTGTCTGCCTTCGGCTCAGGTCATGATCTCGGGGTCCTGGGATTGAGCCCCACATCGGGCTCCCTGCTCAGCGGGGAGTCTGCTTCTCCTTCTCCCTCCATGATCTCTCTCTCTTGCTTTCTCTCTAAGTAAATAAAATCTTTTTTTTTGAAAATTTTAAAAAATGTTATTTGAGAAAGAGAGCGAGAGAGCGCATGTGCAAGAGAGAGAGAGCATGAGCAGGGTGAGGGGCAGAGAGAGAAGCAGACTCCCTACCAAGCAGGGAGCCTGATGCGGGACTTGATCACAGGACTCCGGGATCATGACCTGAGCCGAAGGGAGACGCTTAACCGAGTGAGCCACCCAGGCACCCGATAAATAAAATCTTTAAAAAAAAAAGGAAGGGGGCACCTGGGTGGCTCAGTTGGTTGGGCAACTGCCTTCGGCTCGGGTCATGATCCTGCAGTCCTGGGATCGAGTCCCACATCGGGCTCCCCGCTCGGCGGGGAGTCTGCTTCTCCCTCTGACCCTCCCCCCCCTCTCATGCTCTCTCTCTCTCTCTCTCATTCTCTCTCTCAAATAAATAAAAAAAATCTTTAAAAAAAAATAAAATAAAAAAATAAAAAAAAAGGAGAGGTGAGTAGTATTTACCCACTCATTCCTAACTGATGGGTTTTTAGGTATTTTTGGAGAAGAGATTCCTAGAAGTGGGGCTGCTCATCCAAAAGGTATGTACATTTTATGTTTATAACTGTACTGTTAAACTGTCATTTCTATTCATACTTGTACCAACAATTATGAGTACATTTCTGCACCATATTAATTTTTAAAATGTTGTCAGTCTGATAGATACAAACATCACTATTGTTTTAATTTGCATTTCCCTTATTAGTAGTGAGACTGAACATCTCAACTATTTATCGAGTATTTATTTCTTCTGCTATGCACCACCTCTTCCTGTCTTTTCCTCCCTTTTAAATGGATTTTGTTGCTTACTCATTTGTAAGAACTCTTTATAGATTGGATATAATCCTTTCATCTGATTTATCTATAGAAAATATTTTCTCCCAGACTATTGTTTGTTTTCTAACTTTGCTTATAGAGTTTTCCACTATTGGCAAGACCTTACATGGTAATGTAGTAATATCTTGAAATCTTCTCCTTTATGGCTTCTAACTTCCTTATCTTCTACCCAAAAATTATATTATATATGCACACATATGTATACATTTCTTTCTATATACACATATATGTATTTATATATTACTCTATACTTTTCTCTAATACAACTATAATAGATTTGTATTCTTTTTTAAAGATTTTATTTATTTATTGAGAGAGAGAGAGCACATGAGAGGGGGGAGGGTCAGAGGGAGAAGCAGATTCCCTGCTGAGCAGGGAGCCCGATGTGGGACTCGATCCTGGAACTCCAGGATCATGACCTGAGCCGAAGGCAGTCGCTTAACCAACTGAGCCACCCAGGCACCCCTGGATTTGTATTTTTAAAATTGTAAGTCACCTAGGATTTAGTTTTGTGTATAATATAAGCAAGGAATTTTAATGTTTTCTAAATGTCTTAATATAATAATATCAGTAAGGCTTGATATTTGACAAGGCAAGTTCTGCACCCCTTACTGTTCTTTTTTGGAAAATTTTCTTTGGTATTTTTTCTTTCTAAATAAAGTTTCCTTTTTGCTTTTTTAAGATTTTATTTATTTGTCAGAGAGAGAACACAAGCAGGGGAAGCAGCAGGTAGAGGGAGAAGCAGGCTTCCTGTAGAGCGGGGAGCCTGATGTGGGGCTCGATCCCAGGACCCTGGGATCATGATCTGAGCTAAAGGCAGATGCTTAACGACTGAGCCACCCAGGCGCCCCTATTATTGAGATTTTTGTGGGGTTCTTTTTTGAGATTTTTGAATGAAGATTGCATGAAAGCTATGAGTCAATTTGGGGACAAGTGAGGTCTTTAAAATATTGAGTATACCCATAGTATAACTGTTCATTTTTATTTATTTATTTTTTGGTCTTTTTCTTATACCTAGCAGTTAAGGCTTATAGTTTTCTTCATTTTAACTATTCACATTTATTGCCAGGTATACCTCTTAAACGTTTTATAGTAGTTGTTCCTAGTGTAAATCTTCCAGGATGCCTTCTAATTGGTTATTGCTGGGGTCGAGGAAACTACTAGTTTTAAAACACTGGGTTTATATCCAGCCCCTTTTATTCTCTAATTAGTCCTAATTGCTCTAGCATTGCCAACTTGGTTTTCTAAGAGAAAACGAACATAATCTTATCTTCTGCCTCTGGGGACAATTGTTGTTTCCTTTCCGTGTTGATAATTCCTACTTTTATAAAACCTCACTGCATTAGCTAGGCTCTGCAAGACAAGGAGGAGTAACACGGGTAAAGACTAGAGATTGTGGCTTATCCCAGCCTTTAATGGAAAAAGCTTTTAATACTTCCTAGGAAGTGTTCAAGTATGAAGGTTTGTTTTCTAGCATCCTAATAGGTGCAGTATGACAAACTAAGGCAGTTCCAACATATTGTACTGAGAGTTCTTTCTTTCTTTTTTTTTTTTTAATCAGAAACAGTGCATTACATTTCCTCAAATGCCTTTTTAGAATCTGTTGAGATGATGGTGTGGTTTTCTCCCGTATTTGTTAAGTCTGAGCCTGGGATTTCTCCAAGGCTTGCTTTGAAAGAGCCGGGCTACACAAGATCAACCCCATGTTGCAGACTCTGCAGTTTGCAGACACACTGTTTTCTTTTTTTAAAAAACATCTTGATGAAAGTCACTTCCAAAAGGGCCAGGGAGGATTTCTGGAGGAAAGCGTGGAACAAAGGAACTTGAATCGAAGAAGATGAGAAATTACCTTCAAACGCAGAACTGGCCTCCACTTTTGTCACAGATTAACCACGACTAAACCTCCAAATAGGATAACCGAAGATCGGCGATTTCTTATATACTTTAACAAGAAGTTAGCATCTTGCGCCCAATTAGCTGACTGGCTAGAAGTCACCAGTGAATGGGGACAGCAACAATCTGTGTCCTGTGTTCTTAACTCTTTTCAAGTCAATGTTTTGTTTACATTATGGCTGCATCAAAGCAATAATAAGTCATAGCTGTAGTTGCTATTTCATCCTCAAGGCTAATTGCAACACCTCCAACCTTTTGGTTGTGCTTCTTGTTCAGGCAGTTAAGTAAACAAAACCTTAGATCTGCAGCAGTAATTTCAGGACAGATAATACTCCAGTGTTTATCACTGGCGAGCATTATTCTCTATAAAGGATGGCTGAGAAAAGAGAAAGTAATCTGGTTTTGGCTGAAGTGTTCTCTATTAGCACTGATGGGTGAACTTCCTCGTGATTCGAAGACTGTTCCCAGATCTTGGTCCAAGCTCTTTCTCTCCTCCCCATAACCAGTTTGTGGTCCATTGGCTTGCCATCATCACCTCTGCACCCTGGATGGCCATAAATTGATTTGATATAGCACCATTTACCCTCTTTACACCCACTGCTTTCAGAAGAAAACTGGCATCGGGGGTCACAGCCTATTTTGCTACAAAACACCCCTGCTTCTGAGAATCCCTTCCATTACAGGGAGCCAATTAACTTAGAAGAACGTAGTAACACTAGCGAGTCCCTAATGAGTGCTCATGATATGTACAGGGATTAAATAAAAATCTCACAAGTACCTCCGAAGGATATGGGCTTTGTGGACCCCGAGGCCAATTAGCCTGTCTCTGTTCTGACGGCAGGAACCTCTTTTCTTGTTCACCAAGAAAGTCTGCAAAAGCAGCTGCATCCTAATGGTCAAAGTCCTCACCCTTCCCTCTACCCATGTTCTGTTCCATGTGGCTTTGCAGTTCCAGGCAGAGTCTATTCCCCCATGCCTTGAATCTGGGCTGGTATTGTGACTTGCACTGGCCAACAGAGTGTGGCAGATGTGACAGTGTCAGCTCTGAGGCTGGACCTAAAGAGACTGTGCATGCTATGGCTGCTCTCCAGCCCTCTGTCACCCCTGATACCTGCTCGGTCCAGCCTACCGGGGAGTGAAGGGCACGTGGGCACATGGCACAGGCCAGTCTAGGTCAGCTCCCTTGAGGTGCGAGTCTAGCCCTGCTCAGCAGAGCCACCTGACTGACCCATAGCATTTCCAGGTAAGTAAACAATAAGCCTTCGTTTGTGCATGTGACTACTTGGTAGACAGAATCATGAGAACAAGATGAGTGATCCACGAGGCTGAGCTACTGCCTACAGGGAGCTGCTCAGACAGTAACACTAATGGTTTGGCAGGGTTTTCGACGTACAGGGTAGTGGTTAAAGTGTGAAAGGAGTCAGACTTGGGTTTGAGTTGATTCTGCCACCAGTATGTTATAAACTTGGGTGCTGGTGAATAAGGGACCACAAAGAAATACCCTCCCCCCATTTCCTAATAAGGTCTGTTTTAAGGAACAAGAACTCTTGGTGCTCCGCCCTCCCCTTTCTTTAATTTCCCTCTCTGAGTTTCGGTTTCTTCATCTGCAGATGAAGATTACTATGCCAGTCTCATAGGGGCGTGTGAAAAATGAATGAGATAATGTATATATAAATAAAGTGCTTCACACAATGCATAGTACCTGGAAGGTACTCAATAAATGATCTAGATATATGCGCAATTACACAGTATAGATACTATCCTCACAAATACTTAAAACAATGAAAGACTGTGCCCCCCTTGTCCAAGCCCCCCCAGTCTCCCCCGAACTACTGCCACATCCCCCTAACGGCTCTTCTGCCTCCCATTTGTGTCTCCACAATGCACTCTCCACGCAGCTACCAGAAGGTATTCTAAAAATGCAGGCCCATGCAGGCCACTCCCCCATACCAAAACCCTCCAAAGGCTTTCCATCACCACATATGATAACATTCAAGACTCCCCCTCACTCAATATGCTTAGCCATGCTGGCCTTCTCTCTGCTCCTCACATACCCCAAGCAGGACCCCACCCAGGCCTGTGTGCTCAGTCTTCTCTCCCCCTAAACCCTTTTTCCCCTGCTCTCTGCCTGCCCAGGCCTTTTGCGTCATTTAGACACCAGCTTGTGGCGTCTCCTAGATCCTGTGACTTGCCCCCGCACCCTGCCTTCCCGACCACCCATCTGATCACCTTTACAATAGTCATCTCCACCCAAAACTATCTTTTGTATTTGCTCGACGTGTGTTGACCGCCTCCCTCCACCTGCATGGAAGCTCCATGGGCTGGGGACCCTGTTTTATTTGCTGCCGCAGCCCCAGTTTCTATATGGAGCCTGCATGGAGGCGGCACTTGGTACACACCATTGAATAACCAGAAATAAATACTCCCAGATCCTAACAAAGACTGTGTTGGGAAACAGGGACTATTTTCTCTGTTTTATTATATTTTGCAAATTGCCTATAATGAGCATCTTTCATTTCCAAGGTCAGAAACTAAAACATTACTTTTTAAAGAATGGGCTCTGCTTCACTTTGCACATAGTACTTCCAGGCGCCCGTGTGAAATGTGGTCGAGAGAAGGCCACTCAAGTCCCTAGAAAAGAAGGGGAGGAAGGACAGGTGGAGAAAGAGCAGACCCAAGAGACACAGGAGAACCAGGCGGAGGAAGGACAGCGGGAAGGAGGAGCTGAGAAACTAAAGCAGGAGCACAGGATGAAAGGGGAAGTGGAAGAAGCGAGGGAGCAAGGAAGGACGTGGAAGGACAGAAGGTCTTAAAAAGGAAGGGAAGGGAGAGAGAAGGAAAAGGGTCAGCTGAAGACTAACACGGGAAATGTCCTTCTGGATCCCGGCTGCTGGGACCCAGACATGATACCGACGCTCTTTTTGTTTGTTTGTTTGTAATTTTTTGGGTAATTTTTTATTGTTATGTTAATCACATTACATCATTAGTTTTTGATGTAGTGTTCCATGATTCCTTGTTTGTGCATAACACCCAGTGCTCCACGCAGAACGTGCCCTCTTGAATACCCATCACCAGGCTAACCCATCCCCCCACCCCCTCCCCTCTAGAACCCTCAGTTTATTTTTCAGAGTCCATCTTCTCTCATGGTTCGTCTCCCCCTCCGATTTCCCGCCTTTTATTCTTCCCTTCCTGCTATCTTCTTTTTTTTTAACATATATTGCATTATTTGTTTCAGAGGTACAGATCTGTGATTCAACAGTCTTGCACAATTCACAGCGCTCACCATAGCACATACCCTCCCCAATGTCTGTCACCCAGCCACCCCATCCCTCCCACCCCACCCCCACTCCAGCAACCCTCAGTTTGTTTCCTGAGATTAAGAATTCCTCATATCAGTGAGGTCATATGATACCTGTCTTTCTCTGATTGACTTATTTCACTCAGCATGATGCTGACACTCTTTAAGTGTCCTGAGCCTTACATGGCAGACACACGGACGTGAGGCAAAAACGAATCTCTCTCTGACTTTTTGTCAGATTCAGACAAGGTTCCCAGTAAGTACGCTCATGGCTGCCGAACAGGTGCACCCAAAGGCCTACCACAGAGATGGCTTTCATCTAAGCAGCTCTTCGCCCGTGACTCCCTCCACGCGGTAAGACTGTCAACAGAAATCTGGGTTAGGCTTGATGCTGAAAGGCCAGCTCGGTCCCTTATGTGCGACCATCAGTACCCATGTCGTGCCATCCCATGGGTTGGCAGGCAGGCACGCCCCACCCACTGGGTGATCAGTCTCAGTCATACGGATGGCTGACTGGGTAGGGCCCTTACTCCCCAGCAGGCCCCTCTGACGGGCTGCCTCATCTAATCCTCACAATCACTGTGTGAACGTGGAATTATTAGTAAGTAATTATTAGTATCCTCCTTTTCCAGATGTGGAAGCAGTTTAAGACAAGCTCAGAAATGCTAAATAATTTGCCAAAGGTTGCCCAACTAGCAGATGAAACAGGGACGTACCTCCCCATTTTTCTGACTCTGAAGCCCAAGTTTTTGTTGTTGTTGTTGTTGTTTTGTTTTTTAAAGATTTATTTTAGAGAGGGGCAGAGGGAGAGAGAATCTCAAGCAGACTCCTCACTGTGTGCAGAGCCTGACACGGTGCTCAATCTCATGACCCTGAGATCATGACCTGAGCCAAAATCAAGTGTTGGATGCTCAACCTACTGAGCCACCCAGGTGCCCTTGAAAAATCGAGTTTTTAATTGTGCAAATACCCCAGAAGTGGAGGCCAGAGAGCGTAGTGCTGCATCAGTGGAAAACGAGGGACTCTGCACTTCAGGAGTGAGAGTCCTGTGTCGGGACCTGGGCTAGGAGCCTAATGTACAACATTCTACTGAACCACCACCACCCCCCCACGGGCAGATCGTGTCCCACATTTTATGGATGAGGAAACGTTTGGTCAGAGAGGTGAAACCACCTGCATCAAGTCGCACAGCTAAAAATCTGGTCGGGGGGGGGCAGGGTCAGGTGTCCCCTGAATCCACTGCCCATGCTGCGTTCCTCTTGGAGGAGTGGGAGGGGATGGGGAGGACCGCGCAGATTCCCTTCTCTCTAGCCCAGCATGGGCACGCAGCAGATGGACCCCAAAGAAGTGGGAAGAGCCCATGGACAAGGGCCCCCAGGAAGTTATGGGCAGCCAGCCACTGATTTCCTCTCCCTCCGTTCCTTCCTCTCCCCTCCCTCCCTCTCCTCCACCACCCCAGGCCCCCTGACTAGCTGAGGGCATGTCTGCCTTTGACATCACCACTGCCGGCCACAGGCTCAGGGCTCCTGTCCACACTACGTCTTGCTCACTGGCATCTTTAACGAGCTCTGGGACAGCCAACGACCACGCATCATGAGGAGAAAGGCAAGCATCCCTGGCAGAGAGGGTGTCTAGCATATTGTTGTGTGGATATGAAGCTGGCTTCAAAGGCTGCTTCATGGGGGAGGCGTGTTCTACCTCTATGCCCTTCAGTGATCACTGTGCCCATGAGGGCTTGGTCTGGGTTTGGGCACAGAGAGACAGTTGGGACTCTGTTCTGAGGCTCAGCTCCGCCTTCATCCCTCTGCTTTGACCCGTCCCGTGAGACGGCGCGGTTCACCCGAAAGCTCAGACAGACTTGGACGCATCA
Organism: Eumetopias jubatus; assembly: GCF_037043125.1. Classification (NCBI taxonomy): domain Eukaryota; kingdom Metazoa; phylum Chordata; class Mammalia; order Carnivora; family Otariidae; genus Eumetopias; species Eumetopias jubatus. Next base: position 112,075,243 of record NW_028274816.1, on the reverse strand, counting down.
TGGCATTACCCTAAATGGCTCCGTGGCCTGGGGCTGTCGTGTGGCAGGCAGAGTCTTGTTCCCTCATCTGCCAAGTGGCGCCGGATGGGTGGGCGGTGGGGCCAGGAAGGCGAGCCCCGCAGCGGGCGTGGGGTCCACGCGTCCCTCCCACACGCTCCCCAGCACCTGTTCTCCCGTAGCTGCAGCCCCAGAGCCTGTGCCCCCCCCCCATGTGACCCCACGTCCAGGACAAGCACTTTGCCCTGGGATTGTGCATCAGGACCCGAAATGGCCCTGACTTGACTCGGCAGCTCCTAACTTGGCAGGAGCTGGGACCGGATTAACAAGGCCTCTCATTCCGAGGCTGTTTATCATCACGCTTCTTGCCAACGGTGTCAGCAAGAAACCTGCCTCCTTGAACTGACTGAAAGGTGAAGCCAGAGGAGCTCATAACCACAGCCTGTTGCAAGTCAGTCAAACAGTGGGCAGAAGAGACATTCCCGCTAGAGGTCAGGGCACAAGTGGGCCCACCAGCCTTCTCGCCATGGCCCTGAGGTCTGGTACCCTCCATCTCCTCCCCTGTGGGCCAAGGGCCTCTCCCCATCGCTGCCACAGCACCCCAGGGTGTAGAGAAGTCAAAGATGGGCCAGAAACGAACTCAGGGCCAAAGACTGAGGCCCAAGTGAGGGGCCTCTCAGATCGGGCGACCCTGGCCCCTTCGGTGGGTATGGAGGGTCATCACAGGGAACAAGAGGCCCTATCCTTCTCCCACACACTCATGCCCCACCCCCACCCCACCCCAAAGCTGCGGTGCTATGGTGGGAAAAGATCGGGCCCCTCTGCCCATGCCGGAAATGCACGGTGCTCTGAACACCCAGGAGCTGGAAGGTGAAATCCCAGCCGCCTCTGGCTAGCTCCAAGTCTGGAAGTTGTCTTGTGCTCCAGCTCTCCCTACTTAAGGAGGGGAGGCCCAATCCCTCCCGAAAGCTGCCACAGGGACAGTGGGAGTGGCCAAGAATGACCATTTCAAGCCCCCTGCAACTCCACGCCCCAGAAGACAAGCAACAGGAGACACGTGGAGAGGACCGAGTGGATACCGACGTCCAGTGCCAGACCCCTGCCACGGGGTGCACGGTGGGGATGCCATCCAGACCCACCACTTTCCACAGATGAGTGGCTGACGGGGAGCAGCACCCGCTTGCATTTATGGCTGCCTCTGGACCCAGGTCAGCGGCGCCTTGCATCTCTACGGCCTCATTCCACCCTCCTGACAGTCCTGGGAAGTAGGTAGGACCAATGGGCATATTTTCCAATGGAGAAAGTGAGCCACTAAGCAATTTCCCTCGGTCCCCGTAGGACGGGGCTACTTTCTGATCAAGCAGAGAAATAAGCTCTCCCAACCTGGAGTCTATTTTCAGAGGCTCTTTCCATTTTTAATGACAACACGCACTAGAATCAGCACCACCTAGGTCCCTGGAGTCTGTTTAATTGTCTGAGTTGGTGAAAATGTGCAGGCCTAGTCATTTGAAACCGGCAGTTTTCAAAGTGCTGCCATGGCGAGTTATTAAACTGTCTATTCTCCTTTGGGCTACGTTAAATTTTTTGTTTGGATTTAGGGGAGGGAGTGAAACAGTGAACCAGATAAGGGGCGAGGTTTGCCAACGCTCCCTGAGAACCCATGAACCTGTGCCAAACAAACGGCCCCCACTCTCCCCGAACGACACCCTTCCTTCTCTCCCCAACCCCCAATCCAAACCAAACAAACATAGGAAGAAAAACAGGATTGTTCTAAAGCCCGAGTTTCCGGATGAACATGAATAGGATTCAGGTGTGTCTGTGGTTCTGCAGCTTCTCAAGGAGATTCACAAAATTCTTTCCTGTGCAAGACTCCAAGCTGAGCACCCAAAAGTAAACAAGCGTTTCCAGAGCCTCCTTGCCTTGGCTCAGGGCCAGGGCTCTGTGTGGCTGTCTCCTGCCGAAGTTCACAGAGTCCTGGCCTGATCTGGGTGTCACTGCACATTGCCCCCAGCCTCACTGTTACCTCCTGGTCAGGGTGTTTAGACCAAACCCATCCTCCAAGCTCCCAGGGACCATCAGCCTCTCATGCGTGCCAACTGTCCATTTCTCCATCCTGTCAGGCTTCAAATATTAACCACACACCTCTCATGTGGGAGGGAGAAGTGAGCCATGGATCTGGATCCAAAGAGTCCATCGCTTATGGAAACCTTGGGGAGATTCCCTGGGCTTCCCCTTGACCCCCCCATTAAATAACAGGATGCAAGGCTGGAATGACAGCAAAGGCTCATTCTGGCTCTGGCAATAAATTATCCCTGCAGCTCATGGGAGGTTTTCCCTTGCGATTTAGATCCCTGTTTGGGGCCAGGTTCAGGCCATTCTATGGAGGACTCGGACAATTGCAATACCTTCCTCACTGGTCTCTCTGCCACCTGCAATCCTGTCGGCCAACACGGCCACCAGGTTACTCTTCCTAGAACATCTCCAGGGTCAAAGGAAGCCAATGGCTCCCCACTGCCTCCCAGTTTAACCGCAGACAACAAAGGACCTCCCGACTCAGGCACGTGGCCCTCACCGTGGAGTCTCTGCTCAAACCAAGCTGCTCTACCTGGCTTCCGGGACATCCTTGCTTCCCGTCCTCTCTACCTCTACCTGTTCTGCCACCTATCGGGGCTGAATTCAGGCCCTCCTCCTGCTGATTGCCCCAGTGTTGGTGGCAAATTTTAACTTCCCTCGCACTTAGTGTCTAGATCATATTGCATGAAGCACATGCAAGCCTAGAATTTTGACCAGATTAAGTCACTCTGCAACTTCTAAGCAATTACCCATTCTCAGATTAGATTGGAAATCTTTTCAGGGAAAGGACTTGCCAATGCCTTGCATAAAAGATGATTAGCAAAGGCTTGCTGATTAAAACATTCATTTGTGGGGGCGCCTGGGTGGCTCGGCGTCCAACTCCTGATTTCAACTCGGGTCATGACCTCAGGGTCCCGGGCTCTGGGCTCAGCAGGCAGGCGGCTTTGAGGTTCTCCCTCCCTCTCCCTCTGCCCCTCCCCCCATGTTCTCTTTCTCTCTAAAATAAATAAGTCAATCTTTAAAAGAAAAACAGAAAACATTCATTTGTGTAACAAACATTCACTGAACACCTACTATGCACTAAGCTCTGAGAATTTATAAATAAAACCCAACCCCTGGGAGCAGAGAGACTGGAGGCAGAAACAGTGAGCAAGCGGACGGTTAGAATACAAATGCTAAGTGCTCTGAGAGAGCCTTGCCCAGGGAACCAAAGGTTGGCGTTCAAAGGTTGATCATTAATCCAGATCCCTGCAGAGACCGCAGGGACATCAGGAATAGCTTCTCTGATGGAGCTGGCATCTTGGTGGACTCCTGAAATTGGCCACACAAGTCAAGGCTCAAGGGGCGGCCAAGGCAGAGGGAACAGAATATGGGAAGGCATGAAGATGTGAGGAAATTCATGGGCCAGTCAGGGAACTGAACGGTTGGCATGGCGGGCGCTCAGAGGGCAGAGAGAGGGGTAGAAAGAATGGAGAGCAAAGACTAGCTTCAGGTGCTCAGATCTTATCCTCAAGGGGATGCGAGCAATGGATGAAATATTGCTGTGGCACCCAAGTGGATGAGGGATCAGAGGGGGGGACTAGAAATGAGGGTCCCCCCACAAAATGACAGAAGACCGGGTAGGTGCAAGAGTTACTGATGAGGTGGGTTCACTGTGAGCCAGCTCGATGTGGGGAAAAGAGAAGGAGAGAGCAAGATAAACTTGTAGGTTTCTGGCCTGGACAGCAGGAAAGGAGGTGGTTAAAATACACTGAAAACAGGGAATACAGTGGAGTGAGCACATCAGAAGAAAAAGACGGTGTCTGGTTGTGGGCCCACCGAGTCCGAGGTGCTGGTGCTGTCCAGATGAAGAAGCTGGAACACACGGATCTCAGCTTTGTCCACAAGTCTAGGCTTCAGGAGAGCAACCCGAACGACACACACAGACTTAATAATCTTGAAATCCCCCCAGGAGAGGACACAGGGCATTAAGAAAAGCAGAGAAAAAAGATCCTAGGGGAACACTGACATTTTAGGGACATGTAGGGCCAGGGAGAAAAGCATTCCATGGAGGATACTTCGAAGAGGCCAGAGACAGAGGAGGTAAACTAGTTCTTGGACAAGCTGGTGAAATGGGACTGACCAAAAAGATGGTTCTCCTAATTATATTGTTAATCCCTGATGGGCAGTCACTGTGCCTCCTAATCAAGGAGCTACATTATTACCTCCATTAAACAAATGAGAAACAATACAACAAGACAGATCAAGTAATTTACTCAAGGTCAAATAGTTGGAAGAGCCTACATTCAAAGTAGGGCTAGTTCCAAGGCCCTCACGTTCTTTCTACACGTCCACCGGCACCCACACACATCCACCCACAAAACGGACCAAAGGCTGGCGTCCAACACTTTCCTTCAAGCAACACTCCCGGGCCCCCTGCATGTGGCAGGGATCCTACGGTTCTGACATGGATCTTGGGATGTCAGGTGTCTACCTTCCAATCTCTGTGGGGGTATTTTGTGAGGGGTGCTTGCAAGGGTGTTCCTATGCTGAACAACCCAGCCTAACAGAGGTATATTTCCCTTTGCTGTGTGTCCATTACACCTACTGCCTGAAGTTCCCACAACAGCTTTTTATTTTTGTATTCTTGGTCTGGCAAGCTTATGTTGGGAGGGCATGAGCAGTGGAGGTAGGGAAGATGTTGGATGAGAATGTCTGGAGGGATTCCCTCTCTAGCCCACAGTCCGAGATGTCTATACCACAGGCTGGGTGTATAACAAGGAAGAGGGATATTTTCTCCCTCCTTATTAGTTAATGATAATTCTGAAAGGTTGCGAAATCATAGGCAATAGGAACTGCCGGGGGGGGGGGGGGGCGGGGGGGCGGAGGTTATGCTAAATCAGGGATGTGGATTCTTGGGGGAAAAAAAAAGTCAACTTAATTCCATGGAGTCAGCTGTTATCTAAACAAAATGGATGTTGTACCCCGAGCATCTCATTTGGGGTGAGGTGAGCAATCCCCTAATCATGCTAGCCCTTGTAATTGCTGCCCGGGTGGGGGGCAGGGGGCACTTCAGCTTCATATAAGTATTCACTGCACAAGTCTGGTCATTGCTCAATGGGCACACACCTTTGTGATGAGGTGTCATGGAAGGAATTACATTATAAAGAAGTGACAACTCAGTCTCAGTCATTTAGGGAGAGGGAAAAGTAAAATATATAGTTTACAGCGGTCACCTGGTTTTTACATTCAAGTGCAAGCCAAGGCTTGGGAAAAGGCATACACTCAGGTTTTCTTAAGTAAATTCAAATCCCACCTAGGGGGGAAAAAAAAAGCCAAACAGCCACTGATTCACATGAGGAATAAAAGTGAAGGGGTTTATTAAATCTAGTGTTTACCACCATGTTGGTGGGGGGGAGGGGGAGACAGTAAATTTTCACCCAATTTTAAACCTGCGGTAAGTCAGCCTATAGTCCTACAGTTCCTTAACATACGCTACCATAATATCCTAGACCAGACAGTTTCTGAGAAATGTGTGGTTTCAGAAAAACTGAAAAATTTCCACCTTGCACAAAGGGTTTGTAGCCAAGCTAAACCCATCTGGCTCCTGCGTAATGTGGTCTATGGAGAAATCAGCACAGGACAAAAATCTGCCTTTACATTTCTCATGGGGTGAGATCTGTGTGCCTCTTGGGTAAACAGAAACTAGACACCAAGTCATTACTAAACACTTTCTCCTTTAGTTCCTCAAGCCAGCGCCCACTGGGACCAGGCATGTGAAGGGAAGTCCCACCAGAGTCTAAGTGAACCAAGAACATCCCATTAGCTCTAAAATCCTTGGCCGTTCCAATGTGTTGACAACTCCCCCCCGACCCCAATGCCAATCAGCTCAGATTTCCTAACACAAGACTCCTTTCACAGAAGGCAGGTCTTACCTAGTCATCGGGGGTGAGTTGGTTGACAAGGACACCAACTATAAGGAGATGTTGGGCAAATGACAGGTGGGAAAGGCAGGAGTCAGTACCTGCTGTTAGATGAAGACAAATGGTCCTCGGGTGGGTGGCGGTGTGAGGGGTGAAGGTGTAACTCGGCTTCCTAAAGCCACACAGCAAGGGACACGGCCTCTGGCAGCCGCTCAGTGGACAGGCATATAGAAGATGGCAAGGCATGGCCTCAAGGGGGAGGATAAAAAACTGAAGATTGGTGAGGTTTTTTTTTTTTTTTTCCCTGAAACAGGCTACGAAAGAAGGTCAATAACTGGAATAATTCCTTAAGATGGATAATTCATAAAACCAGTCTCCTGGAGAAGAAATGTCTATTCTCATTCTCTCTCTCTCTCTCTTCCTCCCCCTCGCCCTCCCCCCTTCAATCTATTGAAGCTAACTAAGCAAGAGAAAGGAGACAATTTAATTCCCAGAGCTGGCAAGCTGTGGGGACTTTTCCAGCCTGGGGACTTTTCATACTGAAATCAGAGAAGCAGGTATTGACTTTTAATATGCACAAACTCTACCTACTTCTGATAGAATCTGAGGCCACACCAAAAGGAATGAAATGATTATTTCTTAAAGGCCTATAAAAAGAAGAAATGGGTTATGGTTAAATAATTAAAGAATAGTGAGAAAAGTATCAAACTCTACCTAGGTGTTCACTCTCTGACTCCTGTAACTTGAATCCTACACTATTTTAATACAGATTCATTTAATGTTTTTATCTGTCTAAATAAAGATCTCTGGTTCAACAGGAACTTCAGAGAAGACGGATTGTTCTATTTCTCCAATCGACCAACCACATTAAGGCAAGTCTTGCTGTATGGATCTGAAAGGGCATGACCAACGCATCATCATTTAGGAGCACGGTCTCTTAATTTTACCCCCTCTAGGTAAGGCCATAGTTCCCAATCCTGGCTAGGGACCAGATTCACCTGGGGAGCTTTTAAAAATTACAGATGCTCGGTACCCCTCCCATTTTAGTCAGAAGCTCTGAAAAGAGGACCTGGGCTCTGTAGTTTTGTTGTGTTTCATTTGTTTTGTTTTGTTTTAATGAAAGAGGAAATAGTCTTCTCACATACTTTTGGTGGGAGTATGAACTAGAACAATTCCTTTGGGTCCTATACACTTTGATCAAGCAATTCCACATCTAGAAATTTAAACTTTAGATATGCCACCCAAACATACCAAAAAAAAAAAAAAAAAGGCAACCAGGGATGAAAACAAGCTAAATAAATTATGGCATATGTCCTGACAATGGGATTCCATTAGCTAGTGGTTCTATATATTCTCTTGTGGAAAGACACCCAAAAGGTATTAAGTAAAAAGGGGAAGTTGCATAACATTATGGATAGTATACATACACTATGTGTAATATATACATTTTTTTTTTTAGAGAGAGAGAGTGCACATGCACATGTGTGTGAGCTGGTGGTGGGGAGGTGATGGACAGAGGGAAAGGGAGGGGTAGAGAATCTTAAGCAGGCTTCATGCCTAGCATGGAGCCGGAGGCGGGGCTCCATCTCACGATGTTTGACCTTGAGATCACCACCTGAGCCAAAATCAAGAGTCAGACCCTTAACCGACTGAGCCACCCAGGTGCCCCAGTATGCATGCTATTCTATGTATATAGTATGTGTACATATATTTCCATAGTCCCATACACACACACACACACATGTGATTATAAACACAAAGAAAATGGAAGTGTCCAAGAAACTGTTGACACTTAAATCTGGGAATGAGATATAAGAACTCAAGCTGTACACTTGTACAGTTCTGACTTAATTTTACGACGATCATGTATTACTTTTGTAATTCCATATTTTAAAAGAAATTGTTTCAAAGACCTCCACTGGCAACTCTCACATGGGGCCAAGGGTGAGAACCAATGGTCTAGGGGGAATAGCCCCTGTGGATGTAAGGAGATCAGACACTCAAGCTTCTTAAGGAAACCCACCGCCCACACAAGCAGGAGTGTGCACACCATGTCATACTTCCGACTTGCCAGAAGATGGCGCTCTAGAGGCAATCATCTAGCTCTTCAGTCAAAACTTGTCAAAACCAATTTTTCATTAACCACAGTCTTTTTACTACTCCAAGGACGATTTTATGTGTGCCCAAAGCATTCTTTGCTGCTGCTTCCATAAACAGAGGTTTACCCATATTTATGTCATATGTATTTTTTTTTTTTTCATAGAAATCCACAGGCTGTTCAATAGTTTCAAATACAACATTGGGGAGATGTTTTCCTGAAACATCTTGCTCAGATCACCCCCCTCCACCTCCGCACTGTTTCCCTGTTGTCTTTGCTCTGGTTTACTCATCTCCTTATCTTATTCCAGAGTCAATGCCACAAAGGCAGGTGGTAATCAGCCATGTGGGGCATGCGTCCTTCTAAATCTATCCACACCTTTGGCCCAGAAAGTATGGGCCACAGGGCAGCCCAGGGCAAGTGCCACGAGTTTTTCTGCCCTCCCACTAACACTGATTTTCTGGAAGTGGGTGTGTTGCCACAGCAACTGTCAAATCACATCAATTATGCCGCCTCTAACCTCCCAACAGCTTCTTTAAACATACCACGCTTGAGACACGTGGCTGGAAGTGCCGAGCACCAGGCCCCTCACTGTACAGCAAAGTTTCCTTTCTCTGGGTCGGAGGGAGTTAGCCCCTTTGTGGATTAACTACCATATACATTCATTTTATTCTCTCCCCCCCTTTTTTATTCCAGTTCAATGTTACCACATAACTCTATGATCTGAATTGTTTCCAGTGCACTTTTTTCCTCTGCATATTTAATAGAGACTAATTCTTAACATCAGTCAAGAAAAACTCAATGAGTCACTTAAATGTATCCTTCCTATTAACATAATTTTTGCTCATTCTTCAAGACACAATCAAGGATTATCTCTGATATTCCCTCTACACCTCATTCGGAGCTGACCACTCTTGCCTCAAGAGCTTCTCAAGTTCAATGGCCAGTATCTTTCTCATCTCTGAATCCCCAACACCTAGTGCAGTGCCGGGTAAGCAGTCGACTCTCAGTAAATATCTGGTAAGAAAATGGGTAAATGGACTCCAAAACAAATGTTCATTTGCTTGTGGTTCTCCATTAATTTTTATTATGTTATTGTTATTAAGTAACAGGGATAATGATGTGATGACCGGGTATCAGACTTGCAGTTAAGACCTAAACAACACATTACAAATCCCTTTTAAGAGGAAGAATACAGAAAGTTCATTCCTGAGACTTTTATACCATCTTCTTTTTCATTCTTGTTTTTTTTTTTTTTTTTCCCTGATCCAAGAAGTGCATTGAAAGGGAGGCTTCTCCATATGGGGAGAAGCAACGAAGCCCCAAAGAAGGAAGCGACCACATTCCTGGAGTCCTCAGCAGGCAGCGTGACATCTGGTCCGCACTCGGGGAAAAGAGGCCACATCCTCACATGGAGATCTATTTTTGCATTCCGAACTGCTGATGCTTCACTCATACAAGTTGCCTCACACACAGGAAAGGGAAGGGAACCGACATTTACCAAGTGCCGGCTGCACACGTTCTGCTGCTTCCCTCACACACACAGCCCTCCAGGAGCTGTCAGCCCCATGGGCGGAGTCTGCAAGGAGCACCCCCCAAGCATGCTTCTGAGAGGCACACGGAGGGGAACACGGAGCAAGCACTTCCAACTGCTTCCATTCATCCGGCCGACGGCAAATGCAGAGCTGATGCCCAGCATCTCCGAGTACCCATGCATGCTCCCCCACCCAGGACTCCTCCGGGTGGCGGACTCGGGAAATCCACAGGTCTCCCTGTGGCACTGGAGCAGGTCAGCGGAGGCTGGGCTCAAAAAGGCTGAATCCTGTCTTGACTTACACAAACTGTGCTGTGGGCTGAGCTCAGAGGCAGTAAATGTTCCTATTACCCAACTGGAGCATCCCTGTATCTTCCTGGATCTGCGTGTTTATCATTTCATGGTGTTTCACATTTAAAACTATCTTGGAAGGCACGGTGGATTTGAGAATCATACAAAAGCGCAGAATTCATTTTTCAGTTAAATCCTTCCTGATTTATCAGTAAAGCCTGTCTCTTGAAAACCAGCCTCTCTGTGTCCTTTAAAAATCAGACTCCCTGGGAATTTGCTGAAAACTGAGGACCGCCACAGACACGCGCTTGGGTCAGACTGAGGTGGCTCCTTCGGTCTGCATCCCTTCCACATCTAGCTTCCCGGGTCATCATGAATCACTGTGGTGTACCATGGACACAGGTATTCAGACGTTCCAGGACTTCTGCCTTCCACAGGCCAAATGCCTTCTAGACTAGAAGCAGTGGCGGGTTCTGGCGTCTGACTGTGGGGCTTCATATTCCAGCCCTGAGTCCACTGAGCATGCTCCCTTCAGCATGTGTTCGATTCCCTGGGCCTGTTTTCTCACCTGCGAAAGAATGCTGGGAGTGCCTACCGAGTACTAATAATAGTAGTACGCAGAGGTTGTTTTGAGTTTTAATAAGATCATACACGTAAACCACCTAGCCTAGTGCCCAGACCGTAGTTAAGTGCAAAAGAAGGGTGAGGTAGTCTGTGTCTTTTCTATCCATCCTGTCTGATGGAAGCTCTATGTTCAGAGAAAAACTGGTCCCCACTGCTGACTGATCCTCAGGATCTCATCAGTCAGGAGAAAAAGCAGAGGGACAAGCAGGAACCCCGGGTCCTTGGGGTAAGCCAGCATCACAACGCCCTCCTGGAGTCCTCAGGCTGCACCAAGTCCTTCTTTTAATGTTGGTTTTGTGTATTTGTCTGCTTGTCTTCAGCTTGGAGGGAGGAAGGTATGTGCCTCCAGGGTTAGAGGATGCTCCTTTTACATTCAAAGGGAGATATCCAGAAGCGCCTGAGCAAGAGCCACCCTAGGCCCTGTGACAAGGGGCAACCCAAGCAAAGGCAGCATTCAGCTGAACTAGCCTGGCCTTTTTTTCTAGACTAAAAACAGGCTAATTTATTAATATCATGGAAGCAAGGTGCTAGGAGGGAGTTAAGACCTGAGGAAACAGACTCGGAACGACTTCAGGGCTGCTTCAGGAGTTAATACATTTCTCTTTTTTAAAAAGTTCCCCACCACGCGATCTGTAATGTTTAAATTCATAGATGACTGTGTACATACATTTGCATATGAATAGCTAAGGTCAATATGTTCAATTGTTAATTCTGGGAGAAAGAAGGAAGGGAGCCTGCTATGTACTATTTTTTGTATTTTAAAACTTTTTTCAAAATAATGTTTCCAGTACCTCAGTTGCTTGACTAATTCTCCACACTCTTCTAACCAGAGACCTTTGCCACCTCACCCTGGTGGGAGGGCTGTGCTTCTCCTCAGCATACTGCTAAACTGAGGCAGAGTAAAGTGAGGAACCACGGCACTTGCGGGAAGGCTCCAGCATCTCTGGGCATCGCTAGAAGGTTCAAGCTGTATTTCCTGCACACAGCATGTGGGACACTTAGAATGGACTCTGCAGAGACAACGCTGAGGACATCACAAATGCAGCTCTTGACCTATTGCTGCGGGAGAGGCGGGGGATGGTGGGCCCACAGCATGCCCCTGAGTGTGGGGCTGCAAGCCTTCAGGGTGGGGACCTGGGAAGCCCCCCTCCTCTTCAGCAGGGCATGTCTGCCTCCGCACCCCAACTCCAGTGGGCATGGGCAGAAGCACCCTTCTGTAAACCAACCAAATCCTACACTCAGAGAAGTCACCCCCAACATGCCACACACCAAAGGGCATCCTCCCAGGTCTATGAACCAAAGAAAAGTAAGTTGGTGCTTTTAAAAAATAAACGTCCCTCTGCACTTCTCCCTGCCCCCAACCCAACATGGAACTCCTCTACTTACCCAGCTAAAATCCCAATCAAGAACCTGTTGGATAAGTTTTAAGAACTGTTACAGGTGATCTGGGAACATGCAGGCTGGAGCTAGCGCCTTCCAACTCTGTCACTGAGGGAAGGAAAATTGGGGGGTCAATATCCACTTTTATTTGTGAGCATCAAAATGCTCTTGTCTGAAAACACTCTTCATCCTTGCCTATTAAAGAATCAATTGGAAAACAGCAAAATGTTAACACAGAAGAGCAGCTCACTGGAGCCTTATGAGGAGCCCGGGGTTCTCACCGTGTCAGCAGGGGTGTGTGTCTGCACCTTGCCTCCTCCGAGACCACCCCGGCTCAGCTCTGTCCCAGAGGAGCTCATCAGGCCATCCTCACCCTCTGCAAAGACAATCTTGCCAGCACCCCTGAAGATAGGAAAGTTGGCGCAAATTCTCTTTTAAAATCACTTATGATGAGGGACGCCTGGGTGGCTCAGTCAGTTAAGCGTCTGCCTTCGGCTCAGGTCATGATCCCAGGGTCCCTGCTCAGCAGGAAGCCTGCTTCTTCCTCTCCCACTCCCCCTGCTTGTGCTCCCTCTCTCGCTGTGTCTCTCTGTCAAATAAATAAAAATCAAATCTTAAAAAAAAAAACCACTTATAATGAAAGTAATGTCTTTGTTATTTCAACAAATGTTTCCTGAATGCCAACTGTGGTCTAAAGCATGGTTTAGGTGCTGGGGATAAAAGCCTCGTCCTCTAAGAAACTCCGAGTCAGGTGCAGAGTCAACAAGCACCTACCGCGTACATGCAGAAGTGCTTTGTGAGACAAGAGCATAGTGCAACACACCTTCACGGACTTCATTTTATGCAAAATGGAAAAAAAATTCCTGCAGGATTAAAATACTCACATTGGTATGAGGATAGGCCAGACTCAAGACCGACAACTTACTGATTTTCAAAGCAGTGCAGGTATAATCTGTTCCCAATGATAACTGCTCTGCCATTATAACACATGAAGAAAGGCACTGTGCGTTGCCCCAGTTAATTATAAAGAGAAATTACATTCCCTGGACACTTTCCCAAGTGAGGGCAAGGGGTAGAGGCCTGAAGGAGGCGCCTGGCTGGGTGGCAAGTGACAACTAGCCAGGGCTTACACATTTACCATGGCCGACATACCAAGCGGAGAATCCGCACAAGCAATGGACAACTGACACCTGACGCTGACCACAGGCCATCTCCATCATCTGCTAGAGCTGCCGTCAGTTGGTCGAGAAGGAAAATGCGATTAAAAAACACCTGTCTGGCTTATAAGGGGAAGGAGAACAAAGCTTCAAATAAACTTCTGAACCTCAACCCTTTCTCAGTACTTTCAGACCTCTTTGAAACGGCAGGGCGACCGCCATCTCCCCAGTAACCTTCTCTAACCTCACCTGGAATGACTAATGTGATTGCAACAGTGTTACTCTGTCAAGTAGCACTCGCTCCACCCCCCCACTGAGCTGATGCATCTACCAGCCATGTGAGAACTTGGCATTATCTTTAAAGCTAATTACCAGCAGGTTTTTGTGACAGGTGGAATGCGTTTCTGTCACTTCCCTTCCGCAGAGTAAGCAAAGGCGTCACCAGGTGACCGGCGGGAGGCTGCAGCCTGCTCCCCGAGGTTCTGGGCGAACGAGGGGGCTTCCCATTGATGGCCTGTCCTATGAAACAGCAGCCTGGCAGAGGCACCCTGCTGGAAAAAGGTCCTTTAAATCTTACTTCACTGTGGCTTGGCTGGATGGGACTGACAACAACAGCAACAGTCCATAGCCGAAAACACTAGAACCATAATAAGGCTCAGCACTTGGGAAATCCCTGTGGAATTTATGGCTTGGCATGACGGGGAAGGAGGAGTTTTACTTCCAGTCATTTGTTACAAGATGGGTCTATTTCATTGACAGAAGAGAAGTTAGCCTTATTCCCATAAATCTTTTTTGAATCATTTTGATCTTTCCTAAGGAGGGTTTAAAATTCCAGAAGCAATGTTATTTTCAAACCCAAGTCAGGCACCAGGCAGCCACCTAGAATAACTGAGTCTAAGGGGATACCAAAAGAAGTATATTCTATTAACCTCTCTCTTCTGATACCTCTTTTTTTTTAATTTTTAAAAAAGATTTTATTTATTTATTTGACAGAGAGAGACAGCGAGAGAGGGAACACAAGCCAGGGGAGTGGGAGAGGGAGAAGCAGGCTTCCCGCGGAGCAGGGAGCCTGACACGGGGCTCAAACCCAGGACCCCGGGATCACGACCTGAGCCGAAGGCAGACGCTTAACGACTGAGCCACCCAGGCCGCCCCCTGATACCTCTTTTTGAAATGAGATCTATGTTTTCCTGAAGGAAAAATGATCAGGTTGGTCCCTGAGAAAAGGAAGACGGAGACAGGACCAGAGGTGAAGTGGGCTGGGGGAGGGGTGAGGGTGGGTATATTACAAAACCGTGACGTACAAGGGGCGGGGGGGTAAATAAAAAGGGACCGGGAGGGAAAACTGAATGGAAGAGGTCCATTTGTTTATTTTCACAGTGTTTGCCATTCCAGGAGGCTTGCTGAAGTTCCTGCCTTCAGTGGTTGGCCCTGGACCAACATTTGAAAGTCTTAGATCTTTGGAAAGAAAGATTTGGACAACAAAGCTGTTTTATCTGGGAGGGTAACCAGTTTACTCAAGAGTTCCAGGACTTTGGTTTTGATGTTATTACCTTGGCCTAAGCTTCTGTCCTAGGCAGTCCTGGCTGTGTTTACTGATTTAGCAAGGGAAACAAAAGATCCCGGGAGGGAGGGGGGCGTCTCTCAGGCCCAGCTTCCACCTTTGGCTGCAGGGCCTCATTACCTGGGCACCCTGCAGACGGCAAAGATGGGGAAGAGTCAAATATTTTTTAAAGGTCCTATCTCTCTCCACTCATAGGAGGGAAACAACACTTCTCTAACTTACTCCCCAAATAGACCCTGCCGAGGATGTTCTGCCAAGGAGTGATGCGAAAGTGTGTTCCAAAGTGAAATGTAAGCTTGGCCCGGTGCCCAGCTCGCGACTGTATTTTGCACAGAGCTGCAGGCTGGTGGTACTGAAGGAGCACATTTCCCTCCACGTGACTGCAAGAGCCAGGCAGCCCAAGCAGATTTCTTTGTGTTAATAAAATGTGATCTCTAGACAGTACACACCAGCAGCCCTGGGAAAACGTGAGCCAGGGAGAAGGACCCGGGGAAACCCACGCACAGTCCTGGCTGCAAAGGGACGGCAGTTGCCGGCAAACTCATTGGTGTCAAGGCGAGGCCTTCCAGGCCTGCAAGTGCAAATGGAGAGCAGAGTCTGGGAGGAAAAGACCTGTCAGGTGCTTGGGGGAATGCTGCTAGAGAAATAAAAATAATCCATGGAATCCTATCAAACATGATCCCATGCAAATGTTTCTTGGTAGTCCTTTGTGGACACCTTCTCAAGATTTGGAGTAGACCCGGCATTCTGGGCACCTCGCCCCAAAACTGAGACTACCCCAAATACGGCAGTTTGACTCCCAGGTTCAATTGTATATATTCTGATCTGGTGTAAGGGGTGGTAAACACATATTTCTATTCCCTCACCCCACAGCGGCCCAGCAGATGCAGTCAACTTTTTATGAACACAGGCAACCATGGGGAGGGAATCATAAGCAACCAAAACAATCACCATGGGAAGGCCTGCCTGGACCATGAAGAGCTTGCTTCTGTGGCCGACTCCTGCCTCGTTAACCACTGTGGCCTTGGCCTCCTCTGACCCCAGGAGGGAGCCACTGCTCAGGGCCTCAAGCCTGTCAAGCTGTATCTTTGGGGGGGGGGAGGTTCACAGGCTGAGGAGGAAAAGGGGGGATTAGCCACCCCTGCTCACTGAGCCTCCTTTTAACACAGCAGATCACAATCTCCAGGATTTTCCAATTCACTATGCCCTCTGGCCAACTTGATCTTCCCAATGTGGAGAGTGTGTGGAGGCTGGAGTACCAGGGGCTCCCAAGGGAGCTTCTGAACCTCTCAGGGACTATGCTGGAGATGGCAGGACTTTATGGGCCAATGGGTTCCTCTGGTTAAAGGGAGTGGAAAGTCCTGGAAGACATTGCACCTCTGCTCTCCTCCCCTGCACCAGCCCATCCCCCGGGCTCCTTGACCACGGGCAGGCAATCAGCCATAACCAGCTAATTATGGAGCAGCGAAGTTGATGAGCACCTCCCAGGCCCAGGTGAGCCTTCACCTTGGTTAATCTGCAAACCAGTTAATCGGCCTCAGGATAATTGAAAGTTAATCGTATGCAGAACTCAAGTGCAGTCACTGGAAACAGCAAGAAACCACAGTAGCAGAGGAAGCCAGGTCCACTCTCTGCGAACTCTCTCGGTCCGCTTTCTAGATTCTCCGCAGACAATGTTTAACCTCAGGGCCACCGCCCCCTGCCTCACACACTCCCGGACCCACCCCTTGCCACACAGTAACCTTGATCCCAGGGAGCACATTGTAAGTTCTCAATAAAATGTGACCACTATTATTCCACGGGCGCAGTGCATGGATCCCAAGCTAGAGACATCTGGCTGGCTATGGGAGGCATACTGGGAGAGCTGTGAGCAGCATCACAGGTTCAAACATCACCAGGAAAGCAGATCCACAGCACAGACACATAAAACTCATTCTAAAATGGAAGAGAAATAAACTTCAGAATATCGGTTCCATCAGCATGGATAACGGAAGGTCATCCCAGGCCCAAGCAGACTGTTAAATTCTCCAATGCCTTCTTCAAGAAGGTGGAAGCACAAGAATCACAGTGTGGAGGCACTGAGGGGCCCAGCCTCCTGTTCATTCCAAGGTACAGGTTTTTCAGGGAATCTGCAGCCATGACTGCTGGCCACAACTGCCAGGCTCGGTGGTTTGTGGTGGCCTTTGCTGAAGCAGTGAACACCCACCCAAGCCCGACCTCCACTGCAGTGTCCCCTGGAACCTGATGGGGATTGTTGCTTTTACAAGTTTTCTCCACCTTGCAACTCCTGCCCTGTGATCACGGTGCAGAATCAAGAGACTTCCCTTCTTCCATTCTATCAAGCTCCCCAGAAGCAGCCTCCCGCAGAGCACAAAATAGTATGTGCCAGGGGTTCGGAATAACACTTTTCCAGAACACCAGAAACCGCACAGGCCCGAGTCCTTGATCTTCTGCCCAAAGGAGGGACAAGTACTGAAGGATCTTTCCAACCTGCTGTCGGGGCAGCAGATACCTGGCACAAATACTGTCCCACCTATGCCCGTGGCAGACATCCTTAATTCATCACAGAACTCTTTGCACTGAGCCCGGCCCAGGCTTCAGTCTTCCAAGATGACGTTCCAGGCACCTACCAGTGCATTGCAGCCAGCTGGGAGCTGCAGCCTGCTGCCATGGTGAGGGGTGGGGAGCCACAAACCTGAATCCAGACATGCACGGGAGCAAGCCGGAAGCAGAGCTGGCCACTGCCCTCCTAGAGAAGTTGCCATCAAAAAAGCGAGCTGTGGGGCTTGGGGTTTTCCTTTTCTCCCCCCCATAAAAAAAAAAAAATTACTTTGTCTGGCTAGTAAACCACTGCTAAAAAACCCAACTCCTGAAGCAGTAATTCCAGCCAGATAACCTGCTTTCAGGGTTACTCGGGAATGGTGAATACCACAGAGAAGCCAGGAGTCCCCATTCAGAACAAAGGCCATTTTTAAGGAAGAAACTAGCTTTTAATGCTGTTATTTTTTTTTTAAGATTTTATTTATTTATTTGACAGAGAGAGAGACAATGAGAGAGAGCACACAAGCAGGGCGAGTGGGAGAGGGAGAAGCAGGCTTCCCGCAGAGCAGTGGAGCCCGATGCGGGGCTCGATCCCAGGACCCTGGGATTGTGACCTGAGCCGAAGGCAGATGTTAACGAATGAGCCACCCAGGCGCCCCAATGCTGTTATTTTTTCCAAAGGTGTCAAATGTCTTTTGCTTTTCAGCTTTAGTGTTTAAACTCCATCATTCTTTATGAGTGGCAGAAGGTCAGAGTCTTAATCCATCTCCTTGCTTGGGAGCAATACCATCACCCCAAGAGGCTCTGCATTTTTTGCACCAAAATTTGAATGTTAGTCTTCCAGCTCATAGTAGCCTTAGAACAGAGTCACAGAGCTAAAAATAGCAGCCACATTTTACAGATAAGAAAATGGAGTCCTTGAGAGATTCGGTGACCAGGGACACACAACCCAATCCTGGCAAACTAGCTCCAGAACCTCGATTTGGCTGACTCCAAATTCAGTGCTCCTTGTAAATGGCCTACCTCCAAATTGCTGCTACGTGTTTTCTCTTTTTTAAGATTTTATTTATTTATTTGAGAGAGAGAGAGATAGCACGAGCAGGGAGAGGGGCAGAGGGACAAGCAGACTCCCCACTGAGCAGGAAGCCCGACATGGGGCTTGATCCTGGGACCCTGAGATCATGGCCTGAGCCAAAGTCAGATGCTCAACTGACTGAGCCACCCAGGTGCCCTATCCCCTCTTGCCACCTAAAACCCAATGGAAATAAGAATGCTAACCCAATGTATACTTTGAATTATACTTTGGTCAATTTTCTAATGGCTAACTTATATTTATGACATACTTGTAAATTAGAAGGATGTAGATTATTCTCACCTTACAGATGAAGAAGTAAAACCCCAGAGAGGTTGATAACTTGCTTGAGACATGTGATAGCACAGCTGGGACTATAAAGTAGATCTTAGTGTACCTAGAGAAGCATCATGAGGCTTTGCAAAGACTCAGCCTGACAACACAGAAATCTGGGAGAGTCCAAACACTGAACTACAAGTACCTTTTAGAAAGTAATCTTTAAATACCAGATTCTCGGGGCACCTGGGTGGCTCAGTTGGTTAAACATCTGCCTTCGGCTCAGGTCATGATCTCAGGGTCCTGGGATGCACCCCACATCAGGCTCCCTGCTCAATGGGGAGTCTGCTTCTCTTTCTCTGCCTCTATGCTCTCCCTTTTCTCTCTCTCTTTCTCAAATAAATATTTAAAAATACATAAATAAATACCGGATTCTCACTCTGAATTAAAACTGAGTGACAACTGTGAACAGGCACAATCCCAGGTCCCTTCACTGATTAGCCCATTTAATGTAATTTAACCCCATGACCATCCTGTGATTGGCCGCCACGTTCCGGGTGAGGAAAGGTGGGGAAGGGGCTCATAATTTAAGTGACCTACCCAAGGTATCATGGGTTCTCAGGAGACCTCAACTCCAAATCCAATTTAGTTTAGTTCCTAGAGGGTCCAACCATGACATGCTCGTGCTATTAGGACTGTGTTTCTTTGAATATCTTTATCAAAGCTTGTTATTTCTGCCTCAAAGATGATTTCATCCTGATCTCCATGGTTTTTGGCCACCGAGACATGCCCAAATTTATTTTTAAGCTGCCTGTAATCAGAGTGGAAGGGCTGATGAAGAAAAGAGAAAACGTACTTTGGCGACATAGCCACAATATGCAATCCTCTTGGGAGCAGACTAAACTCCAGGAACCAACATCATTTCTAATATGAGCTGATTTCCTATAACCCCTTCCATTAAGTGCTTAGCACCATCCTGGCTTTAACACATAATGGGTATTGCTATGATTTCATATGCATTTAGCTGATTTAAACTTAGGAGCATTGTGCCCACTCCTTTATGAAAGAGCAGAGATATTTCATTAGATGTAAAAATATGCTCAGGGAGCTCTAGCTGGAATCCAGAGGGGGAAATCTTGCCTAGTTTGATGTACTTTGTTAATCTTAAGACAGGACTATTGTACCTTGAGAAGCTTTATCCTGCCACACCCATATGTACAGTACACAAAGTACTATAGCAAGACCTATGCCAAGAACTCCACATCTCTAATCTGGTTGAAAAACAAAGTCATATCAGGTTAATTCCAATTCTTAAATTAATCAACTTCTCGTCATCTCCTTTGTGTAAAGAACTATTTTCATACTTTTCTTCCAAATAATCTCCTTTGGTTTTCTCAATTTCCTCACGTTCCCATTCCACTTCAACAGAAGGGTCCATTTTTCCTATCTGGAGACCTCCCCGCCACTTTTCCATCTTGTCGGGGGATTTAAGAAGAAAGTGTCTCAGAGGTTTGCACTAGGGGGAGCAGAAGGTCAGGGAGTTGGCTACCACTGGGGACCTGCCTTCCTACCTCTCCCCACCAAACAGCCAATCACCAACAATGAGGGGGGCTGCTAGTTCTCCATCACATGACTCTAAGGTGTCACCAAAGAGAAAAAAGAAGAAACCCAACTCACAAATCTTATAGCATGTTGGAAAGGCTTGCGAGTCCCCAGAGAAATGTATATAAGTTCCATTTCTCCGTTCCCCCTCCCACGCTCTTTCAGACACAGAGTCAGAGGCTGGTAGGGGGACGGAGATGAAAGACACAGCCCTGGCCCGTGGAGCATACATCTCCTAGCAGAGCTGCCCAAGAAAGCAAGTGGTTACACTGTTACAGGACCACAACCAGAGTTTCCAGGTGGAGTAGATCTTTCCCCAGAAGTCGATACACAGGATGCTCAGCTGCTCTGCCTCCTCATTACTCTTTCTTCCCTACCAACGGGGGAAACAGAAGGTGGGAGAGCCGTTTCCAGGCCATCAGTACTGTAGCACGAGACGTCCTCCTACTTAAGTGTCCACGTGATGATGATGGAGGCAGAGGAAGAGGAGAATACAGATTCCAGTGATGAAAGCTACCACTCCTGTACTGAGCACTGCTCAAGTGCTTTGCAGGTACCACCTCATTTACTCCTCCAGGAATCCTCTGAAGCAGGTATGATCTCCCCCACATTCAGAGCAAAAAACAAAGGCAGAAGAATTACAGAGCCGAGATCTAAGTTCAGGCCAGAGGTTTAACCCCCACGTTATTGGATGCAGAGAAGGGGAAGATTGAGAGGAAGTTGCTCCAACAGATGATTATTTCATTAGTCGAATTCAAGAAAAAAAAACAAAAACAAAAACACTATCCTTGGGGATTGGTCTAGGACATCCTAGATGGTAGGTAAATAAACAAAAATGCTCTTTTGGTTCCATACACTTACTGTATAGGAAAATTGAAGTTTATGAATATAAAAGGTAAGTGTGGTGGAGCAGATGGGGGAGGGAGGCAGACAGAGAGAAGCTGCAACAATTTGGTGGGAACGCCAATCTATACTGCCACAAATGTCCAAAGGACAGACCTTCTCCTGCCACTCACTGATACACACTGTGATTATGAACATCAATTTATATACACACACGGGTAAGGTCTTTAAAGACAAATTTGTACTCAAATAAGTAAATGTGCCTAAGATTATATTTGCATCATTAATCTGTTTGGTGATATCTTTCTTCATAAAGAAGATGTAAATTTCAGCTTCATCAATTAAAGGTCAAATGATCACAAAATCTGAATCAATGCGATGTGACTATCAGGAAAGCTGAAGGGTAGGAAGAGAAACAGAATATAAATAAATTCAAATTGCTTCTTCACACCTAGTTTTAGGAGTAGTGAAATTTCATTCATCTTCAAACTTGTAAGGAATCTAGTAACTAAATGCTACTAAATGGCCTGTTCTGTTTGAGTAAATTTCACTTACAATGCTAAAAAATAACTTATTTTTTTACACAGATGTAGATATTATTTTAAAAATCATTCAGGTGGTTACTGGTCATTTGAAATAAATATATGCTAGATTCTACCAGGAAAAAAGACACTTACTTCCCCTGGGAAGGTGTCTTAATATAAAGAAATCAACTGTAATGAAATAAAATCTATGAAATTCTTACAAAGTCAGTTTCATAAATTTATCCTCAGAAAGTCTATTAAGGCTTTTACTTCTCTCTTTACACATTCTAGATCATCACTCTTTCCTCTCTAAATCTTTCAGTGGCCTTTGGTCTCTTAAAAGCAATATTATTTTGACTGGATCTGAGATCCCCATCCTATTTTTAAACTTTTCTCTAGTAGAAGTCTCCCTAATCTCCTTAGTGATACTAACTAATGAAGCCCACAGCATAATGAATCCATTCTAAGGTGAACTGAGTGTTCTGTTTAATCCTCAGGGCGGACGGAGTTTAACTGTTTGCCACTCTCCTTTAGAAGTACTGGGTGGCTCAGTTGTTTCGTGTCTGCCTTCAGCTCTGGTCATGATCTCAGGGTCCTGGGATCGAGCCCCGCATCGGGCTCCCTGCTCGGCGGGAAGCCTGCTTCTCCCTCTCCCACTCCCCCTGCTTGTGTTCCCTCTCTGTGTCTCTCTCTGTCAAAATAAATAAGTAAGTAAGTAATCTTTAAAAAAAATAGTAGTACTCTTCCTATCTTGGGGTATTGAGATCTCTGATGTGGATAATCTGATTACTGCATATCTCGATGATCTTGTTCATCTGGTTTACAGCACGGATTTCCATTGGTCAGGGCCCGGTGGCATCCTTCCCCAAACAAACCTTCCCTTTTCCCATTCAATTCAATTCGAGAGGCGTTTATCGTGCATGAATGGACAGCCTCGCTTCTTAACTCTTTCCATTAAGAGCAGAAGCACTTACAGAGCAGCAAAGAGACTTTTCTTCTCTGCTCTGCTGTCCAGGCCTGGATTCCATAGCAAAGACATCAAATCAGACTGTTAAACCCAGAGCTAATTAGAAAAGAAAGCATTGCTCTTCCCCGCTCAAGGAGTTTTCTGCCAAAGCACTTATTTTTGCTGATCCATTTATGCAATCCCACTTTCTAAGAGAACATTTTGTCACAGATGATTTAGTGTTGTAGCTCCCTGGAGCATCTTTCTGTAGCAGGCGCTCATTGTTTTTAGGAATCTATGGTCTCCCAGGCAAGATTTGAGAGGGAAAGAGGTTTTATTAGCCACAAGCCATCTCTCATTATAAGACCCCAAATTCTAAAGCATTCTTCCAAAAATCATTAATGAAAAAAGAAAATCCCAGATTATACTTCTAAAAACAAAAGTTTCGGGAACCTCGTTGTGACAGTGGAATGGTGTGATTTTTCAGGACAGAAGGTGAGACTGGATTCCCATCCTGAGCTGGATGGGTAGGGAGCTGAGACAGTAAGGATATTTGTTAAAGTCAGAAAGAAAACAAACATTTTAGGAATTTCCACCTTCAGTCATGGAGTGTGTATCCACCAGAAGCCAATTTCACAGAAATGAGTACTGTATGGTTTTCCCCCAACAGACCCTCAATTCTGCCAACACTCCCGTAATTGTCTACTGTACATAACTGGAGGTGAAACTGCACACATTGACTGCTATTTTTAAGTTAACTGGTTTAGGTGAGGGCAACTCCTCCAGCTTTCTGTCATCTTGGCCTGATACCAGAGTACACTTCAGGGGAATGCGGGCAAGTCACCTTATGCACGTGCCATTTGGCGTCCCCATCCCATTCCCCAGACCCTGTCCCCACAACACAAGGCCCCTTTCCTCTAGCAGCATTCCTGAAGCAACACACACACACACACACCCCACATCCACCATATCTAAGCATGATGCGCAGTTAATTCCGGTTTCAGGGAAGAAGGAAGCCACAAATACAAGGTCAGGACTCAAGAATGCAAAACTATAATGATTCCTTTGTCTCTCAGGAGTGAAATTAATAAGCTGGCCAGAAACTTGGCTAAGTATTTTTAGCTGGATATTACTGCTGCAGGTAATCCTTATAATCAAGCACGATTTGTATCACTGAGGCATTAAGGTCTTCTATCTTTTTCTCACATACACATATACACAAAGAACAACAACAAAACCACACTCAGAAGTCAGTTCAATACACTTGTTTGCAAACCTAGTAAGCTTATAAAATAGAGGCATTTAGAAGTGATGAATGTTAATGGGTTGGGTTTATTAAAATCTGTTTCTCTACTCCTGTGAGACCAGGCCTGCTTTTGGACTTTTAAATTCTGAACCATTCAAATCCCTCCAACTATTTCCTTGCCAAAGAGTGTTTCCCCCAATCACTAAAATCATAAAGCCCAAAATGATGGGCTTTGTAAGTGAAACCTAAACCCTGTGTTTTTGAATTACTTTCTCTAGATCATTAGAACATTGTGTTTGCAAAAGCTGTTTGATGTTCAAGGGAGAGTATTTATTTTCAAAATAATAATAATAAGGAAGTCCCAGTTTGCCAGAGGAAACTATTGTGAAGTATCTAAAATGTTTCAGATCCAACCTTGAACCCAAGTGGAAACGGCCACATGCTACTTCCCTCCGCACAAACCTTCAGTGGCTCCCCACTGCCTACTGGATAGAGTTCAAGCTCCACAGCCGGGCATTCATGAAGCTGCTAGCCTGCCTGGCACCGGCCTCTCCCGACGCCTCTCCCTGACTCCTTCATAGGATTTTCCTGCACCAGCCGAACTGGATCTACACCTCGTTCCCTCAACACCCGGCGGGCGTTCCTGCCTCTCCCACTCTGCCATTCTGGCGCTCCGTCTCTCATTCCCAGACCCAACACAGGGGCCAGCGCTTCCAAGAGGACTCACCTCAGGCTCTCTTACCCCCGAGGCAGCGGCTGCTTCCTGTGAGGTCTGGTGGTTTCCTATTGTCTGCACTGCTCCCTTATTTATCTTTAAGCATTTTACTCACTTTCTTGATCACTCTTCCACCTCCTCTTTTCAGTAGATTTATTGGAGGCCTCTCTGTCCCCATCATTTGGCACCAAGGACATGCTACTCTGTCCTGTCGCTCACCTTTTTACCTCAAAGTTCTATCTTCCCTACTAAATTGCCATCTCTTTGAGACCAGAAGCCAAGCTGTACCCTTGTCTGTCCTCCCCAGGGCACACCACAAAGTGAAAGCTGATGCTATTTCTGAGGACAAGCCACACTGCTCCTAAAACTTCCCGTCGCTCCCTAACCTTCACATCACTGACAAGAGAAAAGTAACAGAACTGACTCATGCGTGGTAAGGCTGGCCCCCCGTGGGCCAGGGGCCATGCTGGACCCTTGCACATTACGTTTAGAAAGCTCACAGAAACCAAAAAAAGACATTACCTTATAGATGAGAAAAGAAAGTACAGGAAGAGTAAGGATTTATCCATTATAGGACCATTTGGGGGAGAGACGAATCACTACTCTGGAATGCTTATGCAAAGTCTTGCTTATAAGCAGGAAGGTAAACTAGACCTCTCTCCTCCTCCAGCACCGTGATATGCCTTACGGCTTCTTTACCCCTGAGGTCCTTATATTGCCTTCAAGTAGAAATACTAATGCCTATTATTAAAAATTCAATGGTAACATCGATTGATTGATTTGCTAGCACATATGTCAGGGAGAAACCTTCTAATCAGGAATTTCTTTGAACTGCGTTTTGCTTGTTTTAGTTTTTAATCTCACGAGCAAGGAGGAATGATTACAGGTTGCAGTCAGCTACCCCAGGTTACTTAAAACTCAGAAGCTAAGAGGGGCAAGCAAGACTGGGCAGAGGAGCAGAGGACAAATTCAAATTCCTTGACCAGAGGCCTTCATGGGCTAGGAAAGGCAGCGTATGCAGACTCACCAGGAGACCAATTCTAGGTCCCCCAGGGAGAAAGAGAGATGGTAATGAGGATGCCACTCACAGGCAGTTACAAACTGTTATTGAGCGCTTACTGTGTGCCAGGCACTGTGCCAAGTACTCCATATGCACCGGCTCACAGGACCTTCCCCAATCCCACGAGGCAGATCCAGTGATTATTTCCAAGGTTCGAGATGGGAAATCAGAAGCAGATCATGTAAATGACCTGCCCGAGATCCTGAGCAAGCACGAGTCAGGATTCACACCCAGGTTGGCTGGTTTGTTGGATCTTAAGCTCTAAGCCATTGCTCTATGGTCCATTCAGAGCTGCCTCAGACATGCCATTTGGATGGGTGCTGTGAACGGGGGTGGGGGTGGGGGGGTGCACCAAACATCTAGGTCTTCAGGAAATTTAGGTTCATTCCAAAACAATGGTTTAGGGGCTTTTGGGTCAAGACATTTGCTGGAGGAGTATCAAATATATACTAAGTGAAAGATATTCTCAACCATCTCCATTAATGAATCAAATGCAGACCCTGTCCCTCCCTGTCCCTCCCTGACGTGTTCCTTCCCAGTGTTTTTTTTAATCCTGTGACTTCCCCTGCTACTTCCCTCTTCCCTCCATTTTCACTGCTGAGACATAAAAAATGACTCCCAGGGAAGAGTGATCAGTGCGGTTGCAGGAGAGGTTCCAGAGAAGCCTAATAAATCACTGCTGTCTTCTTATCCTCTGGCTTTCTACACTTGGATGTTATCAAAGCTTTTCGCTTTCCACCTTGCCCACCCCTTTCTTTCTCCTCCACCTAGTTCTGTCTTCATCTTGCTATTTTTCTAGTCTGGTAGGCACAGTGCTCAACTGGAAAGACTCTGCCAAGACCCTTGGCAGGAGCCGGCCTCCAGGAATCCTGCCCACCACAGTGGTGCAGCGAAGACAGGACCTCTGGGCGGACAGGCGCAGGAGAGAGGGCCGAGTCTGGGGTCTGGCTACAGGGCTGGGCAGAGCAGGTTTCCCTGGCGTATGAACAGCCCTACAGGGCTCAGCTTTCTCATGCCAGGGTCAGGATTACAATTTCTTGCTGGCACTTGCTGTAGCTCGCCTGGGAAGAGAAGCAAGGGCTGGGGTGGGGGACGGAAGCAAGCCAACACACCACCCGGAGTTGGGCAAGCTCAACAGGGCACTGCCACGTGCCTGAAGCACACGGTCACACAGGCAGGCGGCCAGGGTTGCAGGGCTCGCACGAGAGCCGGGGGTGGGGAGTAGGAGGGGGGCTGGGCACCAAGCCGGTGGCTCTTTCCACACTGGCAGAACAAGAGCTGCTAACCTAGAAGCACCGCTGCTGGGTTAACACTAGGAAGTCACTTGTCCTAACCCAGAATGAAGGACCAAAGTCAAGCACGCTACACAGAAGAAGGATTGGGCATGTGGAGGGGGAAAAAAAAAAAAAGAAAAGCATGTCCTATTTTTGCAGATAGAAAGGGACTGGATGAAACAAATCCCTAAATGGAAAACGGGGGTTGGGAATACAGTCTAATTCTTTCCCTGCTCCCATGCCACTGACATCAGAACAGCAGATCCAGACCCTGAGTATCCATGTGCCACACGCCGTGCCAAACTGTCAGGTGCCACCCCACGTAATGCTGCCAAAACCCCACGGGAGGGGGACTATTTATCATCTCCCTGCTATTGAGAGTAACCTGAGGCTTAAAGAGGTATGGAAATCGACACAAAGTTGCCCAGCAGGCCCATGTGGGGCCAGGACAGGAACCCAAACCCCCAGGTCCAGAGCTTATGCTCTTCACCGCCGACCTGCCTTCCACACCCACCTGAAAATCCCTCTTGCCAGAAGACTAGGAACTCCTGTCCTGGGAATGTCACAACAGATCAAAGCTAAGAGAAAAGGACAAGCCTGTCCTCTACAGGGTGTGGTGGGGAAGAATCACTCTAACAAGAAACAGAAAAACGTCTGACTGCCTCCAGAAGAAAGCTGACTCTCTCCCCTTCATGATGTCCTTGATCCCAATGAATGCAAAACACTTCCAAGCTGCTTGAGACGCAGTGCACAGCAACTATCAGTCACGATGCTCCCAACCTGCAGACATATCAATGTGCTGGATGGGAAGATATAGAACCGCACAACCCTTAAGGGGAGGGAGAAACTGAAGCTTCACCTTATGATGTGGAGAAACGCAAGAGCTTCCCGTTGCCTGCGCAGGACCTCCCACAAGCCCAGACCCACCAGCACAGAACTCCCGTCTGTCATTACTCGGATCCCACAGCCAGCATGTTCCTTCCACGCCAAAACCGTGTCAGGAAGGAAGGTCAGCAGAAACAGAACACAAATGCCATCTTGCAAAGGTACCATGGGTTCTCCCCCACCTCCCCACGCTTCCTTTGCCACCCACTCATGCCCTCCTCTTCCCACACAGCACCCGCCCAATGGAAGGGTTTTCACTTCACTCTGTAACCAGCCTTCATCAGGACCCGGTCTCTGTGCTCACAACTAGAAAGACAGCCTTCTTAATTCTCAGCTGAATATGGGTCTAACTGTGGTAGGACACCCCCAAGCTATTCAAAGAAAAACCACCAGAGGAAACGATTTCAAATCTGGCTTTACAAGCATGTGATTTAAAAATAACTCTGCCTTTGTCTGCTACAGATGACTTTCCCTAAAGGGACTGCTGTCCTTAAAGCAATCGCTCAATTCTCTGGGCAAACAGATTCTTATTTTTCCAGTACCCAGCGCATACCTCCAGGAGAGCACTCCTGGGGACCATCTCTGATAGCAACTGAAAGGCAAACATCGAAGTGGTCAGGATGACTCCCTCTATCTCCGCGGACCTGAGACCACCAGGAATGTGGCACCTTGGACACCAGAGAAGACGGTGCAGGTGGCTACAGCATCCAGCAACCACCGTCATCAAGACGTCAGCCCAGAAAGCTGAGCCATCACCCCATAGCCATGGGAGGTTTCATAGGATCCCTGAGTTACTTCTTCAAGGAAAACTGTATTTCTTCGGATATTTGACTTATTCTTTGATCAGACAGCTAGAGGAATAAGGATGGGGGACATAAAACAGGAAAGGGGGTTGGGGGCCATCATGGTAAGTGGTTAAGAGAATTAGTAAGAACGCTCACCTTATCGTTCCCAAGACACACTTGGGGTAGACCTAGAAATGCATTAGTTGTCAGCTTATGGCTTAATTTCCTTTCAACCAGACAGGTGGCACTAATGACACCAGGCTACTGAGCATAATTCAAAAGATGCATGCTGAGCAAATACAGAAAACAAATGTTTAATAGAATTGCTTTGCAATTATCTCCCGATCCGCTGGACGCCAGACTTTTATCAACTAACAGCGTATAACCATGCTCTTATTAGCATGATATTTCTTCTTGGCAACCCAATGTCACCTGACCTTCTCAAAAGTTTTGCCAGAAAGAATTACAGGAGACAAAAAGCATCCATGTGCATGTGACAGGATCCTGAGTTATGCCCAGATTTTGCTGTCCAAATTGAAAGTCTCTATCAGTAGTTCTCAACAGGGGTGATTTTGTACCCCCCCCCAGGGACAGTTGGCAGTGACGGGAGACATTTTTACTTGTCACGGGGGGGGGGGCAAAAGTCACCCCCCCACCCTGGCTTCTAAGGGCTAGGAGCCAGGGATGCTGCTGAACATCCTACAAGGCACAGGACAGTGGCCCACAGCAAAGACTTATGTGAAACCTCAACAGTGCCAAGGTTGAGAAATCTTGATCTAGACTGAAATGATACAGTTCCCAGAATGCTCAAGGCTACACATGTGCTCTTCCCTTCTGGGGACTTCTTTTCCTCAAGGTTAACGTGGTATTTCTGTTCTGGTCACGACTGGGATTGCATGGAACGATCAAGAACCTTCTTCCTTTTCAGCTTTGTTTGGGACATACCATCTGTCCATCCTGTCCACATCCCTTAGACATTTATTTTGCATTATAAACTTTGTAATGACCAACATGGCAGAGTGTTATTGTCTCTGTACTTGGCATTTGAAGAAGACCTTTAGCTTCCCCGCCCCCTTCTCGTTAGGATTAGTGAGTTTTCAATTCAAAGATTATTTTGAAGTATGTTTCCATTACCAAAAAAAGACATTTAAATGAAGAGCTTATTTCTAGATTCCAGTGCCCCCTTTGATCCTAGTACCTAACAAAATGATTTCTGCTGAAACTCAGGAGTTCTTTGTCACAGATTACAAATCTGATTGGGGCACCCCAAGTTTTTTTGGTTTTGTTTTGTTTTTTATTTTATTTTTTTATTCTTGGGCAGCTTTATTTTTTTCCTCCCAAATATTATATTTAATATTGCTACATTTTTGTATGTTTTTAATTCAATTAATTAATATATAATATATTATTAGTTTCAGAGGTAGAGGTCAGTGATTCATCAGTCTTATATAATACCCAGTGCCCATTACATCACGTGCCCTCCTTAATGCCCATCACCCAGTTACCCCATCCCCCCACCCTCTCCCCTCCAGCAACCCTCAGTTTATTTCCTATAATTAAGAGTCTCTGATGGTTTATCTCCCTCTCTGATTTCATCTTGTTTTATTTTTCCCTCTCCTCCCCTATGATCCTCTGTTGTTTCTTAAATTCCACATATGAGTGAGATCATATGATAACTGTCTTTCTCTGATTAACTTATTTCGCTTAGCCTAACACCCTCTAGTTCCATCCATGTCATTACAAATGGCAAGATCTCATTTTTTTGATGCCTGAGTAGTATTCCATTGTATATACATACTACATCTTCTTTATCCATTCATCTGTCAATGGACATCTGGGTTCTTTCCAGTTTGGCTATTGTGGACATTACTGCTATAAACATTGGGGCACTCGAAGTTTTTGAAAGTCTTTGATTAGTACTTATTCTAACAAGCTCTGACAAATGGCTTCTAAGGAAGCCTCCAAATCTCAAACCCTGATTCTTGATTCTCAGTAGGAACAAAGATGTGGGGACTCAATATTTACATGCCTTTTGGGAAAAAATACATATTTCTAACCAGGCACATATCTTGCATTTGCCAGGGAACGGAGAAATACCCGTCAACTGAGTATCTGTGTTAAGGCTGGAACACACCAATCCAGTAACTATTGGCCAAAATCTTTTGACATTTCTTTCCAGAAGGGGGGAGGGTTATATACTGTTCCTAAGTATTTTAAGAAGGTATTTCAGAAGGCAGGATTGAAATCAACGATAAAAATTGACACAGGTACAATGACAACTGCTCTCATTAACAGAACATCTACTGCTAGTCACTGGACTCTTTATATATATATTACATATAATGTTCACATTAACCCAATCCCATAAAAATCATGCCCTTTGATACAAAGGTAAACTAAAGCTCTGAGAGGTTACAACACTTCCTAAAGCTACAAGGTGGTTAAGTCTCACTCTGCAGAGCAGAGTGACTAAGATACGAGGCACCTTCTCACTGGGGCTCCAGCCCCTTCTCCCTGGTTTCAATGGTTATTTCACTGATTATCTGTTCCTGGGAAGAAACAAAACCATGGCACTGTCCATTCCAAGGAATAAGGGCTTGGGGTCACACCAAGGAGTACATTCCCCAGCTTCTGCAGCCTCCTGAGGTGGGCAGAGGTTAAGACTTAATTCCATTCCAGCCAGTGGCCTTGAGTTATCACTCAAAGTAGGTTTTGGAGAAGGGGGCCAGCACAGAAAGACCTGAACTCCAGTACTAATACTTCAAGGCAGGGATGTTCTCTTCCTCCTTTGAATCATTTCCTTCCATTTTAATCTTGCTCTGCATGTCAAAGAAATTCTTCATGAGGCAAGG
Source organism: Eumetopias jubatus (assembly GCF_037043125.1). Classification (NCBI taxonomy): domain Eukaryota; kingdom Metazoa; phylum Chordata; class Mammalia; order Carnivora; family Otariidae; genus Eumetopias; species Eumetopias jubatus. The sequence continues at coordinate 112,044,002 of NW_028274816.1, read as the reverse complement.
ACACAAAGTTCAGGAATGATCTCCAGCACAAGTCCTCCATTGTCCTGTTTTCTGTGTTCCCTGCAGCAAAGGCCCTCAGCTCGGTGACCTTCCTGACAATTTATCTGGCTGAATCTTTGTTCCTGGTTACCTGTGCACATGAAATGTGCTTTCTTCCTGTTCATTTTGCACCAGAGTGTTAACGGCATAAAAGCCAGGGCTGAGCCACTTCAACCTGTGTATATATCTGAGCACTGAGCAGGGGGTTTTGAAGTTCTGGACATTTTGGGTGATGTTTCTACGTAGTATTTCAACACCACTTACAGCCGACCTTGCAGGCTTTGACATACATGGAATAAGTGTGATGAACAGATGAAAATGAAAAAAAAAAGTTACTGGAAGAACAATTTGGTTTATCGGAATAATGGAGTTCTGGTCCTGAAAAGGCTAAACCATGCTTAACAGTGAGAGGTGCTTTTAGATTCAATCTCTCAATCAAGGAGAATGCAACAGGGAAAGGATGAAAAAGTGATCAGCCCTACACCTCTAACTCCTATTTTCTTTTTCCCTTCAGGTGAGAGAAAATGAATGTAGGTGAACCACACACAGCCTTGGAGAGTCTACCCACATCTTTCAGCAAGATCCTATATCTATGTATTTGGGGAACGGGGGCAAGCGGCAGGAGGAGATGGGTGCCTACAGTATCCAAACCATTCACTGTAAGCTGGTGTTTCTTAAACTGCAGTCCTTGGATCAGCTGCATCAGTACCCCCCGGGGTTCAAAATGCATATTCCTGGGCCCTTACCCCAACCCTGAAAAATCAGAATTTCTAGGGGTGGGTCCACAGAATCTGCATTTAGCTAACTCTCCCAGACATATGGATGCTCACTGATGTGGGACGATCAGGGCTGTGATTGAAATACAAGCTTCCTCTTTCAGAGCCAGCCCTTCTCCCTGACTGTGAAGATATTTGTGCGCCCCCCCACCCTGTCCCTCCCTTTCACCCTCTTCCCCATCTGAAGGGAGAATCTTTTCAGAATTTACCTGGTCTGATGGGGCTCTGCATGCAGTTCGGGGACGGGATGCCAGGGTGAATGGGTGCAGAGGCCCGACTGCTGAGGTCCATGACGGAGGGGGCCGCAGAGGAAGCTGGCTGCAGCCCAGGAGGGTGAGGGCTGTGGTCATGCTGGGACGGGCTGGGGGGAATGCCATTTTCCGACAAAAACTCCTCCAGGTCCATGTATTCCAACTGGAAAGTATCTCCGTCATAAGGAAGGGTTTTGTCCCATAAGGTGGGTCCCAAGAACGCAGACTGGGGGACCGTCGGGCTATTACTCTCATCATCCAGCTTCTTTTCCTTGTCTTTATCTTTACTAAATGCTGCAGAAAAGGGGGAAAGTTGGACTTTAAAAAAGAAAAAAAAAAGTGTCGCTTTTTTTAATCACCCCTCCTGGCCTCTGCTACAAAACACCTCGTTCAAAATGTTCTCACAAACACCAGGGTTCTTCTCTGGCTGCTGGCTTTTGTGGATCTAGAGTTAAAAGTTCAGACAGGACATGGATCTCTGCCTGTTTTTCAACATCTTCCTATTTACTTTGGAAAGAAAGCCCTAGTCCTTGGGACAGGGCTACAGGCTGATCTGGGATATAAACAAGGGAATGCAGTTTTCAAGTACATGATTTGAGGAGACAAATAATTTACATCTACAGCGAGAAAGTAACACCTGCAGTTACATACAATTGCTGTGATTTTTTAAAAAAAGAGCCAATAACCAGGCATCATTTCTCTTCCAGGAAATTCATTACAGTAACAACATGAGGTCATTCAGACTTAGCCAGTGAGCTGGGGATTCTAATTTTGGTAAAGCAGGGACTCTCCACCCTCCTTTGAAACCATGCTTTGAGCACCTACTATATACCTGATACTTTCCATATATTATCTCCAAAAATCTCATAATAAACCTGCAAACAGCTATTATCCCCATTTATAATGAAGACATAGAGGCCCTAAAACCTGAAGGAACTTGACCAATGCCTCACGCTGGCGGAGGAGAAAAACTGAGAACTTCCTGAGCCCACATATGTTTGTTTAGAAAGCCGTTGGGGCACCTCGTATTTTACAAAAGGAGGGTTTCTTTTTTTTTTTTTTAAGTATTTTTTTCCCTCCTCTTCCCCAAAGGCTTAAGTATGATCCAATTCACAAAAATTACACATGTATGCAATCTGTCAAAGGCACAGCTACGGGAAGGGTGATTACATACCCTCGATGGAGGTATGCAGCTATGTCCTACCTGGAAGTACTGCTCACCCCAGGTCGTCTTTAAAACCTGCTCTGGATTTTGCCCATTCTAGTACTCAGGCGCGGGTGGAATCTGGGATTAGGGAATCTGGCTTCTGAGTTTCTTCCTCAGAGAAACACAGCCTCCGCTGCCATCCATTCTAATCCTCTAGTCTCATCTCCTGAGAATTTGACTTAAAACACCCACAGATGCAAAAGACTGCAGGCAGCACCTTCCTCCCAAGTGCTACTCCTTAAAGGAGAGTTAAAAGGGAAGCTATATTTTGCAGAAGGCGAACCAAAACCCTCAACTCTTGCAATGCAACAGGTTGTCCCCCTGCTAGGAGAGAAGATGAGAGTACTCCCAAGCTATTTGTAGCCAAATGATCTTTCAAGACTTTTACACTCTAAGCCGCACGGTCTGCATTGGCTACTGTGACATCGAAGGCATGAAACAGCATCAGCCCAAATGACAAAACCCTGGCGGCACCAGCTCGATTCGGCGCCTCCTCGCCCGACCCCTCCTCTCCCGCTCCAGCCAAGGTTGCCTGGGGGAGGTTTGGAACTTACCAAGAAAGGGATCAAGCCAGAGGAGGCTCCTGCGCGGTTACACGTGAGCCTACTCCGCTCTCCCCTCCCACCAGGAAAAGTGCACTGGAAAAGTGTCAGAGCTGGAGGCGTGCACAGCTTCCCGCTCAGAGACCACTCCCCCCGCCAGCCCCAGCCCCCACCCCGCTTTCTGAATTACCCCTGGCAGGGAGAGCACAAGGCTCCGCTCACACCTCGCGAGTTCCGGACGCCAACTAACACACAAACAGTAGCACGATCCCAATACCTAGGCTACGCTGCGAGACCACCCCCCTCCCCCGCAACAGAACCAGGCCCTCTGCTTTCTCCTCCCCAGCCCGGGAAGCTCTGCCCTCGAGCAGGCGGTTTTGCTCTGCGTGCGGGGAAGCCTCAATCTAGGGAACACTGACCTGTCAAGTTACGACTCCCACCTGCGCCGCAGGACCGGGACCCAGAGAGCCTGGGTCGGTCCCAGCATTATTTTAAACGTTGCTCAGTGAGGGGATTCCCCTCACCTCTTTTGGGGGGGGTGATGGGTAAGCTCTTCAAATTTCAACAAAGCAGGGATAGGGTGCCAGGGGACAGGGAGGGAGGGGATGGATGCTCCAGCAGGGTTGCCCAGCCGAGGAAGGGGACCCCAGGAGCGTCGTTCCTTCCCAGAGCAGGGCAGCCAGGAAGGCAGCGCTCACCGTCTTCGTGATGAAGGGGGAGCTTCAGCGGGTTCTCCAACAAGGACCTGAGCACGCCGTAGGGAGGCGGAATAAAGGTGGGATTCAAGGGGAGCGGTCGGGACATTTTCTCCATCGCGATGCACTCAAATTTTTTTCTTAAAAAAAAAAAACCCAACCGCCCCCCAAAATGTTGCTGAGCTTTTTCCTCCGTCCTTTGCCAAAAGTACTCGCTTTCAAGGCGGTGGGGACAAGAAAAAAATTACTTATATCTTTATAAATACATCTGCATAAGAAAATAAAAACAAAAAACTTTCGGGTTCCCAGTGCAGATGGTCCCCGGAGAGCGCGCCAAGTGCCCGCGGGCTCCTCGGCGACGTGCAGGATGCTCTCACCTGCCTCGAACCCCTCGTCCTGCAAAATGTTCAAAATTGCGAAAAAGAAAGAAAAAATATGCAGATGGCTGCAGAAGGGCGGAAGGCACCGCGCCGGCCCGGCCCCCACGCACCAGCACCGGAGGCTGGGCGCCGTCCCACCCCACCCCCCTCCCCGCGCCGGCGGCCGCTGCTCCCCCGCGCTCCGCGGCCCCGCAGCGCCGGGCTCAGCGCATCCGGCCGCCCATGTGCCGCGGCCCTGACAAGAGTGACGTCAGGGCCCGCACCGCGCGCCGATAGGCGTGCAGGGGCGGAGCCACGCGCGGCACCGCCCGCCTGCCCCACCCGCCCCGCCCGCCCCGCCGCCACGTGTTTAGCGTCGTCGCGCGCGCGGATTTTCCAGGACCCTGCCGAGCTGGCCCGCAGTAGAGACAGGTGTTAGATCCCCTGGATCACCGACCTGGGCTGAGAGCTCAACTTTTTCAGAGTAGGAAGAGGAATGAGGAATGTTTTTCAGTAGTTTTCAACCTGGGAATAATCTGGGGAGTTAAAAACAAAAACAAAAACCCAGATGCCCAGGCAGCATCCCAGATCAATTAAATCAGACCTCTGGGCTGACATCCAGGCATCATTAGTTTTTAAAGTTCCCAGGGGTTGGTTCCAAAGAGCAGCAAGTTTGAGAATGTCTGGTTTAGATCGAATAGAAGGTAAATGCTCTTCTAAATATTTCTCCTGGCCACAGCCAAGCTTAGCACTCACTCTCTCTTGCCCCATTCCCAAAAATACTGAAAAATAACGACTTGCTAGAATTTCTGATGAGATACACAAGTAGTGTGAAGAGGGGAGTGACAGAGGGAGCGCCGTCAGTGGTTTCCCACGCTGTCAGGAGGGCATTCAGAGGGATACACATTTGCCTGCGATTGAATAAGGGCAGAGGAGACACACACACACACACACACACACACACACACACACACACACTAAATGGAGTTTCAGAAATATTTGCTGTAGAAGAGTACAGATGACAGTGCCCTGGTCAGGTTACAAGGTTTGCACAGTAATTATAATAGTTTTGTGAAGTATTCCTTAAGAAAGGTCTCAGTCTTCACTGCCATAACAGCGGGGTAAGCACCTGGCCCTGAGGGTTGGAGCCCGCGGTGGCGGGAGCCTTCTCCCCACCTGGGGTGGCCACTGGCCTCAGGCATGGAGATCTCCAGGTGGGCAGGCAGGGTCTTCCCCTCTCGCCCCATATCTCCACGCTAAGATCAGGGTAGCATGATCTGGGGAAGGGTCTGCAAGAAGGAATAGGCACAAATTAAAGAAAATGTTCTTTCAGTGAGACATGAAGGCCTTCGTCAAGGCTGTCTCTGAGGTGGGATATGGTGGAGTCTTGATGGATTCTACTTCCCTGAAACTCACCCTAGGAGAGAAGTGTAAGAGAGAAGGCACCTAAAAGCCAGGAGACCTGGAGGGCCACAAATGGGCACCAGGCAGGATGACTTCTAGCAAATACCTTCCCCTCTGAGCTGGGCTGTGATCAAGTGACCTCTACGGTTCTCTTCACTCTAAAATTATAATTAAAAAGTAACATTCTGAGATAGTGTGATGATGTTTCAAATTTCAGCCAAATTCTGAAAACATCAGACTTTTAGCTAATGCCACCTACATTTGCTGAGTACCAACTGTATGCCAAGGACTATGCTGGGACTGGGGAGAAAAAGATGTGTAAGACATAATTCTAATGTAATAGGTTACAGCCTGACATATGCAAACATTATAATATAGTCTTAAAAGAGCAAAAATGCATAGATGAAGGTGACACAGGTACTTATATAAAAGAGGGATTCCAGAGAAGGTGTCTGAGCTGGGCATGGAGCTAAAGATCATTCATCAATTTCCCAAATCCCGCAATTCTACTATACTGTTTTTCACAAAAGAAAGGACTCTTCCACCTTCATTTCAGAGAGGAAGAGGCTATTTCCCTGCCTTCATTCCCCTACCTACCTGTAAACTTACTAACTAGGAGAGCTGAGAGCATCCTCTCAGACTGGTCAGAAACATTATAGATTCCAGGTGCACAAAAGGGTAACAGTCCACTAGCATTCCCTGGCACATCCAAAATGCTCCACCTGCTCATGGTTTTCTGCACTTCCTCACTTTCCCATGAAACCCCTGTCAGCTCAAGTGATCTGGTTTCCCAGAGCGATCTTTTCCTTACCACTGGAGAAAGCCTAACACTGTGGCTTGAAATTAGATTTCTCATTGCAAATGGATACACTGGCATCCTGGTTGATCAACCAGTCTCTTGGGAATTTGGTTCATATAATTCAGTTCCTCTGATCAACTCTGGATCATGGGCCACATTGAGGACCGGCCCCTGAGACCAGGATGCTGAGGATGCACAATATTTGTACATGCAGAAGTCAGAGGGATGGGAATAGGAAAAAAGGAACTCCAGAAGAGAATGGCATGGGGAAAGATACGGAGAAAGGAAATTGGCAGACACAATTTGTGAACATATTTTCATTTCTCTTGCATAAACAAATAGGAGTGGAATTGCTATAACACGGGGTAGAGATATGTTTGACTTTATAAGAAACTGCAGAACAGTTTTGTTTTCTGTATTAGGTGAATTCTCCTGCATTGCCAGCAGCAGCTGAGAGTTCTGGTTGCTCTGGATTCTCACCAACATTTGGTGGTGTCAGTTTCTTAAAATTTTTGTCGTGTTAAATGGGTGGATAGTAATGTCTCATTGTGCTTTTAAGTTGAATTTTCCGGATAACAAATGATGTTAACCACTTTTTCATGTGCTCATTAGTCATTCTGTATCTCCCTTTGCAAAGTATCTATTCAAGCTTCTGGCCCATTTTAAAATTGGGTTGTCTGTCTTGTTTTTATTGATTTTAAGAGTTCTTTACCTATTTGGTATAGAAGTTCCCTTGCCAGATATATGTGTTGTGAATATTTTCTTCCAGTCTGTGGCTTGCCCATTGTTTTAACATTGTCTTTCTGTGAGCAGAAGTTTTTAATTTTGATGAAGTTCAATTTACCAACTTGTTTTTTATGATTATTACTTTCTGTGAACTAAGAAACCTTTGACCACCTGGAGTCTTGGAGATATTTTCCTCTAAAACTTTTATAGTTTAAAGCTTTTCTATTTAGGTCTGTGACCTGTCTCAAATTAACTTTGTATACAGTATTGAGGTAGGGGTTGAAGATTTTTTGTTTTTTTGTTTTTTTCATTTGTCTCGTGGGGACTTCCAATTGTTCTAGCAGCAATTGTTGAAAAGATGTTCATTTCCCCCTTGATTTGGTGCATTTATACAACTGTATAAGTGTGGGTGGTCAAAACCATTCTTTAAAGGATTTTATTTATTTGTCAGAGAGAGAGAGAACACACAAGCAGAGGGAGCGGCAGGCAGAGGGAGAAGCAGGCTCCCCACTGAGCAGGGAGCCTGATGTGGGACTCGATCCCAGGACCCTGGGATCATGACCTGAGCCCAAGGCAGACGCTTAACCAACTGACCCACCCAGGTGTCCCCGGTCAAAACCTTTGACCTCAAGGGAGAAAATATTCAAGGATAGAATAATGTTATTTGTAAGTTTCCTAGGCTCTGATTGTTATCAGGCAACAAAACAAAGTTCATCAAAGTTCATGGCTAAAATAAATGGCTTGCTTTCAATGGCTCATTTGGTTTGTTACAAGACCTTCTACAAAGTTGTCCACATTAACCTAAGTAAAAGCCTGAAGGCAGAAGCAATGGCTAACTTGTTTTTTTATGTACATGAGCAAATATTCATCTCTTGGAGGCTCCTGTTTACCACTATCAATATTTCAATGCTTTAAAAAAAAAGTAAAAATAAAATCCTTTGTTGGAAAAAGCCAAACAAATAAATATTATACAAAGAACATTTGACAAGTCAGTGGAAAACTCTTCAAGGAGGGAAGGATAGTAGAGGCTTCTGAGGTGTGAAACTGTTCTAAAAATAGGAATGCTCATAGAAGAAAGGTTTCTCAGAATTAACTTCTTAAAAGATGCCAGCACAGCCTGACTCTGATCTGAGGCTCTGGAAATCGGCTTCTGCCCAGCCAGTGGTTTCCACCTGTGCAGTCATTTCAGGATTTTGAGTAGTGAGGTTGGGTAAGGAAGTCTTTCTTGCAGCCCCGTGGGTGCAGGTGTGAGGCGCCCATTGTTGGCCCCAGCTCCACAGGTCCACAGGTCTGCAGAAAGAGCTCATTTGAGGTGTAAGCAGTGTCTGTGTTTCAGATTCCCAATGGGTATGAAACCTTGCTGAGTGTACAATGCCTGCCACTGTACCCGACCAGGGGCTGGCAGCCTGGGGTGGAAAGAGCCCAACTTTGTGGTTATGAAGGGCTTTATACACCAGCGAGCCAAAACTCTAGATGAACCTGTTTATCTCGTTGCCAAAAAGGGCACTTTGTCCAGGGAATTAATTCAGAAGCGAAAGGCATCACATGGGAGTTCAGCTGGATACGCCTAACTAGCTCGTCCTCCTCGTTCTGAGACCTCTAACCCAGCTCAAACACTGAAAAGGAAAATTATATTGCACTGGCTTAATTCCTGGAGACCCTCAAATCTATTTGCTTGAGACAGGAACATGCAAACCGGAAACAAAAAAAAACCCCACAGATTGGGAACGCTAAGCTCTCCTCCGAAGGATGACTCATGTCAAAGACCATGGCCAGGCTTTCCTACCTTTTCTCTGAGTCCTGTGGTGCTCTAGTAAATTCCAGTGAGAAAGACTAAGACAGACATAAGAGGCAGTAAGCCAAGGGTGTGTGTTTGAGAGTCAGACGTTTTATGTAAATGGGATAGGAAGGTAGGAGGAGGAAAACGGTGTGGAAGAGAAAGAAAGAAAAGAATACATGTGGTAAAAGGTGAGAAAAAGATCAGTGCTGTGCTTTCCAATGGAATGGTTTAGGGCCAGACATACCCAGGTATTTACTACTCCTCCTACCAAAGTAATAACCATGACAGTATGAAGAGAAGAAGGCACATTTATTGTGTGCCTAACTGGGTTCTGGCACAGCATTAAACACTTTTAATATATTATCTCATATATAACTCTCAACGATGGTATAGGGTATGTAGCATTATTATCCCCATTCTACAGATGAGGACAGTGAGGGTCAGAGAAATTAGTGACATGACATGGTCCTGTGGCAATCTAATACATGGAGAAGCTATGCGTTGAAAACAGCTCTGCTTAACTCTGAAGTTTGTGCTCTTAACCTGGATATCATAAATGAATGGCAAACATCCATCCAATAAACTCACTGGGCTTCCAACTGGTTCAAATTCTGCCCCTGTCCTGTAACCTTGGATAACCTCTTTGATCTCAACTTTCTTTGTGGGAAATAGAAACTAAGGCCCGTGTTTCCCAGCTCGCAGAGTCGCTAGGGGGACTAAAGGAGATCACGCATCTGGAGGTGCTTGGTAAATTGTGAAGGGCTAAGCAAATGCGATGACTTGTTAATTGGGGCATATTTGCATTTTGTGGAGATGCTCGCACCTGAGAGTCTGCATCTCTGTGTAGTCTGATCTTAGAGGCTACTTTCCATCCAAACACATGTGTCCTTTTTTCTTCACCTCTTTCTCCCTCCCACCAGGGCAGACACCTTCTACTGCTCTCAGGATCCAAAAGAAATATGAGTTTGAGTGGGAAAACAAAATATAGCAGATTCCAAATAGCCCCTCAGGCAGGGTAGGGAAGCGAAGCCCATTTCCTTTATCTTCCTAAGGGATGAGAGGAATAGAAATTTGTGGGTTAACAAGTGAAAATCGAAGTGTTTCGATTTCAATCTTCGAAAATCAAAGATTGGACAAGTGTCCAATCGAAGAAATATTGCTAAAGTTAGAAACATTTGAGCTATAGAGGCATGCAATCACCGTGACTCAGAATTTAGTATTGCTCAGGATCCAGGGTTGATCAAGTTTAACAAAACTGGCTTACATCAACCACACTCTAAAATATAATTTCTCAGCTACATGTTAGGCTCTTTAGGTGCAACAGAAATATAAGACTAGATGCCCTGAGGTGATGGATTTCTTGTTCGATCTGCTAGGAGCATACACGTGCTCATGGACCAAGTACAAACATCCTGCTGACCCAGGGAGAATTGGAGCAATGGCCTTTCATCATGCAGGGATATAGGACCAGCTTCCCTCCATCCATTGTGCCTTCATCCCAAGACAGATGTTCTGATTTGTAGACATTGTCACCATCCTAAATGGAGCTCTGGCATTGGGCAGACTTTCACGGAGCCATCTCATAAGTGATTGGCCAACCAAATGCCTATAAATGGGTGTCTTTGTCCGGATGTTGGTAATTGGTCCAATTACTAGAGGCCAAGGCAACTGCTTTAACTCAGACAAATGGCACAAACCATATGCAACCAGATTAATTTGGTGTGGCTTTCCTTTAGAAAGAAGCTCCGGGCATGTCAGATATGTTTGAACTTCAAGCAGTACTTAAAAATTGGTGTCAGCTGGACAATGTGTTTCCTGCCCTGTAGGGACACTCTCCATGGGAGTGTTTTGCTGAGCATGGAATTAGAGTGAGGCAAGCAAGGTGGATGGCCTTAATGACATCAGGCAGTGTCAGCCAGGTGCACAGGGCCTTGCTGTGACTTCTTTCCAATTGAGTAACCGAGTGGATGTGGACATTTCCATCATGGGGACTCACAGACAGGGTGAGAAGAGCAGGAGGAAGCATCCTGAAGGATCTATTCCATTATGTCTGGGAGGCATCACATCTGCTGGTTTTGCAAGGCACTAGAGGTAGTAATTCCTGACGCTTTGGATTCTGCATTTACTAGGCCCCAAGCACACTATTCCTCATCTGTTAATTCTTTTTCTTTCTTTCTTTCTTTCTTTCTTTCTTTCTTTCTTTCTTTCTTTCTTTCTTTCTTTCTTTCTTTCTTTCTTTCTTTCTCTTTCTTTCTTTCTTTCTTTCTTTCTTTCTTTCTTTCTTCCTTTCTTTCTTTCTTTCTTTCTTTTTCTTCTTTCTTTTTCTTTCTTTCTTTCTTTCTTTTTTCTTTCTTTCTTTTCTTTCTTTCTTTCTTTCTTTCTTTCTTTCTTTCTTTCTTTCTTTCTCTCTCTCTCTCTCTTTCTTTCTTTTCTTTCTTTCTTCTTTCTCTTTCTTTCCTTTCTTGTGGTCAGGCATAGAACATTAAGATTGAGCTTAGCAGGCTGGTGCAACCCCTCTGGAAAACAGTATGGAGGTTCCTCAAACAGTTGAAAATAGAGCTACCATACGATCCAGCAATTGCACTACTGGGTATTTACCACAAAGATACAAATGTAGGGATCCGAAGGGGTACGTGCACCTCAATGTTTATAGCAGCAATGTCCGCAATAGCCAAACTGTGGAAAGAGCCAAGATGTCCATCGACAGATGAATGGCTAAAGAAGATGTGGTATATATACACAATGGAATATTATGCAGCCATCAAAAGGAATGAGATCTTGCCATTTGCAATGACGTGGATGGAACTGGAGGGTGTTATGCTGAGTGAAATAAGTCAATCAGAGAAAGACATGTATCATATGACCTCACTGATATGAGGAATTCTTAATCTCAGGAAACAAACTGAGTGTTGCTGGAGTGGTGGGGGGTGGAAGGGATGGGGTGGCTAGGTGATAGACATTGGGGAGGGTATGTGCTATGGTGAGCGCTGTGAATTGTGCAAGACTGTTGAGTCGCAGATCTGTACTTCTGCGACAAATAATGCAACATATGTTAAGAAAAAAGAAAAAGAAGAAAATAGTGGGAGGGGAAGAATGAGGGGGAGTAAGTCAGAGGGGGAAACGAACCATGAGAGACAATGGACTCTGAAAAACAAACTGAGGGTTCTAGAGGGGAGGGGGGTGGGGGATGGGTTAGCCTGGTGATGGGTATTCAAGGGGGCACGTTCTGCATGGAGCACTAGGTGTTATGCACAAACAATGAATCATGGAACACTTCATCAAAAACTAATGATGTAATATATGGTGATTAACATAACAAAAATAAATAAAAATTAAAAAAAAAAGATTGAGCTTAGCAGGTCTGCCTTCCTGAGACAGTACCCTAATTTCTTCCCCTCAATGCACAAAACACTAGTGGAAGGCTCTTCTGGGCCAAGTGCTGTGCTGGATGCTGAGGAGTAAAGCAAAGAAGTATGGAATCAGGTGGGGAGACAGCAGCTTAACCAGATGCCTATCTCCGTGCGATATGTATAATTGATAGATAAAAAGGGAGCATGAACAGGGCAGTGATAACCTGTGTTGGAGGGGCTCAGGGAAATCTTCACAGAGGGGCCTCAAGGAAGGTTCTGTAGATAGAAGTAGCTCAGGGAGGAGGGGAATGCCAGGTACAGGGGACACAGGCACGGTAGAGCACGGTCTGAACTATAGGCTGTTCAGTTGCTGGAATGCAAAGTTGACAGAGGAAGAATGAACTTTCTTCTAACACCGCCTGCAGAGCACTGAATGGGCCAGGCATCAGGCTACCTGCTTTGTGTGCACCACGGCAGCCTAGTGTCGGAACAGCCCTGTGAGACAGGTGTTAATACTTCCCAGTGATGAAGATCCTTGGTTGTGTCCTAAACCAAAGTCACGCTGCCCCAGGCAAATGGGGGTGGGATGGGGGTTGGAAACCTTTTCATTGTCTTTTCATGGTCTCATGCTTTCTCTCTTTGTGCTGACTTCATTCTCTCCCTGCAGGCTGGCTTCTTCTCTACGCTGGGGCCGTGACTTCCAGCAGCTCAGGGCATTCATGTCTTTAGTTTTCTTCCATTAGAGAGGGAAAGACCTTCTGAGTTTTAGCTCCAGAAATCCAGGAGAAGGGCTCTGATGGGCCCAGCTTAGATCAGCTGCCCATTCTTGGATTGAGTCACAGTGGCCTGTAGCTGGTAAGAGTGAGGCCACTCCAACTGGGATCAAATGGTTGGAGTGGAAGGAAGAGCAATTCCCAAGAGGAGGGAATCTTTGGCGGACAACATCACAAATGCCCACTGCATTCTTCATTTTATAGATGAGGATATTGAAGCTTTGAGAGGTTGAGCAACACGTTGAGGTCACACAGCTTATAAGCAGCAGAAACTGGGAACCAATCTAAGTCTCTCTCTGTGGTTCTCAGAGAGCATTTGGCCCCCTCCCATAGGGTACATCTGGCAATGTCTGGAGATATTTCTATTTGTCAGAACTTTGGGGGTCCGGGGGTGGAGCCGCTTTTGGCATCAAGTGGGTAGAGGCCAGGGATGCTGCTAAAATTCTACAATGCACAGGACAGCCCCCAACAAGGAATTAATCTGGCTCAAAAATGTCAATAGTGCTGAGTTTCAGAAACCTTGGTCTATCTGAATACCAAGCCACCACTACCCTACAACTGCTCCCCTCTCCTAAAGGGCCCTGGTTGATCTCCTCCCTACATATTTACAGATCATCTGTTTGGGTATTACAACCTCATCTTCTTATGTTTTGATTCTTATGTTTCCCAGTCACAGACTAGCTACCTTGCTTCCAGGTGCTGGGTTCCACTCCCACCAACCACCTATAAATGCTAGCTAAATGCAAAACAATGCACAAATTGAACTCAGATCCTTTTAAGTATTTTATCCAAATGAAAGCTGATAGTCTAATAAAACGCCTTCGAACTATGAGGATAATATCCTCTCTCCACCCAGAACAGTTTTTCCATGAGGACAACTGGATTTGCAATGAGGTGAACATATTCTTTCATCTCTCCTCTCAGTTGTTTGTGGCCAAGGATAAGAGTGCAATCTGAGGCCATGGAAAGGTTCTTTTGGTGACAGAGTTGGTGAATTTGCTGGTGTTCTGTGCTCTTTTAGGTGATGGTCAGTCAGGCATGGCTATAGGAAGAGACAAAAGAGAGGCTGAGGACAACAAGTTTGTTATACTCATAGATCCTAGAAACCAGATGCAGGGCATACCATGCAGGGAAGCACCAGCACCAGGCAGAGGCAGAAGGGCAGCGGCAAGGGGAGAGCCAAGGCCATGGCTTTTGTTGGAGTTTACACGGGAAGGCAAGGCAGGGCAGGGTGAAGAGTTTAGGATTAGTCAGTTTGAATAGTTCTGGGGATCCCTGGTTGCCCAGCACCTGACTCTGGGATGATTAAAGAGCTTCAGGTCTGGGGCACCTGGGTGGCTCAGTTGGTTAAGCGTCTGTCGTCGGCTCAGGTCATGATCTCAGGGTCCTTGGATCGAGTCCCGTATCGGACTCCCTGCTCAGCGGGGAGTCTGCTTCTCCCTCTCCCTCTGCAGCTCCCCCTGCTCATGCTAGCTTGCTCGCTCTCAAAGTATTAAAAAAAAAAAAAAACAAAAAAAAAAACTTCAGGTTTCCAGGCTGGATAGAGGAAGAATGGCTCTGGATTGGTTCACCTGTATATCAAAGGCATACTCCCAGCTGTGTCTTTTGCTACATTTAAGAACTGGTTAGCCCCTAAGGGCACAGCCTCTCACCCTATTCCAGCCGGAAAAATGTTAAGATGTCAAGGCATCATAACATAGAGAAAATAAAAATAAAAATAATATGGACTAGCTAGTACAAGTTTCTAACTCAACCAAGTAAGCGTAGATGCCACAAGCCCTGCAGTAAGTCCCAAATATCTAAGACTCTAATTCTCTTTGCAATATAACCCTAATTTTAATCTCTCTTTCTTCCTACCCTCAAAGAAACCAAATTCATCTTTTTGTATTACCTCCCTCCCGTAATAGTACCAATTTACCCAATCACTAAGTTAAAAGCTGCAGAATTGACCCTCCTGTCTTCCTTATCCTCCAATTTGGCTTTTTGAGAACAAAATGCAGTTCTTAAGGCCAGATCCTAACTATTTCTCAGAAATACCTTCTCCCTTGGGGCAGCTGGGTGGCTCAGTTGGTGAAATGTCTAACTCTTGGTTTTAGCTCATCAGGTCATGATCTCAGGGTCTTAAGATCAAGCCCTGAGTCAGGCATCAGGCTTTGTGCTAGGCCTGGAGCCTGCTTAAAATTCCCTCTCTCCCCGTCTCCCTCTGCCCCTCTGCCACACCGCCCCTATGCTCGCTCTCTCTCTCAAAAAAAAAAAAAAAAAAGAAAAAGAAAAAGAAAAAAGAAATACCCCCTTCCTTCCATCCTCTATGCCATGGCCTTTAAGTGAAGACTTTTTCAGCTCTCCTTTAGAAAATCCCAATGGCCTATTTACTCCTCTCCTAGCACTTTCCTTGTACATTCCCAACCCAAAATAATCATCCACTGAAACGTCTCTTAAAAGTCCTGATTTTATTTTTTCTTGCTTATGAGTCATCGGTGTCTCCATGCTACACGTAGAATGAATCGCAAACTTCCTATGGTGCAGAAGACCCATTCCAATTGAGCACCAATCTCCAGACTCAGGTCAGGCTCCGGCCCACCCCCTTCCCTACATCTATACCATAGCCCCACTAGGAGGAAGCAGCACGCAGTATATAGGTGGGCAGCTCTGGAATAAGACCACTACTGGAGTTCAAATTCTGGCTCCACCATCTGTTAGCTGGGTGACTTTGGGCAAGTCACTAGGCTTCCTGGTGCTTCAGTTTCCCCAACAGTAAGATGAGAATCACAACTGTACCAACCTCACAGGTGGGGATTAGGTGCATTAATACACACAAAGACCTTAGACTCCTGCCTGGCACAAAGTATGAACTCAGTAAATCAGAGGAGTCATGCTTTCATACTTCATGCTCACTTCCTTTCTTCACCTGATGAACGCCTACTCAAATTTCTAGGTTCAGCTTAACTGTCACTCCTTGCTGAAACCTTCCCCAAGACCCCAGAAAAAGTTAGTCCTTCTTTGGATTCCTGAAACCCTTGTTTACATGTCCATCACCCCCACTCCCCCTCTAGGGTATGGCTCTTTCCTCTCGACATTCATCACTGTAACACCATACTACTACCTAGAAGACACTCAATAACTGGATGCATAAATATATAGATTTCATGGGAACAAGACCAAAACATAGAGTCAGGTGCCTAGGTCACTTAAACGTGCTCATCTGTTTTCCCAAGCATTGTTTCCTCTAACGCTCACATTTCAATTATTCTTACATGCCTACTTCAGAAGGAGTGAGAAATACCATTTACAGAGTTCAGTAGCTTGGTCCTTTCTCCTTTGCCTGTCAGCTTTTATCCCAAAATGAATGTTAGCCGTGTTTGTTATCGAAACTCCCAGATTCTCCATTACCTCTCCAGCTTGGGTTTCTGTTTACCTGCCCAGAATAAACCCTGACCCTTCAGCTCTCCTTCCTCATTCGTTTCTGCACACACTGATTCAGAAGGTTTCCCATCCAGTGAAACCTGCCACCGTGTTTTTAGGCTTGTGCATCCAGTTGCTACGCAGTCAGTGCTTAAGTAATTGTAAGTCTCCAATAACTAGTAATCTGAGTATTTAATACAATTGTCTAATAATCCTGTGTTCTTTGCTAAGGAAATGGCAGGCAGTCTATGGGATTTCCTTTTTTTTTCCTAATTGAAAAAAAAAATCTTGAAATATTGGGCTATTGGGGCTATTTTTGTCCTGGATGACAGAAGCCACACTCAGTCATTCTTATCAGGAGCTGTCAAACTTTATAGACCGAAGTTTAGAGGAGTTGGTTAGAATGCAGATTCCCAGGCCTGCGGCTAAGGATTCACTTTCAGTAGACTGGGTTAGTGCCTGAGCATCTCATTTTTGACAAGGTATCAGTTTCCTAGGGCTGCCCTAACAAATTACAGTAAACTTGGTGCCTGAAAACAACAGAAATTTTCTCTCATAGTTCCGGAGGCCAAAGATCAAGGTATTGGCAGAGCCAGGATTCCTCCAAAGGCCCTTGGGAAGACTCCTTCCTTGCCTCTTCTGGCTTGTGCAGGCTCAGGCTTTCCTTGGCTTGTGGCTACATCACCCCCATCTCTGCCTCCTTTGCCTGTCTGTGTGTTTCAAATATCCCTCTACTTTCTCCTATAAGGACACCAGTCATTGGATTTAAAACCATCCTAAGTAGGGGAAGAATGAAGGGGAGTAAGTCAGAGGGGGAGACGAACCATGAGAGATGATGGACTCTGAAAAACAAACTGAGGGTTCTAGAGGGGAGGGGGGTAGGGGGATGGGTTAGCCTGGTGATGGGTATTAAAGACGGCATTCTGTGTGGAGCACTGGGTGTTATGCACAAACAATGAATCATGGAACACTACATCAAAAACTAATGATGTAATATATGGTGATTAACATAACAATAAAAAATAAAACCATCCTAAGTATAGGGGGATTTCATTTAGAGATCCTTAATTTAATCTGCAAAGATCCTATTTCCAAATAAGGCCCCATTCACCGGTTAGGACTTGGGGACATATCTTTTGGGGGGTACAAAATTCAACCTACTACAGAACAATTATCCTGATGTGTGGAGTTCTGGGATCATACAGTAAACAATGCTACCCTAGATCAGTTTTAGTTTATCTTGACATTAATTCTCACAGTATCTTGACAGTGCTACAGTAGGAATACTAGAGAGTTGAAAAAAATAAGCAATAAAAGAACGAATGCTCTCCCCCCTGACAGAGCACATCTTCCTTGAGCATTGCTATGGTGGTGGGGAAGGAAGGGGAGGAAAAGCAGGGCTATTCCATATTGTGTATGCTTTCTCTCCCTCTTAAAGCAAAGTTCTAGGCTCAGGCATTGCCTCTTCATCAAATGTGCTGAGCCTGCTGCTTGAAACACAAATATTAAATATATGAATGAATGAACAAACACACAAAAGAATGGATGCATTTCCTTTTCTTTCAACTCATTCAGGATTTTGTATATTGAACCTTGAAAAAAATAATCAACCCTTCCTCCCTATAATCCTTACCCTGGCTTTCTCCTCTCTATAGCTTATCAGTATAATTTTACCTTTGAGATAAGAATCCTCTTTCTCTTCCTGTGTGTGAGTCACCTTCCCCATCCTGTTTCAAACCAAAGAAGTCTTGAAAACAAAGGATCTACGATAATACCTGCTTTTTCTGCTAAAGTACAGGTGTCTTCATTTCGTGGTTGCAATCTGCCTTGTCTACAAGAGTCTCGTCTCCTTTGCCATACGTTCACTTCTTATACACCTAATCCTGCAACTATCAGTTACAAATCCCTTAGCTGGTGCCCCCACTTCAGGCAAGATGCATTTCACCTACTATACTGACCTCAATTCCTTCTCCTCTGGGCAGTTTCCGGGTCCTAGAACCTTTCCAGAAGCTGTGACCTTCTTTGACATTGGGATCAGGGCCAGTCACTGGGTTCCATCTCAGAGCTCTGCCTCCCTCTCCTTACTCCATTGTCAGATATTATCCCAATAGCAAAGTCTGGCCAGAAGTACCTCTTTACTGGTGTCCGCCTCTCCCATCCTTGGACCCCTGCTATTCATTCTCCCCTAATGAATCCAGTTCATGCAATGATCTGAATGAATCTCACAAATACAATGTGGATGAAGCCAAAGAGATCAGCCCCCCAAGAGTATGTCCTCTGTATAAAGTTTCTATGGGTTTAAAAGCCAGTTTAGTAGTATCTACCCTTGGGGGTGTATGTGGGGTTAGCAATTGGCTGTCCAAAAAAAGAAAGCTGTGTTTTGTAGTATTGGCTGATTTCTCTGATGTAAATACCCTTATTTTGGCCACTCTCAGGCTACTTAATGTGATGTCAGTTAATACAGAGTTGGGACGGGCTGTGCTGTAGTACATCATCTGGGATTTCCACTAGACACATACAATAATAGATATACGTAACCTGAAGAGCATAAATAATAATAAAATGTAGAATATTTAGGAAGTGGTGAATTTTGAATATTTATTACATTTTTGTGTGTGTACCAAACAATCTTTCCAGCACCTCACTCACATACAAATTTGAAAGCCCCAACAGCTCATGTTACCTGAGAATACAGGATTAAAATAATGTTCAATTACACTCTTGATTTCCACCATCCTCAAACTCTCCTAGTCTAGTCTATATTTATTTAACTTGTCAACAAATACTTAGTGAGCTATGTTCCAAGCACTTTTTCTTTTTGACAGTTCTAGTGAAGTGTAACTGAAATACAATAAACTACACATGATTAAGTATGCAATCTGATAAGTTCTGACATCTATATACACCCATGAAACCATCACCACAATCAAGATAATGAGCGTGTTCACCCTCCCCCAAATTTCCCCGTGCCCCTTGGTGACCCTTCCCTACCCTCCCCCATCTCCAGGCCACACTGATCTGCTTTCTGTCACTATATATTTGTTTATATTTCCTAGAAGTTCGTGGCTTTGCTTTTAAAATAACTTATTTAAATGCAAATTTATATAAATTAAAAAAAAAATAGTGGCTGTGTTTAACAACCAGCTGATAAATTCCTGAAAATTTAATCATCACTGGGGCTCCTGGGTGGCATTGTTGGTTAAGAGTCTGACTCTTGGTTTTGGCTCAGGTGGTGATCTCAGGGTCCTGAGATAGACCCCCATCCCCCTATCCCCCACATAGGGGCTCAGTGGAGAGTCTGCTTAAGACTTCTTCTCCCTCTGTCCCTAGCCCCCACTCCCTCTCTCTCAAATAAATAAACAAATCTTTAAAACAATTTGATCATCAGCACTTGCAGGACTTTAGGAGCATAAGACAGGGGTGCATAAGGGAATGGAACAAAGCAGGAGGGGGAGATTCTGGGCTTGGGGTGACACTTTGTTTCTGGATGCTGGTTAAATAGCGATCTCTACATTGTTAAAAATGTATTGAGCCAAACACTTAAATATGTGGACTTTTCTGAATATATGTTATACATCAATAAAATTTACCCTGAAAAAGCAGTAGGATTAAAAATGGATAGGGATATTGGGTCACTTTTCTTCCCTATTTAGAATCCTTCTCTGGCTCTCTGCAGCCTTACAATTAAAAATCTAAGCCCCCTGTCACAGCTTTTCAAGGCCTGCCCCACAGATTCTGGTCCCTGATCATATTTCCAGCTTCGCTGACTCAGGTTTGAGGAACTGAGGTTCCTCAAACCTGCCCAGTTCTTTCCTGCCTCAGGGCCTTTACATATGCCTTTCCTGTT
This sequence comes from Eumetopias jubatus, assembly GCF_037043125.1. Classification (NCBI taxonomy): domain Eukaryota; kingdom Metazoa; phylum Chordata; class Mammalia; order Carnivora; family Otariidae; genus Eumetopias; species Eumetopias jubatus. Next base: position 112,024,052 of record NW_028274816.1, on the reverse strand, counting down.
GCCTGGTGCTCTTCCCGCCACTTTCCCTAGAACTCCCACCTCCTTTGCAACCTGTCCCGCTCAGCCTAAATAGCTACCCGTTTTCAAGTTGAGCTGCTCTTTTTCTCAAAGCTTTCTTTCCAAATAATTTTAAAACTGTGTAATTGTTTATGGCCAGCTCCCCCCCACCCCCCGCAGTGTAAGCTCGGTGAAGCCAGATACCCTATGCATCTTGTTCATTGGTGTGACCCAGGCACCTAGATCATGCTCAACAAATGTTGAGTGAACGAAGCAGTTAACCCCCGGCTTCCTTGGGGAATGCAGGGAGGCTGTGGCCCCTGGGATGTGTGTGGACCTAAGTAATGGGAGCAGAGAAATTGGCCTAATAAGCTGATTGTGAGGCATCTGGGGTCATTTCTCAGCGGTGGCAGGTTCCACATCCTTCCATTTTCAGATGAGGAGATAGAGTTCAAAGTGGCCAAGGTCATGAGAACTCCCTTCTCCTGACTCCTAATCCCAAGATCACCCCTCTTTCTCACATGTTGGAAGCTCAGGGTAGGGTGTGGGGTTGGGGGCAGGGGCGAGGAGGAACAAGAGTTTTTAATACACAGAGACATGGAAGAGAATTTGGCTTTGTTTCTAACAGCCTTGTTCAGCGTTCTTGGACAAACAGCCAAACCCCCCAAGCCTCAGTGTTCTCATCAATAAAGTGGGGATCATCATGACGGTTTCTAGGGCTCTTGTGAGGAATGAAAGAAACAGTGTATGTAAAGCACCCACCTCATTCTTAGTATTTGGTAGAAACCCCATTGGTAGCCTTTTCCATCCTGTGGCAGCAGCTGGTGGGGGTTGAGCATGCATTCCCAATCATGGCTCTGACTGTTGCCCAGTTTAATTAATGCCCTGGCAGTGGGTTGATATTCACAGGCCTTAAAAGACTAAGACCAGAGCGGTGCTTACACACTGAGCTTCTGCCACTGAATATCTAAGGAATCCATTCCTGAGGTTCTCAGAGAAGAGAAAACCCAGGTAGAGATCTGATGACAAGCTATCCATAACAGTGAAAAGGCAAGAAATCAATGCCTCACTTTCCCAAAGAAATGGAAACCTTTTAACGTCAAAAACATAACAGCTCCTGACATACATGTGTAGTGATACTATCCTCTTAAGAACCACCTTTTCTAATTACAGGTAATATTTAATTTCCCATGAAAATTCAGTCACACTCACCTTAGGGCCTCCAGGCATGAAAAGGAGGTGCTGAGTGAAGGGGACGGGGAAAGGCACTGATATATTTTTAGTATATACCTTGTTCCAAACACTGTGCTAGGTGTTAGTCTCCCTAGGAGATAGGCATACTCTTCTTCAGATTAAGAAGTTCACATTTAAGTGTGAAAGGAAATATATCCATTAGGCAGGATCTAAGATGCTGTAGCAAAGAGACCCCAAAAGTAGAGAGGTTTCAATAGGTTAGAGTATACTTCCCTCTCATAGAACTGTCCATACGTAGGCAGCATCAAGATGATGCAGCAGAGGGAGCAGGCATTGCGGATTCAGAAACAGGAGCACCTTGAGGCGCCTGGGTGGCTCAGTCGTTAAGTGTCGGCCTTCGGCTCAGGTCATGATCCCACGGGATTGAGCCCCACATTGGGCTCCTGCTCGGTGGGAAGCCTGCTTCTCCCTCTCCCACTCCCCCTGCTTGTGTTCCTGTTCGCATTAGCTTTCTCTGTCAAATAAATAAATAAAATCTTTAAAAGAAAAAGGGAGCATCTTTTCTTTTAATGGAATGGTCCAGCAGTACCACACATCATTTCTACTGACAGCTCTGAATAGCCATGATTTAGATAATACAGAAGTTCCTCTCTCATGTAACAGTCTGAGGGTAAGCAGTCCAAGGCCCTCCAGAGTGTCAGAAACCATCTTTCTTGTTATTTCCCCCACCATCCAGAGTTTGCTGTCTTCTCCGTGGTGGAAGGTAGCTCACCACTACACGGGTCCATGTGCCAGCCGAGAGAACTAGGAAAAATAAGAAGGAAAGGACAACTCTTTTCCTCCTAAGGGCACAAGCTAGAAAGTGTTCACGTCACTTCTGCTTGTCTCCTATTGGCCAGGATTTGATCATCTCGTCAAATGGGCTGCAAGGGACGCTGGGAAATGTGCTTCACTAAAACTGGGTAATTTTATTATTGGAGAAAGAGGAAATAAATGGTTTCTGGTAGAAAGTGACCCTTTTTGTCATAGGACGCCAGTGTAGAGATCTGTGCAAGCCAATGACAGCATGTGACTACATTCTCAGAAGTTATTCTGGACACTGGAGGACATCAGACTGGAGGACGCAAGTGGAAGAAAGGGAAACCAGTGGAGAGATAAAGGTAGCCTGGTCCAGGGTGGTAGTAGGCGAGGTGCTAAGAAGTGATCTGACTCAAGATACATTTTGAAATCACTCTCAGAAACCCTCAGCAGGATTTCCTAAGCGGTTAAATGTGCCATGTGACAAAAAGGAGCTGAGGCTCTTTGGGTGAACGGTTTCTTCAGGTCCTTCCGGGCTCAGCTCAAACACTGAAGTTGTCCTTGATCCACTGCTTTGTGGTGGTCATGCTGTCACATCATCCTGGTTTTTCTTCCTAAAACGTATCTCCATCTGAAATGATGTTGTTTAATTATTTTCTGCCTCCTCGCACTAAAAAGCATGCTCCATGGAGCAGAAACTTTGTCCATCCTCTTCATTACTCTATTGTTGGCATCTGGAACAATGCCTGGCTGGCACACAGTAATATGAAGAGTGGTGGCCTGGGGCACCTGGGTGGCTCAGTCCATTGACTGTCTGACTCTTGATTTCAGCTCAGGTCCTGGTCTCAGGGTTGTGGGATCAAGCCCTGCATCGAGCATCAAGCTCAGCACAGAGTCGGCTTGAGATCTGTCTTTCCTTCTCCCTCCACTCCTCCCCTTGCTCTCTCTCTAAATAAATAAAATCTTCAAAAAAAAAAAAAAAAGAGTGGTAGCCAACATTTATTTAATATTTGTTGAATGGATGAGTAAATTATGATGGTGTTTTTTAAGACAACAGAATAAAAAGAAAAATTAAATAGCAAGAAAATGAAATAATGGAAGCCAGAAATTTATACACTGAAGAGTCTACAATATTCTTTTAAAATGATTAAATACTGACCAATGTTGTCCATAATCTTTAAGGAATTGCTATTCCAAAGTTTTTACACTCTGCAAGCACCCTAGCAGGAGAGTCAGGTCACTTTTTTTTTTTTTTAATATTTTATTTATTTATTTGTCAGAGAGAGAGCGCACGCACAAACAGGGGAAGGGGCAGGCAGAGCAGGCAGAGGGAGAAGCAGGCTCCCCACCGAGCAGGGAGCCTGATGTGGGACTCGATCCCAGGACCCTGGGATCATGACCTGAGCCGAAGGCAGATGCTTAGCCGACTGAGTCACACAGGTGCCCCAGTTAATTTTTTTTTAAAGGCTCAATTTTTCTTCTCCCCTTCCCTCACAACAACTAAGGGACAGTTTACAGTCACCTGCTCTGTACTTTACTAATCTTAGATTCTGTAAGAATTGAGGTCTTGTAAATACTACTATCCTGTTTGAATCCAGGTCCCCCATACTGAAAAAAGTGGTGCCAAATTGTAGCAGCAGGTCAACTCCAGGGAGTATGAGTTTTCACTATTTTTCAAGGAAAGCTATTAATTCACAGCTAATGTGCAGTTCAAAGGAAGTTTAAGGGCTTCTTTCTTTTTTCCCCTTGAGAAAATCACATACACTTTAGTATTTGTACACATTTTGAGCTTCATCTATAGAGAGGTAGCTACTTCCAAGCTGGCATATTCTTATTTACCAACAGGCAAATTAGAGCTTTCTAAATTTAGTCTAATTCCTTTTGAGTTCTCTCATTAAGAGGAAACTATGAAGAAAAACCAAATTCTTGTTTATTGCACCTATTTTTGTTCCTAAGGAGATAATAATGATGATGTCAGGAACTACTTGCGGATGCCTATTATATTGCATGCACCGTCTCTACCCCGATCCTCAGAGCAACCAGCTCCAATGAGTGTGACTTCCACCCTCTACAGGTCAGGGTCCTGAAGCTCAGAAGGGGTGACAAGTAGTTACACGTGTCAACCAGTTGTGGCAAGAGTTGCTGGGGGTTGAGCCAGTTCTGCTCGACTCCACAATATCCGCTTATTCCACTCCTCCAAGAACTGGACTTCTGGAGGAAGCAGGAAATTCTTTGTTTTTCTATGTTTTGAGTAACGTTTCCTCTTTTACTCTCCTTGGATGTTCTTTCCTGGTGTCCAGTGAGAACAAATTCCATATGCAGCTACAGAACAAATTCCATATGCAGCAAATGTGAAGGAATGGAAGCCTAGAACCTGTTTAATTTACAGTTCAGCAAACACACGTAACTCCCTTGAATAAACCCTCCAGGAGTGTTAATGGAATCAAACCTCCTGTTATGTTAGTGCTGTAATTCCAGAATGTACCTCAGTGATTTAACAAAGAACACAGATACCAAATATTACTCTTAATCTATTGCCAGTGCCATACAAAGTTTTATTGTTGTTTAGAGGACATTGGCTCTGTAGCAAAACATTCTACCTAGTTTCAGAAATAACTGCAATCAGAGTGGCAAAATAGGTAAAATTTTATGAATTATTTAGATTTTTTTTTTTTTTTTTTGCACAGCCAACCAAAACATTTAGAAATTTTGGAAAAAAAAGGTGCCTGTCCTGATCGCAGATATATTTTCATTAATGGGAGCTGTATCTGTAATACAAGGTGTTTTAGTACCATTGACTAAAAGGACCCGGGAATGGGAAGGAGGTAAGGATTTGGACCAAACCTGCAGCTCAGAGCTGGTGGTACATGACATTATACCCGCAGAACTTTCCACACATTCAGGCCCTTCTCCAGACTCACTGATTCAAAATGTTGAGAAGTGGAATCACAGGCATGTGTATTTTTAAAAAGGTGATTTAGATGTGTATTGCTGGTTAAGAAACTCTGGGCTGGAGCATGCCTTCCCTGGGCCGGCACCCTGAGTAACAATGATGTAATAATGGTGGTTTCCACTACCCAAAATTCTTCCCTTCCCCCTTCCCCCCTGTAAAATCAATCAATCAAAGAATTGTTCAATGAAATAAACATGGGCAGATAGTCAAAGATGGCAGATATGAATCATCTCATTCTCAGAGAAATGCACCTTTTTTGTCTGCTGTGAATACCTGACGTTTTCTAGCCACTTGTATGCTGGGGTTTCATAGCCACTTATATGCTGGGAAAGAGTTTTTGAGAACAATAAATACACATTTTACTAGCAAAGCCCAACAAAGAAACCAAAACACTTTCTTTTCATCCAATCATATGATGAGTAGACAGAAACGACTTAGAAATCATGGAATCCAACAGGTTCATTTGACATGTGAAGAAACAGCCCCAAGTGGGTCACACAGCTTTTCCCTACAGCACAAACCATGCATCTCAGGGATCTACCTAGGAATGCAAACCAAGCTGTCTATTCTTTTTTGGAAACTTGCCTTACTGATATTAGAAAGAACACAAACAGCTGCTCAACCATGTCTAGAAAGGAGATTCTACTCTTTGATAAAACACCAACAGTTTAACCAAGAAGTGTTAAGGGAGAAAAGAAAAGTCAGCCTGAAACAGTTTCCTTAGAAAAGTTACCCATCTCCCCAAAGAGTAAAACAACCAAAGCTACCTTAACATTTGCTTTCCTGTCATCAATGTGAATTGTTCTTTGAGGACAGATATTTAAAGGCAGACTTAGCCAGAAGTTCACTGTGTGCTGTTTTCTGGGTATGTACTTGCTCTTCCAAACGCAGTCTCTCTCCTTTCCCCAGCTCCGCCCCCCCCCCACAAACACACAAACACACACATACACCCCCCCCAAACAAAAACTTTAGAGATGGGAACTAGAATAAGGGAGAGGATCTGATTTTATTTTATTTTTTTTAAAGATTTATTTATTTATTTTGAGAGAGTGAGAATGAGAGAGAGAGAGACAGAGAGCACATGAGAGGGGGGAGGGCCAGAGGGAGAAGCAGGTTCCCCGCCGAGCAGGGAGCCCGAGGTGGGACTCGATCCCAGGACTCCAGGATCATGACCTGAGCCGAAGGCAGTCGCTCAACCAACTGAGCCACCCAGGCGCCTGGGAGAGGATCTGATTTTAAATAATCCATATAATAGCATTAATTGTGCCCCTCACCCCATTCATATCATGAAGTCCTAGTTCCCACTACCTCAGAATGTGACTATATTTGAAAAGAGGGTCTTTAAAGAGGTAACTTAGTTAAAATAGGGTTGTTAGGGTGAGTCCTAATCCAATATGGATGGTGTCCCTATAAGAAAAGGAAATTAGGACACAGATGCACACAAAGGGAAGCCCACGTGAAAACAGCGGGAGAAGGTGACAAGTCAAGGATAAAGGTCTCAGAGGAAACCAACCTTGCCAACACTGTGATCTCAGACTTCTAGCCTCCAGACCTGTGAATAAATTTCTTTTCTTTCAGATACCCAGTCTTACCACCCAGTGGTATTTTGTTATGGCAGCCCTAGAAAATGAATACTCTGAATCACTGTATTCATCTGCCATGGAGATACGATTTAATCCCATTCTTTAACAAGTTCATGCTCATAAAGGAATGCCAGTGTCATCATTTTGACCCTTGAGTTAAAATGAGGACCTGGGCTTGGTATCAGTTAGGGTGCTGGCAAACAAGAGAAAACCCAACTCCATAACTGAAGTAACAGACAGGATGTATTTGTCTCAAACAAGTGAAATGTCCAGAGGTAGCTCAGGCTGCAAGAACAGTTGGATCAGGGTGTGGCCTCTTCTGCCCCTCCTTGTTTATCAGGCCTGTGGTTGGGTTGGCTCCCCTCAAGGTGGAAAGATGACATCAGTAGGTATACACACTTCTTCACCCCCATCCAAGAAGAAGGACTGGCATCCCATAACCACTGAAACACGTCCAGGCTTCTCTGATTGAACCAGTCATTGTTACACTAGTATCAACAACAAATGTTCATTGAGCACTAAATACGTGCCAGACACTCTTCTAACTGAATTTGCTTTTGGTGAATTAACTCCAGTAATCCTCAAAAAAGAGCAAAGGCAATGCCCTGATTTGTTAATTCAACTGAGGCCAACCCCTGGAGCTGAGGAGAGGTAAGCCCCCTGCTCCTAAAATACACGGTCATTACACAACGTGCAGAATGGATATTAAGGAAACCCCACGGGATGAACAAAGCCACATCTCTGGAAAATTATAACTGCACCATGCTTCAGTTATCCTTCATGACCTAGCTTAATACAGGCAAAAAGCAAGATCCTCTCTGCTTTCATTGTCCATATGACATAAATTACCCTTTTCCTCCATGTTCTTCTGAATGTCACCGGACTGTTTTCTCCTTGCAGGCACAGATGCCAACAGAGACCAAGTTCAGAAGCACGCAGGTTTCTGGAGATTTGTTCCCAAACACATCACCAGCAGTGGCCTCTTGGGTCAAATCTGGGCCTCTTTGAATCTGCTGCTCTTGTGACATTTGTGTGGAAGCCTCTTGGCTTGTTCTGACTTGTGTGGCGCTACCTTCTCTGTTACTCTCTGTTACTCTTAATTCACAGTAAGAAAGGAGCAATCAGAGACAAGACATTTGGTGCTACTTTAGTTTGTCTCACTCCTATCCTTCCAACCCCAACCTTGTACCTGGCTGGGTGGTTCCCTGTAAAGGATTAAACGCACTAGTCTGATAGTTTCCATTTTTTTAAACTTGAATTCAATTTGAATTTTATCATGGGTCACAAAACCCAGAAGTGCATGTATTATGATTTATGGCATTCTACTAAATCAGGTGTTAATCTCATCAGGCTTCACTGATTTGAAATAAATAATGGGCCACTTAACTGCCCGAATGCTAAAATATTTCAACGCTATCTTGGCACAACTTAGTGCAACTTTTTGGGAACATAATTTGGTCATGCTTTATTAAAAGTTACCAAATATTTGTATCTTTTATACAGTCATCCCACTCCTGGGACTTATTTAGAAGTGGACAGGTAAAAGCATTATGGGCAACTATGTTCATTAAAGACTGGCTTAGAATAACATAAATGGAAACAGTACACATTCTAACCACATGCACGGCTAACACAATTATAGTAAAGGGCTCCTTGAGGGAAATATTAAGTAACTATTAGTAGCTTCCTTTGTTTGGAACCCTTTTCCACCCCCTCTGCCTTACTTTCCTGCCAGCTAACTCCAACTTAGCCTTCAAGACTCAGGGTACCCACGCCATACTTGCCCCCCCCCCCTCCGTGCTTATGTAACACCTGGGCACACCTCTGTGAAAGGATTTCTAGCCCGTGCCATTGATTGTGCTTGTCAGTCTCCCCCACTGATTGCAACTCATTGAGGCGGAGTCTGTCCTTTGTGCAACAAGTTAAAAACCAGAAGGGGCGGGGGCAAGAAATAATATTATTCCTAATACAGAAAACTCAGGCTTCAGCTGATTTCAGTCTGCCTTCCTACCGACCCCACCCCTGCCCCTAAACACCCAGCCCCAACAGCACCACGGTCACCTCTTCAGTCTCTTGTGGAAGGTGAGAAATCTGCTTAAAATCCCTCTACGGGGAGTGTCTTTTGGGGGGCAGTGGGCAGGAGTTGGGAAATGGGAGGCCTATGGAATATTCCTGCAAAACTCCAGGAACCGCTAACATTCTTTCACATTTCCTTCCACAAAGTTTGTTTCTATGAATGTCTGAGTTACCTTATATACAAATAGAGACTGCAAACGGTCGGGGTGATTCGGTTTACACAGAAACGCGCCGCGCGTTCCCTCCTTTCAGGCAGCACTGCTTCAAAGAGCAGGAAAGGGGGCTCAGCCCAGTGCCGGTGTCAGGGACTCGAGGTCGCTTTCCTCGCCCATCTTCTCCAGCCGGGCTCCCGGAGGCTCCGCGCCGCGCTCCCTTTTGCCCGCCCGACTTCTGAGCGGAGCGCTCCGGAGGGAGGAGAACCGGCGAATCCTCGCGGGCTCCGGGCGCTCGCGGACCGGGGCCCGCCCCCACCCGCGCCCGGCCCCGTCACGTTGGCTGCAGAGCGCATCCCGGCTGCGCCCTGGCGGGGAGGCGCCGGGGGTAGCTAAGGGGAGCAGGTCACGTGAGAGGAGGAGTCTGACCTACTTTCCCTGGCGGCAGGCGCATGCGTACCTGCGAGGTGCACGCCTGCCGGGAGGCTCACGTGGAATCGCACGTGCCGGGTGCTCCCCGCCCAGGGCTCGGGGCGGGGCGCACGCAGGGCGGGGCCGCGTGGGGAGACGGGCTGGGGCTGCGAGACCCACCAGTGTGCCGGGAGGGCGCGGGGGTAGAGCGTGCGGATCCCGCAGCCCTCCATCCTTTACTCGCAGCCTTGGAGCGGTGTTTCGGCGCCCCGGGGGGCTTCCCACTAATTCATCGAATTCAGTATTAAGGCAAAAATTAAAACAGAGTTCCTGCACATAAGCCCTTTGAATCAGCAATTCCACCACTGGGAATTTGTCCTACAGATGGGCTCCCACTTCTGTGAAATGTCGCTCCAGGAGGGTAATCGTTACATCACTGTTTGATATCACACGCGATGGGAAACAGTCTGTCCAACAATAAAACTGGTCAAATTCATGGGAACATAAATTATGATTGGGCGTATTTGGAATTCTCTGCAGCTGTTAAAAAGAAATGGACAGCTCAATAGACATTGATATGGAGAGACCTCTAAGATCCATTCGGTGATCCAAGAAAATTTAAGTGGAGCAGAACAGCATGTATGGGATGCTGACATCTGTATGAACAGATACACATATATGTTTGTAAATGTATAGAATAGCTCTGGAAATATGCATAAGAAAAGGAAGGTATGTTGGATGACTGGGGTGGGGGGGAGGAAAGAGATTGTACACTTACACACTTTTGGAACCTTTACATTTCGTACCCTGTATGCTTAATTTATTTTTAAATAAAAATTTTAAAAATGAAGAGTTATTTAGCACTGACTCTGTGCTGGGCATCAGGTGTGATGTAAATCATTTCCTTCTAGAAAGTTTGTCACATACAGTATCTGCAGCATTCCTATTCTGTTCAGCTTGTATCTTAATGTTTCAGGCTTTCTGATCAACTCTGATGAGAGATTTTTTTTAACTTCCAAGATGAACAACCCAATAGGTCCTCTATGTGGTTAAGATACTCTCCAAGTTCAATCTCTTCAAGGAAGACATCTTAATTAGGGGACTCTCAGCAACAAACATTTGTACAATAAAGCCTACACAACATTACTGCATTGGTAATTACCCTTAGCTCTCCCAATTACTCTGTTTGTATTGCAACTATTACTGTCATTGTAGTTATTATATATGTGTCAGTTATAATATATTTGATTGCAAGTAACAGAAAATCGAACTAAGTGTCTTGAACAAAGTTCCTTTAATTGAAGTCCAGGGTAGGGTGGACTTCAGGAATAGTTTGATTCAGCAGCTAAACAATGTCATGAGGACTTGGTTTCTTTCCATTCCTCTGCCATGCCTTTCTTTCATGGTGTGAACTTCATCTAAAGCTTTGGGAAGGTCTCACTTGGTGAAAATGCTTCTTTCCTAGAGGCAGTAGCAAACATCTCATAATTCATTGGCCTGAGTTGGATCAAGTACCCATACCCGAACTAGTAAGTTGGGGAGAACTAGAAAAAACAAACAAACTGGGTTTGGATGTTGAGGAAGCAATGATGATGCCCCTCACATCACTTCTACTATCACTGCTATCACTATTACAGTTGACCCTTGAGCAACACAGGGGTTGGGGACACTGGCTCTCCGTACAGTCCAAGATCCACGTATGACTCTTAACTACTAATAGCTTACTGTTGACCAGAAGCCTTACCAATGATACAGTTGATTAACACAAACTTTGTATGTTATATGTATTATATACTCTATTCTTACAGTAAAGTAAACTAGAGAAAAGAAAATGTTAAGAAAGTCATAAGGAAGAATACATTTACAGTACTGTACTGAATTTACCAGAAAAAAAATTCAAGTATAAATGAACCTACACAGTTCAAACCTGTGTTGTTCAAGGGTCAACTGTATTTCCCCCCTTCCCAGGTATGGATTGGGTGATAGTCCTTGGCTTGCCCCACATTATGCAGCCAGTGCATTAGCATTTTCCCTATATACCTTCCCAGTGAGGGAGTAAAAGCATCAATGAATTAGGGGAAATCTATCTCCACTACTAGGAAAACAACTTGAGTTATGGTGAGCAATAAAATTTTCTCACTTTGGCAGGATCATATAAAGGAAGTGTACAATCACCACACTTATGTGCTATTTCTTCATCCACCCCTCCTGTAAGTATCTGACTCCTACTGTATGTATATGGACACACATGGCCTCTTGGAGAAAAACAGAAGACATTCACCACCAAGACCCTGGCCCCAGAAGGAATATGGTCAAGTCAGGCAGATAAGATAGACGCTTGGAAAATGTTAAAATAATGATATGAGACAGCATGCAATTAAGTCCTACATAGATGATAATGCAGTATGGCAGGTATTCACAGCAGAGGGAGACCACATAGGCAGAGATTGCTGGAACAAAATAGCAAATAGAAGAGGGCCTTGACAGAATGCTCAGATTAGGTAAGATAAACAGGGGAGAAGAGAAGGGCTGTATAGATGGTCAGACACTATATGAGCTAAGGCGTGGAAGTCAAAATGAATCTAGTACTCTCAAGATCAGAGACCAGACTTACTGGCACGGGGTGGGAGATGATGTTGGAATGTAAGGAACCCTGTGCCGCAGGTTTATATCCCTTGTGCATACAGAGGCAGAGTAATTATTTAAACTGCCCTGACTCTTGCTCCCACTTGCTCATCCTTTCCAAAGCTCATCCAGTTATATGAGAGAGTACTTAAGGGTCTTCCACATGTGATCACACATCAGTTAGTCAATTACAGTCACCCTACGCCAGGTTCCTCCTGTCCTGCCCTGGTCCCCCTCCTATCATCCTTTCCCAGGAAAGAGGGATGAAAGGTGGCTCACCACCACTTGACTGGTTATATGGGGAAGAGAGAGAGGAGTCAAGAGCGATTCCAAAAGTACACACCGTGTCTATTGCATGCCATGTCAGCGGGGTATACATGACACACAGAGCATGCCCGTCACTGGCATGTTTGTACTGTAAGGGGAAGGATCTCCTCCAGCACACTAGGTGTTCAAATACTCCACAACTGTCAACTCAAGATCAAGGAGTACTCCCCAGGGCAGAATCTGGACTAGCATGAGGCAAATGAAGCCTCAGTTGCAAAATTTGAGGAGGCACCTACTCTTGGATCTCACAAGGGCAACTCTATGGGAATGGCGTGCCATTGTCTTTGTTTTGTGGTCTGGAGAGGCCAAAACTAGAAACCTCAAAGTGTCCATCTGAGACTTTTAGACACATAGCATTTTAAGGAAGGTTTAACAGTTGTTAGTGACAGATGTTGATTTTGAATGACACCCATATATTTGTCTGTTTTTTTCTCTATTTCTTTCTTGTGAAAGTCTTTTTTTCTCATCCTTTTTTCCTAAAGCCTAAATCACTACAGACTTTGAGTTACAAACTAGATATGCGAATGTGTATGGAAATATAAGTCATGTGTTCATCTGATAATTGAACATACATGCATGAAGCGCCTGCAGGAATAGACTAGGGATGCATTAGTTGGGACTATGAAGATAATAAACAAAAATCAGTGGAAGGCTTGCTTTCCAGGAAATCTCAGCCTATTAGGGGAGAGGGTCTATAAGGACAAGACAAGCTTGTCAACAAATAAGGGTAGTAAACAAGTATAAAAGTTTATTAGGATTGGGAGAACTTAAGAGTGAATGGGGGACAAATACCACACATCTCCGGTGAGCTTGGTCTAAAAAGACAGCATTTAGAGGCGCCTGGGTGGCTCAGTCGGTTAAGCATCTGCCTTTGGCTCAGGTCATGATCCCAGGGTCCTGGGATCGAGCCCTGCGTCGGGCTCCCTGCTCAGCAGAGAATCTTCTACTCCCTTGTCCTGCTGCTCCCACTGCTTGTGCTCTCTCTTCTCTGACAAATAAACAAATAAAATTTTTAAAAAAGAGAGAGAAAGTGATTGGCTATCTCTACCATAGAGGGCAGTGTGGGGGAGATAGGAGGAAGTCAAGAAAGGGCGTCAGGTAGGATGTGATACCTGACACACGTCTTCAGAGGTCAGGCCCCTCATAAGCCAGGCATTGTGTTAAGGAGTTGGGGTAGGGAATGGAGAGTTATTAAATCTCAGATATTAAAAAAAAAAAAATTACAGTCCTCTTGGGGACAGGCCCGAAGACAGAAAATTGCAAAAGTCCTGAGAAGTGATCAACAAGGATTTCTGCCCAGTGTGTTGAAGGGACAGGAGAAAGGGCCAGGTGCCTGGTGTGTGGGAACTGGGAGACAAGTTTGGGGTGTGACAAAGCTACCCATTCTCCTGGTATAGACAGCTTAAAGATTACTGAGCAGGCTTGAGCATATTTGCATAAGGAACCAAGTTTTTCAAGGGCTGGAAACTCCCATTTTCTTTCCTTTTCGATGTTCAACACTGTAAATTCTGATGCCCGAGATAGTGCTGACTGATACTAGGAGATACAAAAGGATAGCAAAATGTCACAGTGATGGAGAGGTGGTGTGGTTGGTGATAGGGCCCTGATGGTCAAATTGAGGATGACACATGTGTTCAAGGCTGAGCCATCTTATCACCAAGGGAATATTGACTTAAAATAATAAAGAAGTATTTCCTGCTCATACTACATATCCGTTGCAGGCTGGCATGGACTCTGCTCCATCTTGTCATTGTTCTCAGTTCGGGACTGAGATAGAAGGAAGAGCCATTATTTGAAAAATTGCTCGTCTTGGCATAGGGAAAACAGAACCCTGCCGGGTCCTGCATCAGCAATGTTCCAACAAATATTCCAGCTGGGAGGAGCCGGCCATTGCTTCCAGTCCCAGCCCATTGGCCAGAATTAGTCACGTGGTCCCACCCAAACACAAATAGTTGAGTGCGCGCAATTCTAGCCGGTGCCAGGAATGTAAGGGAGTTGGAATACTTGTGAATTACTACTATGCGTGTGGCACCCTTTTCCTTGAGCTGGCTTGCCAAATTCAGGCTCCAACGGACAAACTGGAAATACTAGGAATGATATTGATGGTAATAATAATAAATAATATTTCTCGAGTACTTGCTACTCTATTAGAATCGAGGTAGACACTAGTCTAAGCACTTTCCCTGTAATAATTTAATTCTCCCAACAAGCTAGAATCACAGGAAAGGTAATCCTAGGGCAGGGAAGAATAACCTGGGAGCAGCAAGTGTAACCTTAGAGTCATAGAGATTTTTATTATTAACAGTAAAACGAATCTATTTTATAAACCAGTTCTATGAAGTGGAACATACTGATTTCATATATTTCATCTATCTATCTGTCTATCTATCTATCTATATCTACTTTCACTTTGTAAAGGATGGATTCGGTGTGTAACAAAACCAGGGAAGTGTAAATTCAAAAGCATGAATAAATGAACTAGGCACTATTTCTTGTACTCCATTGTCCACAGTAATAATAGTTACTTTATCAGTTCATGCACAACATTTTATTACAGGCTATCCTTATGCCCAGCAACCACAGGCTCCTAGAGGGAAACAGTGATTAGAATGCTTTCCTCCATATTGGCTCAGGGATCAACCCCAGAGAGGCCAAGTCAAGAGTGCTTACTGTGAGTTACTGTTTGCAGAATTCTAATCCAAGAGACACCCGGAAAAGGTGTGTATGTGTGTGAGAGAGACAGAGACAGAGAGACAGAGAGAGATCAGGCATGCTTCTGTATCTCTAAGTGTGTTTTCTTTTTATGTCTGCATATTTTGCCTGCTATAGTTTGAATGTTGGTGTTCCCCTAAATTCATAGGTTGAAATCCTATCCCCCCCAAATTGTATTAGAAAGTGGACCTTTGAGAGGTGCTTTGGTCATGAGAATGGAGTCCTCAGCAATGGGATTAGTGCCTTTTAAGAGAGGCTGCAGAGAGATCCCTAGCTCCTTTTACTGTGTGAGGACACAGCCAGAAGGCACCTGCTCTGAACAGGAAGGGGATCCTCACCAGAAGGCCACCAGGCTGTCACCTTGATCTTGGACTTGCCAGCCTCTAGCACTGTAAGCAATGAATTTCTGTTGTTTATAAGCCAACCCATCTGTGCTGTTTTGCTAGAGCAGACTAAGACAATGCCTAACTATTTATAAGCAGCTTATTGAGAGTCTCCCCTTTATATTTTCTCTATTTTCACAGCCCCCAAAGGGAATTACTTACCAAATATTTTTGAGCAATTGCTGCTGATTTGGGAAAAATGTTTTATGAATTGCATGCAAAAATGGTAAAATAATAATAGCTAACATCTGAGAGCTTATTATATGCCAGGCACCATGCTAACTACTCTATGTGCAATCTTTTTTTAAAATTGAGATGTTTATTTATTTTTCCCTTAAAATTTTTTTTTAATTTAAATTCTAGTTAGTTAACATACAGTGCAACATTAGTTTCAGGAGTAGAATACAGTGGTTTATCACTTATATACAACACCCAGTGCTTATCATAACAAGTGCCCTCCTTAATGCCCATCACCCATCTAGCCCATCCCCCACCCACCGCCCTCCATCTACCCTTAGTTTGTTCTCTATTATTAAGAGTCTCTATGGTTTGTTTCCCTCTCTCTTTTTCTCCCCCTCCCATATCTTCCTCTGTGTTTCTTCTTAAATTCCACATATGAGTGAAATCATATGGTATTTGCCTTTCTCTGACTTATTTCGCTTAGCATGATACATTCTAGCTCCATCCACATTGTTGCAAATGCCAAGATTTCATTCTTTTTTTAATGGTTCAGTACTATTGTACATATATACTACAACCTCTTTATCCATTCATCAGTTGATGAACATTCAGGCGCTTTCCACTGTTTGACTATTGTTGATAAAGCTGCTATAAACATTGGGGTGCATGTACCCCTTCAAATCTGTACTTTTGTATCCTTTGGGTAAATGTCTAGTAGTGCAATTGCTGGATCATAGGTTAGGTCTATTTTTAACCTTTTGAGGACCCTCCATACAGTTTTCCAGAGTGGGTTGCACCAGTTTGCATTCCCATCAACAGTGCAAGAGCATTCCCCTTTCTCCACATCCTCACCAACACCTGTTGTTTCTTGTGCTGTTAATTTTAGCCGTTCTGACAAGTGTGAAGTGGTATCTCAGGTTTTGATTTGTTCTACGTGCATCCTTACTCATCCTCAAAAGAACCCTATGAGGTGAGTAATGCTATCCACTCACGTTGACAGAGGAGGAACTGAGGAACAGAGAAGTTACAGTACTGGTTGCCAGAACCAGGGTCTTACCTACTGCAGAGCCCACACTTAGGAACTCTCTACCAGCCTGCCTTTGCAAGCCTTCCTTTTGTCCACCTGAGTCTGGCACTGTGTTCTAATCCTGACCTATCTTTACAACTTATTGTCCTCTACCCACTTAGACTTCCTGCTGCTGGCTCTTCTGTTGTTTTCCAAACACCTCCAGGTTGATTCTCCTGACTTTTCACTCATGGCTCATTCTGTCCTCTCTGCCTGGTTGGGATACAGAGATGAATAAGATACTATCCCTGCTCCTGAGTATCTTGCAGCATGGTGACAAGGTAGGCATATAAACAAATCGTTTAGATGCAAAGCAGGGTAAACCTGATGCTTTATCAGAGGAGGCATAGAAGGGGACTCGTACTTACGGAGAGTCATTAGATGTGATGGAGAAACGACAGCTTTGATCCAGCCACAGCGCTAGGTAGTGAAAATGGAGGGATTAATAAAACAGGGTCCTGCCCTTAAGCAGCCCCACAACCAGTAAGACCTGGGATGTTGGTATGTAGTCTGTCTGTGCACACGGGGGATCATGTTCCTGGGTGGATCTCAGGTTCTTCTCCTCCACCACCTTTTGCTGCCCTCAACTCCCCTCCGTGTTGGGCCATCACTGTATCCACATTATGGGATCAGAAACTCAGATTAGGAGGACTCCTCAGTGACTGTCTCTCTTCAGTGGCTTTCAGATTGTCCTGTACAGCCCTTTCAGGTTCCCAGGGGCTCCAACAGAGGCAGGTGGAGGTGAGTCAGTGGGACAAAGAGAAATACACAGGAAAGATTAAGCCACATCCCTTTTAATTTCAATGAGGACAGCTCTGTTTTTATTTGTGTTCATTTTCACATAAGATCTTACTTAAAGGGTTAGGAAGCTGGAAGAGGTTTGGGGGGGCATTGATTTTATTTCTACACAGAAGAAATTGGGAAGAAAGGGGCTCTTCAACAGATCAGAGTCAGAGAAAGCTAAGACAAGAGCCTGGGTTTTCAACTTTGGGGCCACGGCACTTCCCACTGGGCCACACTGCCTCACTGTGCAGAGGGGTACGTCTGCAGGGGGCCCCCAGTTTCTTCCTAAAGTGATTGGAGACAGGTCCTGTGAGGGGTTCACTTTGGGGATGGAATGGAGAAGTGTGGAAGAGGTTTGTGGCTACTGCTTAGCACCTCTCCCTGCCTGCAGGTCAAGGTGGTGTTAATTTCTTGTGTAGAACACGAGAGTGTGCTAGAAAAGAATCCAGAAATGGGAAGGTGGCAGGAATTAGTGTGTTTTGAAAGAGAGATTGCTTAAGAAGTGTCCCAGGAAAAACTGATGTAAGCAGCTTTTCCCTGGGCACCAGGAACTCAGGTAGCTTTTAGGATAATAATGCATCCTTCGTTTGTTTGCTGACTGCCCTTGGGGGAAATAAAAGTAAATCAGCCATTGGCCGTGCCATAAAGAAGCGTATAGACCAGGGGGGAAGTTAAGGCATTTGCATTTGTCAGTGTAACAGGAGGGGGAAGGAAAGAGTACCATAAGAGATAGGAGAATGTGTGCCCTGTGGGCTAGACATTTGTGAAGGGAAAATCACTGGCACTCCTGGTGCAGGGCTGCTTTGAGCTGGCCCTTGAAGCCGAGTAAGCCATCACGAGATGGGAAAGAGCACTCCGTCCAGAGGACACAGCAGGAGACAAGGCACAGAGACAGGTCATCACTATGTCTGTATGGGGAGTGGGGATACTTTAGTCTGTCTTGCTTATACACTCTGAAAGGTGGTTTTGGAACTCTCCCATTCTTTCTAGAACTTGAGGGGATGTCCTCAGGTGGCCCTATTTCCTGGAATGCTAAGTGGGCCATAGCTGACATAGTAGCTTTTGGAGGATTTAGATTTGGTGCGTTATGAGAGGAAGCCGGGATTGGGGAGAGACAGCCCAATTCCAGGTGATACAACAGCTCATCTTCTCATCCATTCCTTCCCAGAGGGAGAAGGTGAGAGCTGATGATCTGTGGGGCCAAGCAATGAGTCTGGAAAGGTGGCAGGCAAAATGGAATTGCCTAAGAACTCTGTCCCCACGTCTAACTTCAGCAAGCAGCTTGGAAACCAGCCTGAAATTACCAGGAGTTACTAGCCTTCTTCAGCCAGTTTGAGAACAGTGTTTAGGGTTCCTTTGGCACTTCCCCAGGCCAGCCACCTGACAGAACTCACAAAGGTGAGAGGGGAGAAGGGAGATGGGAGAGGGGATGAAGCATGGCAAATGGAGGGCTACTTCCTCTACCTTAGAGAGAGGGTAGAAACGTGTCAAAGGTGAGGAGTGTGTGATCAGGTGGACAAGGGTCTTCATCCAGAGAGCCTCAAGCTAGAGACACAGCTAAGTGGACATCTTTGGGGGTCAATTGTGATAATTTATGTTTTCCTTTTAAAAAACATCTAAATTAGCATGGAGTCATACATAATATTTTCTTAACATTTAAAAACAAAAATCCCCTCTCTGTACTTTTTTAAAAAGTTCTCACATGCATTCTTCAATGAACCTGCTACAGAGTAATATTCATTCTCATGATCAAAACACCTTAATAGGGGTGCCTGGGTGGCTCAGTTGGTTAAGCGACTGCTTTCACCTCAGGTCATGATCCTGGAGTCCCGGGATCAAGTCCCACATCGGGATTCCTGCTCCACGGGGGGGGGGGGGTCTGCTTCTCCCTCTGACCCTCCCCTCTCTCATGCTCTCTCTCTCTCAAATAAATAAAAATCTTTAAAAAAAAAAACCACCCTAATATATTATAAAGTACAAAAAGGTAGCAGTAAAGTATGAATCAATGTCATAAACACACACACACACGTATAGACACACACAGAAGATGAAAGAATGGAAAAAAAAGAATGAAGATACATATACCTTTATGCTTATCTGTCTACTCCAAAATTTCTGCATTGAGCATATCTTTGTATTCAGCTAAGTTTTACTTTTGTAAAACCAAGGGAATTCCTTCCCTTCTTCTTCCCTGGGAATAAAGGGGGAACATTCATTCATAGGATATGGTTTCAAGTCTCTCCACTTTATTTCTCAAGATACACCAGCATGTTCAATACATAGAAGCCGGTACCTATCTCAAGATGTGGTGTGACTATCACAGAGCACGCAGAGAGCATCAACAACCTCTCTAATTTCTGGCACCATGAATATGGCATTATGACTCAAGTTTACGGTGGTGTTTTGTTAACCTGTCTCATGGTGAGACCATTTGTGTTGTACTTCTAGCAAACTAAGGGCCCACATTTTCCTTATGTGTACCAAGATTGGTGAATGCTTCAAGCATTCTGTCCTTAAGCTTTCTGTGATCAGAGAAGGTGCTGGTATGGGTCCTGGAGACTGGGCTCAAAGGTGCTAGAGTATAAACCAGATGGGGTCAAAGCAGGGGAAATGGGATTATAGTAGCAGAGGGGAGCTCATGGTCAGAGCCAAAGGGCAAGTGTTTGGCCAATGTCAAGAAATGGAGCAAGGCATCAGGAGCCTTGGTAACAGACTGGGTCAAAAAATGAATTAGCTCTGGGGCACCTGGGTGGCTCAGTTGTTAAGCCTCTGCCTTCGGCTCAGGTCAGGATCCCAGGGTCTTGGGATCAAGCCCCGCATCAGGCTCCCTGCGCCGTGGGAAGCCTGCTTCTCCCTCTCCCACTCTCCCTGCTTGTGTTCCCTCTCCCGCTGTGTCTCTCTCTGTCAAATAAATAAAATCTTAAAAAAAATGAGTTAGCTCTGACCTTGGGAAATAGGACTCTAGACTTGTGCTCTTGGAAGATGTCAGGGACTGAGTTTTCCAGGATATTCACTGTGCAGCTTGGAAATGGTTTGGTCGATTTAAAGGAATTTAGTTGGATGGAATATGTGACTAATATGCTGAACCCAAGTTCAGCGTGCCTTGATACTTATCTCTATTAAATTCAGTCTTGCTATATTTGGTCCATTTTTACAGCTCAATAAGAAATTTGTGGGACCTGATTCTGTCACCCATGTGTTAGTTCTTATTTCTAACTCTGTCTGTGATCCACAGATTTGATCATTGTGTATTCCAGGTATTCATACCAAATCCATTGAAATCCATCACCAAAGACCCCTGCTGCATCCTCTGGGGATTGTCATTCAATCATAGGCCAACTTTCCACCACTTTCCTTCTTGTCTCTGAGGATAACCTGAGACCCCATGAAATCCTTTATTGTAGAACATTTCCCCAGATCCATCGGTTTAATGACCCTAACCAAAAAAGACATGAGATGAATTTGACAAGACTTGTTCTAGTGAGCAGATTATATCTTGTCTTAGCATTTTCCCCTCCAGGTTAAGTAAGAACAAGGGTTCTAATCTTTTCCTGATACCAGAAAGGAGAATAATGAATTGCAATAAATAGAGTGACAATAAGCTAGATTCATCTCCAGTTGGGTGATATACAAATTTCCATTCCCAAATATATTCATTCCCAAATATTTTTATTGTTGTCTAGAGTCACTTTGCCTGAAGATTCCAGCTGTCTGGATATCCAGGCACATACCCACAAAATAACCTTATCTTGGTACCAGATCTGGTCTGGGGCCCAATAATTAGCTTTGTTGGTCTAGACTCTTCGATCAGTCCTCGAGAATTGAACAGATCCAGGAAACCCGACCCATGACAAACATACATTCATTCAACTAATTCATTTATTCATTTGAAAAAAAAAATGCTTCTTTCGTATCTACTTGGTGATTGGCACACTGGTTCTGAACACTAGGATACAGCAGCAAAGAAGATAAAGTCTCTGTCCTCATAGTGTTACATCAGTGGGAAGAGGCAGATAGTAAATAAGTAGGCAAATAAATAAAAAATGGAATTTTAAATAGCTGTAAATATCATGAAAAAAATAATGCAGGATGGGGGATAAAGAATGATGACCCTGTGGCTGATGGACAACTGATCATATTAATATATTCATGTATAATATGGATTTCCTTTCTTGTGGCCAGTGCTTGTGTCCTCACTCCTGGGCTTTAGTTTTTACTTACAGAGGGCAGGAAAGCTAATTGGAATGCATGGTAATTTGGAAATCAAGGAAAGCTAGAAGGATGGTAGGAAAGTCAAAAGTCTGGTAGCTTGTCCTGTTGTGTTGAAACCTCTAGTAGACCCAGTGGAATGGTAGGAAATGAAATATGGAAGAAAGAACTTTACATAACTGTGGTTCAGCAAGAAAAAAAATGTAAACCTAAGCTCAAATGACATGTTACAAATATGATCTGATGTAGCCTCTCTCTTTACTTCACCTCCTAATCCCAAGCTAAAAGTGATGAAGACAATGAGTGTGCAGTTCTGGGTTCTTCTGACTTGACAACTCCCTCACTCTGTGTGGGCTGTTGAGCCCACCCCATCTTGGGTATGTCACCTGAAAAGAAAAGGAAGGCATTGGAGACCTGTTCACTCATGCCAACATGTATTTATCATCTCCTTTATAGCCTGTGTTGTGCTTTTTGGCTAATATAGCAAGTAAAAAACAAAGAAACTTCAGCTGAGTCTGATTTATCAATTTCCACCTTGAAGCCTTCACCAGCCTCAAAGAAGTCTGGGTTAGCTAAGAATAAAAAATAATAAGCTATAATTTTTAAGCATTTTCTCTGTGCTGGTGCTATCCTACATCTTATACGTGGACACATCTCTTTAAATTCATCAAAACAATCAGTGGTGTACTAGTTAAGATGGCTAACTGCTGTATCAAATATGTCTCCAAAGGAATAATGATTTACTCAATAGAATTTAATTTTTTATCATACATATTGTCT
This sequence comes from Eumetopias jubatus, assembly GCF_037043125.1. Taxonomy (NCBI): domain Eukaryota; kingdom Metazoa; phylum Chordata; class Mammalia; order Carnivora; family Otariidae; genus Eumetopias; species Eumetopias jubatus. The sequence goes on along the minus strand of NW_028274816.1, from coordinate 112,001,823 downwards.
AAGGTGGTTCCAGGTAGTAAAGGACCTTTGCTCCACACACTCACTCAGGTATCCAGGATGTTAGAGGCTTTACCACATCTAACAGTGGGAAAGTAAAGAGGATGGAAGTTTGAATATAGGAAGTTTTTAATGGGTCAGGCCTGGAGGAACTGCAGATTCTTTCTGCTCATATACTACTGACTGGAGGTTAGTCACATGGCCACCCCTCAAAGTTTAGGAGAGGTTGGGAAATGTAGCTTCACCATATTCCCAGGAAGAAAGAACAGCAAGGAACTGTTAATATTATCTTGATTTTACATATGAAGAAACCAAGGCTCAGAAAATTTAAGTATCTTGTTCCAGACAGTAATTAAGTAAGTAAATAAGCAAGTAGGTAGGTAAGCTAGGGTCCCGGTGTTCCAACCAGGTTAATCCAACTCTAGAGACATTCTTAACAAATGCACTGTGTGGTTCCTTGAAGGATATGCAGACTGTGGTTAATCTTCCAAACGTACAACCTCTCTCCCCTGGTTAGGACTGAGCACACAATGCCAGGTTTTGCTGCTCTGATCCCCATTTATCTACACTTTTTTGACTGACCAACCTCCTTCTATTGCCATAGTCTTCCTTTGCATGGATTAATATCTATTAGTCTGGGATCAACTTAGCTTTTCCCTTTGTCCAGGAAAATTTTCCATATCATATTTCTGCATTGATTTTGCTGACAAACTCAGAATTCTCAAGTGTATTTCATTATTTCTTCCACTCGGCTGATTCTGCCTTTAGTCAATAAAGTCACTGCAGAGAATTAGGCTATTTCTAGGCATCATTTTTATACCCGTGCATTCGAGACTGTCATGCCAGCTTTCTCTTTTGTTGTCACTAACATAGGATGTCCTATTTGCAGCTGTTACTCCTCTGAGGTTCCTGAATAACCTGGCTTTGCCTGACTATCTTTAGTCAGCTTTACTGACCTCATGAGCACCCTCTCATCACAGGGGTGAGCTAGTCAATGACAGTGGAGAGAATCAAAATTTCACAAAAGTTTATGTTGATTTAGGCCCTGCCCCACCTGTATTGCAACATCTTTCTCAATTCCTTCCCAGTTCTGAGTGTTTTCAAGACAGGAGGAATAAGCCTGACTTTTGACACCAGTTCAGAGGTGCTTGTCATCAGGAGACCAGATGTTCTAGCCTCCCCATCTCAGGGAATGATGCTCAAAAGCACAAGTGTCTTGGGACACCTGAGTGGCACAGTTGGTTAAGCTTACAACTATTTAGGCTCAGGTTGTGATCTCAGGGTCATGAGATCAAGTCCTGTGTCAGGCTCCATGCTCAGCAGGGAGTCTGCTTGAGATTCTCTCTTCTTCCCCCCTCTGCCCCTCCCATTTGTGCTCTCTCTCTCTCAAATAAATAAATCTTTAAAAAAAAAGAATCACAAATGTCTTTAACCATGAGAAGAACATGTAACTATGCACAAGGTAAAATTACAGTCCTATCTATATTTTGATCAGAAAATCCTTTGAGAAGAAGGGGAATGCTGGTTGTTCCTGCAATGCAGCATTTTAGGGAAGGTAAAAGCACTATCCTGAAGAGAAAGTGTAAAGAAATTAACTGGATACCTTTTCCCTTTAAGCTGGAGACCCATTATAGTTTAACCCAATTCTGTTTAAGTACTCCCATTTTCAAAGCTCTTGTAAATAGTAAATACATTGTGTAGGATGGGAAGTATAAAAGTGATCTTGTCACTCTTTTCTAAAATTGTGAATAGGTTCCTTACTATTCAGCTAGGGGGGAAAGTATGCAAAACATACAAAATTCACCCTCTATTTGTTATTTTGATCATGAACTTCACTGTGCGTTGCCTATAAAGTTTTATAATATGAATATTCAACTCTATAGGTTGACTATAATAAGATCAATATGACTGACCAATTTGGGCTGACAAAATTCCATTTTCATAATGACCCTCTACCCCTCTTGGGAAAAAATGGTGAGAAATGGAATGGACAAGTAGGTTTGTGTGACATGGGGATTAAAACATTTGAGAAAGGTAAGTAGGGGGAAAATGCCTGGGTGAAAAGAAAGTTCATCCCCAGGTGGAAAGAGAAGAAAGTTCTGAGATGCGGGGTAGCCACTGGTGGGAATGAATGCTTTTGAGCGTGAGCCTCAAGGTGCCACCCCAGATGTTTCTCTGCATCTGAGGAGATTATCAGAAGTTTTTTGGAAAGGAAGATAATTAGAACATTGGAGTATGTGCTCCACGAAGTCAGTGACCATCATTGTCTTGTTCTCCACTGTGCCCCCAGTTTCAAGTCCAATGCCAGGCATGTGGTAGCTGCTAATCAAATATTTGTTGAATACATGTTGAGTGAATGAATGAATGAAAATGACAGGAGCCAGGCTACTCTTTGGGGTTGCTTATAAAGAAGTTATAATAGGAGGGGGCAGAGCAAGATGGCGAAGGAGTGGGACACCTGGATTTCGTCTACTCTCAGGAATTCAGCTGAATAGGGATCAAACCATTCTGAACACTTACGAACTCAACAGGAGATCAAAGAAGAGAGTAACAACAACTCTCTGAACAGAGAAGCTACCACTTACTGGAAGGTAGGACGTGCGGAGAAGTGAATCTGAGGCGATATTCGGGAGGATCGACGGCAGGGGCGGGGGCCTCCGTTGGCCGCTTCTGGCAAGTGGTAGAGCCGCGGAGCACAAAATCGGACCTTTTAGAAGTCGGCTCCACTGAAGGACATCACTCCAGTGGCTAAGCGGGAGGTGGAACCCTCGCAGGACAGTGTGGTCTCAGGACCCTCGGGGTCACAGAAAGACCGGGGGTGCCTGAGTGCGGCAGAGCTCCCAGGTATCGGAGCGGGGAAGCCGGCCGCAGAGACGGAGCCGAGGCGCGGGCTCTCAGCTTGGGGTTGCCATAAACTGCGATCAGTGACACAGTCGGGCCACTGCTCCTCCAGCAGGGACCCAACAAGCGGCAGATCCGGGGAGACTCTCCTTTCTCCCCCGGGAGGAGCAGCGAGGGAGCACACGGCAGGGATCTGCTGGGTTTGGAGACTGACACACGAGGTCGGGTGCCAGAGATAGAAATGCTCGGTAACAGGCCGGGTGAGCACAGAGTGTGGCCGGAGACTGGGGAGACAGGAGTGACTGCTTTTCTCTGGGGGCGCACTGAGGAGTGGGACCCTGAGTTCCCAGCTACGCCGGGTGGAGATTGGGAGGCAACCATTTTCACCCTGGTCTTCCAAAGCTGTGCCGAGAGCTTGCAGGGAACAAAAGCTCCTGAGAGCAAACCCGAGCAGCTTGCTTAGCCCGGACTGACAAGGGCGGGGCAATTCTGCCTCCGGCAAAGACATTTGGGAACCAGGGCAACAGGCCCCTCCCCCAGAAGATCAGCACGAACAGCCAACAAGCCAAGACCAAGTTTACCGATCAAGGAGAACAGGAGAACTCCAGCACTAGGGGAATACTGCACATAGAATTCATGGCTTTTTTAGCATGATTCATTAGTTTTTCAAAGTTAATTTTTTTAACTGTTTTTTTTTTAATTTTTCTTTTTCCCTTTTTCAACCAACATCCTATCAATCACTTTAAAAAAAAAACATTTTTTATTTTTCATTTTTAGAGTCATAGTCTATCCCTTCAGAGTACTTACGCTTATTTTTGGCATATATATATAAGTTGTTCTCTCTTTAAAATTTTGAGATACACTTTCTTCTAACAGATCAAAATATGCCCTAAATCACTACTGTATGGCTTTGTTCTAGTCTCCTGCCTGATCACATTCTCTCCCTTTTTTTTATTCTTTTCTTTCTTTCTTTTTTTTTAAATCCTGTTCTTTCTTTTTTCAAGCAACGTCTTATTTTATCAATTCCTTTTATAAAATCTTTTATAATTATCATCTTTACAGTCATCTTCCATCCCTTCATTGTATCAACCCTTATTTTGTACATACATAAGTCTTTCTTCCTTTAAAAGTTTAGGAGGCACTTTCTTCTAACAGATCAAAATACGCCCAAAATCTAGTGTGTGGCACTGATCTATGCACTAGCCTGATCATATTTGATCATATTCTGGTTTTTTTTTGTTTTGTTCTGTTTTTGTTTGTTTTTATCTTTTTCTTTATCTTTTTTTTTTCCTCTTTCTTTTTTATTTCTTTCTATTTCTTTTCCCCCGGTTTCAGGTCTTTTCTGATGTGTGTAGAGTAAATTTGCTGGGGACGTTGTTAACCTGTTAGCATTTTGTTCTCTCATGCATCTATTCTCCTCTGGACAAAAAGACAAGACGAAAAAAATCATCCCAGCAAAAAGAACAAGAGGTAGTACCGTCTGCCAGGGACCTACTCAATACGGACATTGGTACGATGTCAGACCTAGAGTTCAGAATCATGACTTTAAAGATACTAGCTGGGCTTGAAAAAAGCATGGAAGTTATTAGAGAAACCCTTTCTGGAGAAATAAAAGAACTAAAATCTAACCAAGTCGAAATCAAAAAGGTTATTAATGAGGTGCAATCAAAAATGGGGGCACTAACTGCTAGGATAAATGAGGCAGAAGAGAGAATCAGCGATATAAAAGACCAAATGATGGAAAATAAAGAGGCTGAGAAAAAGAGAGAGAAACAACTACAGGATCAGGAGGGCAGAATTCGAGAGATAAGCGATACAATAAGACGAAACAACATTAGAATATTTGGGATCCCAGAAGAAGAAGAAAGAGAGAGAGGGGCAGAAGGTATATTGGAGCAAATTATAGTAGAGAACGTCCCTAATGTGAGGAAGGAAACAGGCATCAAAATCCAGGAGGCACAGAGAACCCCTCTCAAAATCAATAAAAAGAGGTCAACACCCCGACATCAAATAGTAAAACTTACGAGTCTCAGAGACAAAGAGAAAACCCTGAAAGCAGCTCGGGAGAAGAGATATGTAACCTACAATGGTAGAAATATTAGATTGGCAACAGACCTATCCACAGAGACCTGGCAGGCCAGAAAGGACTGGCATGATACCTTCAGAGCACTAAACGAAAAAAATATGCAGCCAAGAATACTATATCCAGCTAGGCTTTCACTGAAAATTGAAGGAGAGATAAAAAGCTTCCAGAACAAACAAAAACTAAAAACTAAAGGAATTTGCAAACACGAAACCAGCCCTCCAAGAAATATTGAAAGGAGTCCTCTAAGCAAAGAGAGAGCCTAAAAGCAGCATAGATCAGAAAGGAACACAGACAGCTTAAGGAGACTGTCTGGCTATGTGTGTTTTAGTCAGTGTTCTCCAGAGATATAGAACCAAGAGGAGATAGAGAGAGAGAGAGATTATGACAAATTGGTTAAGAAGTCCCCCGATCTGCCGTCTGCAAGCTGGAGACCCAGGAAAGCCGTGTGTAATTCAGTCCTGAGTCTGAGGGCCTGTGAAGCAGAGAAGATGCGATGTTGTTACTCAAGCAGTGAGGCAGGAAAAAAAGAAGTGAATTCCTCCTTCCTTCACCTTTTGTTGTATTCAGGTCGTCCATGGATTGGATGATGCCCACACACACTGGGGAGGGCAGTCTGCTGAGTCCACTGATTGAAATGCTAATCCCTTCACCCTCACAGACACATCCAGAAATAAGGTTTTAATGTGGGCACCCTGTGGCCAGTCCAGGTGACACATAAAGTCACCTATCACAGTCTCTCTGCCATTTGCTGGGCAGGTTGATCCTTGGAGCCGAGGGAAAAATCATCTCCTAGGCCTGGTGGCCTGGTTAATACTGTCACCATGAGGACCACAGAACATATTTTGGGCACTATGTATTATCCCTTCTTCCTCCCTAATTTAAATTCAGATGTGTTTAATTTTTCATGTCTTGCTTTAAATAAAAATAATGGCATTGTCTAAAAAAAAAAAAAAAGAAAGGAACACAGACAATATACAGTAACAGTCACCTTACAGGCAATACAATGACACTAAATTCATACCTTTCAATAGTTACCCTGAGTGTAAATGGGCTAAATGCCCCAATCAAAAGACACAGGCTATCAGATTGGATTAAAAAACAAGACCCATCAATACGCTGTCTGCAAGAGACTCGTTTTAGACCCAAAGACACCCCCAGATTGAAAGTGAGGGGGTGGGGGCGCCTGGGTGGCTCAGTTGGTTAAGTGACTGCCTTCGGCTCAGGTCATGATCCTGGAGTCCTGGGATCGAGTCCCACATCGGACTACCTGCTCAGCAGGGAGTCTGCTTCTCCCTCTGACCCTCTTCCCTCTCGTGTTCTCTATCTCTCATTCTCTCTCTCAATTTCTCAAACAAATAAATAAAATCTTTAAAAAAAAAGAAAGTGAGGGGGTGGAAAACAATTTACCATGCTAATGGACACCAAAAGAAAGCTGGGTGGCAATCCTTATATCAGACAAATTAGATTTTAAAACAAAGACTGTCATAAGAGATGAGGAAGGACACTATATCCTACTTAAAGGGTCTATCCAACAAGAATATCTAACAATTGTAAATATCTATGCCCCTAACATGGGAGCAGCCAATTATATAACGCAATTAATAACAAAAGCAAAGAAACACATTGACAACACAACAATACAATAATAGAGGGGGACTTTAACACACCCCTGACTGAAATGGACAGATCATCTAAGCAAAAGATCAACAAGGAAATAAAGACTTTAAATGACACACTGGACCAAATGGACTTCACAGACATATTCAGAACATTCCATCCCAAAGCAACGGAATACACATTCTTCTCTAGTGCCCATGGAACATTCTCCAGAATGGATCACATCCTAGGTCACAAATCAGGTCTCAACCGGTACCAAAAGATTCGGATTATTCCCTGCATATTTTCAGACCACAATGCTTTGAAACTAGAACTCAACCACAAGAGGAAAGTCGGAAAGAAGTCAAATACATGGAGGCTAAAGAGCATCCTACTAAAGAATGAATGGGTCAACCAGGAAATTAAAGAAGAATTAAAAAAATTCATGGTAACCAATGAAAATGAAAACACAACTGTTCAAAATCTTTGGGCTACAGCAAAGGCAGTCCTGAGAGGAAAGTATATAACAATACAAGCCTTTCTCAAGGAACAAGAAAGGTCTCAAATACAAAACCTAACCCTACACCTAAAGGAGCTGGAGAAAGAACAGCAAATAAAGCCTAAACCCAGCAGGAGAAGAGAAATAATCAAGATCAGAGCAGAAATCAATGAAATAGAAACCAAAAGAACAGTAGAACAGATCAACGAAACTAGGAGCTGGTTCTTTGAAAGAATTCACAAGATTGATAAATCCGTGGCCAGACTTAATCAAAAAGAAAAGAGAAATGACCCAAATCAACAAAATCATGAATGAAAGAGGAGAGATCACAACCAACACCAAAGACATACAAACAATTATAAGAACATATTATGAGCAACACTATGCCAGCAAATTAGATAACCTGGAAGAAATGGGTGCATTCCTAGAGATGTATCAACTACGATAATTGAACCAGGAAGAAACAGAAAACCTAAACAGACCTATAACCACTATGGAAATTGAAGCAGTCATCAAAAATCTCCCAACAAACAAAGCCCAGGGCCAGATGGCTTCCCAGGGGAATTCTATCAAACACTTAAAGAAGAATTAATACCTATTCTCCTGAAACTGTTCCAAAAAATAGAAATGGAAGGAAAACTTCCAAACTCATTTTAGGAGGCCACCATTACCTTGATCCCAAAACCAGACAAAGACCCCATCCAAAAGGAGAATTACAGACCAATATCCTTGATGAACATGGATGCAAAACTTCTCACCAAAATACTAGCCAACAGGATCCAACAGTACATTAAAAGGATTATTCACCATGACCAGGTCGGATTTATCCCTGGGCTGCAAGCCTGGTTCAACATCTGCAAATCAATCAACGTGATAGAATACATTAACAAAAGAAAGAACAAGAATCATATGATCCTCTCCATAGATGCAGAAAAAGCATTTGACAAAGTACAGCATCCTTTCTTGATCAAAACTCTTCAGAGTAGAGGGGTAGAGGGTACATACCTCAATATCATAAAAGCCATCTACGAAAAACCTACAGCGAATATCATTCTCAATGGGGAAAAGCTGAGAGCTTTCCCCCAAGGTCAGGAACGCGGTAGGGATGTCCACTCTCACCACTGCTATTCAACATAGTATTAGAAGTCCTAGCCACAGCAATCAGACAACAAAAAGAAATGAAAGGCATCCAAATCGGCAAAGAGGAAGTCAAACTCTCACTCTTTGCAGATGATATGATACTGTATGTGGAAAACCCAAAAGATTCCACCCCAAAACTGCTAGAACTCATTCAGGAATTCAGGAAATAGCAGGATATAAAATCAATGCACAGAAATCAGTGGCATTCCTATACACCAACAACAAGACAGAAGAGAGACAAATCAAGGAGTCGATCCCATTTACAATGGCACCCAAAACCATAAGATACCTAGGAATAAATTTAACCAAAGAGGCAAAGGATCTGTACTCAGAAAGCTATAAAATACTCATGAAAGAAATTGAAGAAGACACAAAGAAATGGAAAAACATTCCATGCTCATGATTGGAAGAACCAACATTGTGAAGATGTCAAGGCTACCTAGAGCAATCTACACATTCAATGCAATCCTCGTCAAAATACCATCCACTTTTTTCAAAGAAATGGAACAAATAATCCTAAAATTTGTATGGAACAAGGAAAGATCCTGAATAGCCAGAGGACTATGGAAAAAGAAAAGCAAAGCTGGCGGCATCACAATTCCAGACTTCCAGCTCTATTACAAAGCTGTCATCATCAAGACAGTATGGTACTGGCACAAAAACAGACACATAGATCAATGGAACAGAATCGAGAGCCCAGAAATGAACCCTCAACTCTATGGTCAACTCATGTTTGACAAAGCAGGAAAGAATGTCCAATGGCAAAAAGACAGTCTCTTCAACAAATGGTGTTGAGAAAATTGGACAGCCACATGCAGAAGAATGAAACTGGACCCTTTCCCTACACCACACACAAAAATAGACTCCAAATGGTTGAAAGACCTAAACGTGAGACAGGAGTCCATCCAAATCCTAAAGGAGAACACAGGCAGCAACCTCTTCGACCTCAGCTGCAGGAACTTCTTCCTAGAAACATCGCCAAAGGCACGGGAAGCCAGGGCAAAAATGAACTACTGGGATTTCATCAAGATAAAAAGCTTTTGCACAGCAAAAGAAACAGTCCACAAAACCAAAAGACAACCGACAGAATGGGAGAAAATATTTGCAAATGACATATCAGATAAAGGGCTAGTATCCAAAATGTAAAAAGAACTTATCAAACTCAACACCCAAAGAACAAATAATCCAATCAAGAAATGGGCAGAAGACATGAACAGACATTTTTCCAAAGAAGATATCCAATGGCCAACAGACACATGAAAAAGTGCTCAACATCGCTCGGCATCAGGGAAATCCAAATCAAAACCTCAGTGAGATACCACCTCACACCAGTCAGAATGGCTAAAATTAACAAGTCAGGGAACGACATATGTTGGCGGGGATGTGGAGAAAGGGGAACCCTCCTACACTGTTGGTGGGAATGCAAGCTGGTGCAACCCCTCTGGAAAACAGCGTGGAGGTTCCTCAAACAGTTGAAAATAGAGCTACCATAGGATCCAGCAATTGCACTACTGGGTATTTACCACAAAGATACAAATGTAGGGATCCGAGGGGGTACGTGCACCCCAATGTTTATAGCAGCAATGTCCACAATAGCCAAACTGTGCAAAGAGCCAAAATGTCCATCGACAGATGAATGGCTAAAGAAGAAGTGGTATATATACACAATGGAATATTACGCAGCCATCAAAAAAATGAGATCTTCCCATTTGCAATGACGTGGATAGAACTGGAGGCTGTTATGCTGAGTGAAATAACCCATCCACCCACCTCCTCTCCTCTAGAACCCTCAGTTTGTTTTTCAGAGTCTATCGTTTCTCATGGTTCGTCTCGCCCTCTGACTCACTCCCCTTCATTCTTCCCTTCCTGCTATCTTCTTCTTTTAATTTTTTCTTAACATATGTTGCATTATTTGTTTCAGAAGTACAGATCTGTGATTCAACAGTCTTGCACAATTCACAGCGCTCACCATAGCATATACCCTCCCCAATGTCTATCACCCAGCCACCCTATCCCTCCCACCCCCACCACTAGAGCAACCCTCAGTTTGTTTCCTGAGATTAAGAATTCCTCATATCAGTGAGGTCATATGATACATGTCTTTCTCTGATTGGCTTATTTAACTCAGCATAACACCCTCCAGTTCTATCCACGTCATTGCAAATGGCAAGATCTCATTCCCTTTGATGGCTGCATAATATCCCATGTTCCCGGTCTCCGGCCGCACTCCTTGCTCACCCGGCCTGTGACCGAGCGTTTCTATCTCTGGCACCCGACCCCGTGTGGAGTCTCCAAACCCAGCAGATCCCTGCGGTGCGCTCCCACACTGCTCCTCCCTGGGGAGGAAGGGGAGTCTCCCCGGATCTGCCGCTTGTTGGGACCCTGCTGGAGGAGCAGTGGCCTGACTGGGCCGCGGATCACAGTTTATGGCAACCCCGAGCTGCGAGCCCGCGCCTCGGCTCTGTCTCTGCAGCCGGCTTTCCCGCTCCAATACCCAGGAGCTCTGCCGCACTCAGGCACCCCCGGTCTTTCTGTGACCCCGAGGGTCCTGAGACCCCACTGTCCCGTGAGGGTTCCACCCCCGGCTTAGCCACTGGAGCGACGTCCCTCCGTGGAGCCGACTTCTAAAAGGTCCGATTTTGTGCTCCCCGGCTCTAGCACTTGCCAGAAGTGGCCGACGGAGGCCCCCTCCTCCGCCGTCGATCCTCCCGAATATCGCCTCGGATTCACTTCTCCGCACGTCCTACCTTCTAGTAAGTGGTCGCTTCTCTGTTCAGAGAGTTGTTGCTACTCTCTTCTTTGGTCTCCTGTTGAGTTCGTAGGTGTTCAGAATGGTTTAATCCCTATTCAGCTGAATTCCTGAGAGCAGATGAAATCCAGGTCTCCCACTCCTCTGCCATTTTGCCTGTAATCCATCCATGTATATTTTAAGTGAGGAAAAGGAAATCTACCTATCAAGAATTAATCTTTTTCCTCCTTATCTTTCTACTTTTATAATTTCATAATCTGATGAAAATATTATAAATTGACACATCAAGCAAAACTATAATCTTATTTTTGGCATTTATAATTTTTCCTTTGAATCCTATCAAAGAAAGGAATGCAGGACTTTCAGATGGCAACTTGCCAACATCACAGATCGGGATTTTAATGAATTCCCTCCTTCTGAGGCCTAATTTAAGTCCAATTTAAAGTAAACAAAACAAACATATTATTCCATAAAGGGGAATGAGCACCTCTTTGTTGTGCAGGCTTTGAATTTGAATCTTTTTTAAAATGAAAAATAGAGCAAAAAATTAGCTTAATAAGCTAGACTTCTCCTCTGCTCAGGCTTTTCTCATTAAATGTTTAATAACGTAGAATGTCATTAGAAAATGTAGGTTTGTGAGTGATTCAGTTTTCTTCTGCCTGAATGTTGAACAGTGAAGATTCTAGACGCAGGGGTCAGCATGTTTGGGAGATAATCTGTGGTTCATCGGTGACCTCAACCCTTTTCATCTCACATCTTTCTTCCCTAGCAAACACACACGCACACCTCCCCCACACACGTACACCCTAACTTTTTTTTTTTTGGTGAACCTACCCACCACCGGCGAGCAGTCTAGACTTCACATTCAGCCTGCCTCTTAATGATGCTCTGAATCCCACAAAATGAAAAGCCTATGACTGACACCAAGATGAGAATCCTCTTGGAAGAGGGGAACACGTGGTGGGATGGACAGTGATGTTCTCAGCAAGCCGAAACCATCTTTCAGCCTATGACATGACCTGCAGGACAACACTCATATAATGTGCTTTGTCTGTCTTAGTCCATTTGAGCTGCTATAACAAAAATGCCATAAGCTAGGTGGCTTATAAACAACAAGCATTTATTTCTCACAGTTCTAGAGGCTGGGAAGCCTAAGGTCATGGCAATGGCCACTGATCCAGTGTTTGGTGAGGGTTTACTGCGTTCACAGGGTGGCAGTGATGAGGGAGTTCTCTGGGGTCTGTTTTATAAGCGTACTAATCCCATTCACGGGGGCTCCACTCTCATGACCTAAGCGTCTCCCAAAGGCCCATCTCCTAATTACCATCACATGGGTGTGGGTAGGATTTTGGCATAGGACTTGGGGGTGGGGGACACAAATATTTAGTCTGCAGCACTGTCCAAAGCATCAGCAGCAGACGGGAAAGAGCATAGACCATCTGATCACAGATCCCAGGCTGCTCACTTTCTTACTAAGAACAATGGACCACTGTTTAAAAACAACTGGCCCTGACGAGCAAGATGTGTGCTCACCATATTTGTTTCACTGAGCTTTCACCTCACCCTGTCACGTAAGTGTTTTTGTCCCAAATGGGCAGATGAACAAAGGTCCAGAGAAGCTTACCTCATTTGTTTGGGTCTTTTACTCCCCAGCTCAGGCCCTTCTTCCACCACTGCTCTTCTCTCAGCTAAGAGGACAGCCCTGGATAGGCTTCGGCTGGGTCTGGACATGAGGTGCCAGCTGTGCCATGCTTCCAGCACAGCCCTTGACAGAGAAGACCCGAACCTCTCCAGTCCTCCTCTCTACCCAAACTGTTAGAAAGAACTTCGTTTCTAGGGCATTTTTTCTTTGGTATATCACTGGGTCTCCTCACACAGTCACTGTCTGTTGAGAGTTGAAAATAAATAGAATTATTTTCCTTCAAAACCTTCAGCCTTCTCTTTCTTCCTGATAGCTCTTCATCCCTCCCCTTTTAAAGATTTATTTACTTATTTGAGAGAGAGACGGAGAGAGAGGGCCTGCACGAGCAGGGGGAGGGGCAGAGGGAGAGGGAGAGAAAGAGTCCCAAGCAGACTCCCAGCTGAGCATGGAGCCCAACTGGAGGCTTGATCCCATGACCCTGAGATCATGACCTGAGCCAAAAATCAAGAATCAGATGCTTAACTGACTGAGCCACACAGGCACCCCCTCCCCTTTTATAATATGACTTAAAATCACTAACTTCTAATAACTAAAACTCATTTACACAGATATACTACCTCTCTCAGGCCTATTTTGTTTTCAAGGCTCATGTAATTAATTGTGGAGGAACAAACTTTATCCACTCTACAAAAATGTGTAGACCATAAATCACCATGGATATCTTTTTCCTCCTTCTTTCCCTTTCTATTCCTTTTCCTTCCTCTCTCCCTCCCTCTCTCCTTCCCTCTTTTTCTTTCCCTTCCTTCCCCTTCCCTCCCTCCCTCTCTCCTTCCTTCCTTCCTTCCTTCCTTCCTTCCTTCCTTCCTTCCTTCCTTCCTTCCTTCCTTCTCTCCTTCCTTCCTTCCTTCTATCCATTCATCAAGAGGGTAACTATAGGGGCACCTGGGTGGCTCAGTTGTTAAGCATCTGCCTTCAGCTCAGGTCATGATCTCAGGGTCCTGGGATCCTCTCCCTGCTCTGCGGGAAGCCTGCTTCTCCCTCTCCCACTCCCCCTGCTTGTGTTCCCTCTCTCGCTGTGTCTCTCTCTGTCAAATAAATAAAATCTTAAAAAAAAAAAGAAGGTGACCATACAGTCTTGTTTTCCCAGAACAGTCTTGATTTTCACATGTTGTACCAGTGCACCTATGACATTCACCTACTTTCACTATCAGAGATGTCCTGGTGTGAGTGATAAATTATATGATTTCTCAATCCAGTCAACAAGCATTTGTTGAGCATCTAATATACGATCTACTACACATAGGACACTGCTGGGTGCTAAAGAAGCAAAGAGGCAGTTCTCAGGCTGCAGTTAAGTCAACCAACATTGAGTGTTTCTCACCTGTGATCCTGCTAAGTGCTACAAAGCATGAGGATATACCAGGAGAATCGCCATGGCTTTCCAGGGGCAGACTACACTGGTTTCTAAGCCCAGCACAGTTTAGAACTTCGGCCAAGTTGGCCTCAAAGAGTCTCAGTTTCTTTATCTATCAAAAGGGCATACCCATGGGGCTGTGGAGAGGATTAAAACAGATAATGCTAATAAAGCATCTAGCACATAGCCTGGTACTTTGAGACTTAAAAATGGCAGATATTATCAATATTTTATTATTATTACTATCATTACTATTTTATTGTTTTTATAATTATAAAAGAATTGCATGCTTACTGTAAGCAAAGTCAACAACACAAGAAATATAGAGTGAAAAGCAAAAGTTACCCTCACATTGCTCCCCAATTCCACTGTAAAGTTGATCGGTGTTCAGTTTGGGGGTATCCTACATCTTGTTCCATCATAAACAAACTACATATATATCTCTCTGCATGAAGCAGAGGGGCATGTATGGTATAAATGTGACAGGATGCTAAATGGGATATTTCTTATTATTTTGGATTTGCAGTTAATGCACTAAAGATGAAGACGATAGGTATACGTGACCCATATTCTAAAGAGAAGCACAATACCCACTCACATGGGATTTACTGAAACTAAGCAAAATGAGACCAGTGACATCACCATTAAACTTATGTAAAAGCAGCTGGAAATTAATTTGGAAAGTAATTTATAGGTGTAGAGAGAGAGAGAGAGAGAGGTCTTTGGTTTTCCTCCTTTATTTCAGGCCCAGTAAGGGGACCCCCTACATGAATGGCTCATATGGGTGAGAAAGAAAACAGGTCTGACTCCCAGGTTGAATGCCTGCAGAGCTGGATAGTTGGTAAGGGCTCTAACGTGAAGCAAGGCTGGAGGGTTCCAAGGAGAACCTGCAGTGCGTTCGCAGAAGTTTGGGATGTGTATGCACACAGTGACTGGTGACTACTTCCCTCCAGGAGGAGTCTGAGGAGGGCAGGAGGCTGTCTGCAGCTGCCTGGGATGGCACAGACTGGAGAGGGTCAGCAGTCTGGCGAGTTGTATGTGGTGGGGAAAGAAAGTGTGAGCTTCGCAAATGGAGAATCACCTTTGGAGCCTTCTCCAAAGGGTGGTCTGTTGGGGTGCAGGGACCCCAGAAGTAAGAAGTTGTGGGTACAAGGTTATAGGAGGACAGACGGAGAGTGACTCCTTTAGGTTATGTTGAATTTTCCCATCAGTGTTTCTTTTTTTTTTTAAATATTTTATTTATTTATTTGACAGAGCGAGAGAGAGTAAGAGAGGGCACACAAGCAGGGGGAGTGGGAGAGGGAGAAGCAGGCTTCCCATTGAGCAGGGAGCCTGACGCGGGGCTTGATCCTAGGACTCTGGGATCATGACCGGAGCCGAAGGCAGATGCTTAACGACTGAGCCACCCAGGTGCCCCTCCATCAGTGTTTCTGAAGAACTCCCAGATACACCTCCATAAGAGAGCTACATGAGAGAGCCTGCCTTGACAGAAGTCATTGACATAGGATTATCACAGCAGTGGCCACATAGGACATTTAGCTCTTTCCTTTAAAACCACCTTTTCCATGCCAACAGTAAGGGTGGAGAAAAGGAAGAAAGAGTACAAGAATAGACATGCCCCCCTCCTCTTTGCCATTACTGGTCTCCAAACTATGGTTAGAACTGTGCTGGTAGAGGGGAGAAGTTTTGAATTGGATGTGACACTGAAGTTTTGCAGAAGCAAAACTGATCTATCTTCCAGTGATCAGAAAGGAGGTTATGGGGCTGCCTGTTTTAGTTATATGACTGGGAAGGGGTTCATGGAAACAAAAGCATGGCCATTTTCTGCTGGTTACTGAGTTCAACTCACATATTAAGCCAGTCACGCACATGCGCACCAATACATCCACATGATATATGTAATAACCACAGCAGTAGAGTTTTTTAAAAAGACATCAAACCATAAAATTTTTATAACTCGCTTTCCTCACTAATCAATATATAGTCTATTATAGTAAGTCTAGAACTGCCTTGTACTTTTAAATAGATTTATAGTATGCTATTTAATGTGTGCACAAAAATTTAATTAACCATTCCTTTACATGGGGGACATTTAGATAGTTTGCAATTTTATACCACTAGAAATAATGCTTCAGTGTATTTCTTTTTATCCAAGTGCCAATATTTCTGTAGAGGAGATTCCTAGAAGTGAAATGATATGCATATTTTAAAGTTTGGTAAATACTGCCAAATTGTCTTCCATAAAATTTGCATCAATTTATCTTCCCGTCAAGAGTACATAAGAGCTCCTATCTCCTCACACCCTTGCCAAGAATGTATATAAATATTTGTTAATTTGAAAGGCTAAAAAACTATCTTACTATTATTTTGTGTTTAGATTTTTTTAATGTAGTGAGGTTGGGCATCTTCAAATAGGTTTTTAAATTTTTGCTTTTATGTAAATTGTCTGTTCACCTTGCACACTTTTCTATTAGATAAATTATCTTTTTGTTGACAATGTTAAGAGTTTTTTCTGCATCTCTCTATCTCTGTGTCTCTCTCTATGTACATGTATACACACAGGCTGAAGGACTATATATATGACAGATATATCTGTCTCTCTCTGAATCTCCCCATGTCCATACATATAAATGTCTGTCATTTATATCTTTCCCAGTTTATTGCTTACCTGTTTATCTCTTAACACTGCTTATGTTATCTTTTGCCCTACAAAAGTTTTATTTAATGTAGACTATCTTTAATTTGTTTTTACTTGTGTGTTAACCTAGGAAAGATTTCTTTAATCTACTTCAATATTATGACTGTTTGAATCTTTAGATCTTTAATTGATCTGGCATTAATTTTAAATGAGGTCAAATGCCTCCTTTATATATAATACATAATAAATATATAGTATATCCAACAATTTCATTTTTTTCCTTTATACAAATCCATTTGTCTATTCTTATCTCAGCCATCATACAGTTTTGTTACTAAAACTTTATAGTATAAAGACAAATTTTCCTTACTTAAAAAAAAGTTTCAGCGGAGAAGTAGGAGACCTAGATTTCGTCTGGTCTCAGGAATTCAGCTGAATAGGGATCAAACCATTCTGAACACCTACGAACTCAACAGGAGATCAAAGAGGAGAGTAGCAACAACTCTCTGAACAGAGAAGCGACCACTTACTGGAAGGTAGGACGTGCGGAGAAGTGAATCTGAGGCGATATTCGGGAGGATAGGCGGCAGGGGAGGGGCCTCGTCGGCCGCTTCTGGCAAGTGATAGAGCCGCGGAGCACAAAATCGGAACTTTGAGAAGTCGGCTCCGCTGAGGGACATCGCTGCAGTGGCTAAGCGGGGGGTGGAACCCTCGCGGGACAGTGTGGTCTCAGGACCCTCGGGGTCACAGAAAGACCGGGGGAGCCCGAGTGCGCCAGAGCTCCCAGGTATCGGAGCGGGGAAGCCGGATGCAGAGACGGAGCTGAGGCGCGGGCTCTCAGCTTGGGGTCGCCATAAACTGTGATCCGCGGCCCAGTCGGGCCACTGTTCCTCCAGCAGGGACCCAACAGGCGGCAGATCCGGGGAGACTCCCCTTCCTTCCCGGGGAGGAGCGGCACGGGAACGCACCGCAGGGATCTGCTAGGTTTGGAGACTCCACACGGGGTCGGGTGCCAGAGATCGAAGCGCTCGATCACAGGCCGGGTGAGCACGGAGAGTGGCCGGAGACCGGGGACAAGGGAGTGACTGCTTTTCTCTGTGGGCGCACTTAGGAGCGGGGCCCCGAGTTCTCAGCTCCTCCGGGTGGAGATTGGGAGGCCACCATTTTTGCCCTGGTCCTCCAGGGCTGTACGGAGAGCTTGCAGGGAACAAAAGCTCCTGAGATCAAACCTGAGCAGCTTGCTTAGCCGGGACCGACAAGGGCGGGGCAATTCAGCCTCCGGCAAAGACATTTGGAAACCACAGCAACAGGCCCCTCCCCCAGAAGATCAGCCCGAACAGCCAGCAAGCCAAGACCAAGTTTACTGATCAAGGAGAACGGGAGAACTCCAGCGCTAGGGGAATACTGCACATAGAATTCATGGCTTTTTTTTTTACCATGATTCATTAGTTCATCAAAGTTAATTTTTGTTAAATGTTTTTTTTTCTTTTTCCCTTTTTCAACCAACATCTTATCAATCTCTTTTTTTAAAAAAAAATATTTTTTATTTTTCATTTTTAGAGTCATATTTTATCCCTTCATAGTAGTTACCCTTATTTTTGGCATATATATATAAGTTGTTCCCTCTTTAAAATTTTGAGATACAATTTCTTCTAACAGATCAAAATATACCCTAAATCACTAGTGTATGGCTCTGTTCTAGTCTCCTGCCTGATCACATTCTCTCCCTTTTTTCTTTTTTTTTTAATCTTCTTTCTTTTTTCAAACAACTTCTTATCTTATCAAATCCTTTTATAAAATCTTTTATAATTTTCATCTTTACAGTCATCTTCTATCCCTTCATTGTATCAACCCTTATTTTGTACATATATGTCTTTCTTCCTTTAAAATTTTAGGAGGCACTTTTTTCTAACAGACAAAAATACGCCCAAACTCTAGTGTGTGGCACTGATCTATGCACTAGCCTGATCATATTTGATCACATTCTGCTTTTTTTCTATTGTTTTGTTTTTGTTTTTACCTTTTTTTCTTTTTTTTTCTCTTTCTTTTTTCTTTCTTTCCCTTTCTTTTCCCCTGGTTTCAGGTCTTTTCTGATTTGTATACAGTATATTTACTGGGGACGTTGTAAACCTGTTAGCATTTTGTTCTCTCATTCATCTATTCTCCTCTGGACAAAATGACAAGATGAAAAAAATCACCTCAGCAAAAAGAACAAGAGGTAGTACTGTCAGCCAGGGACCTACTCAATATGGACATTAGTACGATGTCGGACCTAGAGTTCAGAATCATGACTTTAAAGATACTAGCTGGGCTTGAAAAAAGCGTGGAAGTTATTAGAGAAACACTTTCTGGAGAAATAAAAGAACTAAAATCTAACCAAGTCGAAATCAAAAAGGCTATTGATGAGGTGCAATCAAAAATGGGGGCACTAACTGCTAGGATAAATGAGGCAGAAGAGAGAATCAGCGATATAGAAGACCAAATGATGGAAAATAAAGAGGCTGAGAAAAAGAGAGAGAAACACCTACAGGATCACGGGGGCAGAATTCGAGAGATAAGTGATACAATAAGACGAAACAACATTAAAATAATTGGGATCCCAGAAGAAGAAGAAAGAGAGAGAGGGGCAGAAGGTATATTGGAGCAAATAATAGCAGAGAACTTCCCTAATGTGAGGAAGGAAACAGGCATCAAAATCCAGGAGGCACAGAGAACCCCTCTCAAAATCAATAATAATAGGTCAACACCCCAACATCTAATAGTAAAGCTTACGAGTCTCAGAGACAAAGAGAAAACCCTGAAAGCAGCTCGGGAGAAGAGATATGTAACCTACAATGGTAAAAATATTAGATTGGCAACAGACCTATCCACAGAGACCTGGCAGGCCAGAAAGGACTGGCAAGATATCTTCAGAGCACTAAACGAGAAAAATATGCAGCCAAGAATAATATATCCAGCTAGGCTGTCATTGAAAATAGACACAGAGATAAAAAGCTTCCAGGACAAACAAAAACTAAAGGAATTTGCAAACACGAAACCAGCCCTCACAGAAATATTGAAAGGGGTCCTCTAAGCAAAGACAGAGCCTAAAAACAGCAAAGATCAGAAAGGAACACAGACAACATACAGTAACAGTCACCTTACAGGCAATACAATGGCACTAAATTCATACCTTTCAATAGTTACCCTGAATGTAAATGGGCTCAATGCCCCAATCAAAAGACACAGGCTATCAGATTGGATTAAAAAACAAGACCCATCTCTATGCTGTCTGCAAGAGACTCATTTTAGACCCAAAGACAACCCCAGATTGAAAGTGAGGGGGTGGAAAACCATTTACCATGCTAATGGACACCAAAAGAAAGCTGGGGTGGCACTCCTTATATCAGACAAACTAGATTTTAAAACAAAGACTGTCATAAGAGATGAGGAAGGACACTATATCCTACTTAAAGGGTCTATCCAACAAGAAGATCGAACAATTGTAAATATCTATGCCCCAAACATGGGAGCAGCCAATTATATAAGGCAATTAATAACAAAAGCAAAGAAACACATTGACAACAATACAATAATAGAGGGGAACTTTAACACCCCCTGACTGTAATGGACAGATCATCTAAGCAAAAGATCAACAAGGAAATAAAGACTTTAAATGACACACTGGACCAAATGGACTTCACAGACATATTCAGAACATTCCATCCCAAAGCAACAGAATACACATTCTTCTCTAGTGCCCATGGAACATTCTCCAGAATGGATCACATCCTAGGTCACAAATCAGGGCTCAACCGCTACCAAAAGATTGGGATCATTCCCTGCATATTTTCAGACCACAATGCTTTGAAACTAGAACTCAATCACAAGAGGAAAGTCGGAAAGAACTCAAATACATGGAGGCTAAAGAGCATCCTACTAAAGAATGAATGGGTCAACCAGGAAATTAAAGAAGAATTAAAAAAATTCATGGTAACCAATGAAAATGAAAACACAACTGTCCAAAATCTTTGGGATACAGCAAAGGCAGTCCTGAGAGGAAAGTATATAGCAATACAAGCCTTTCTCAAGAAACAAGAAAGGTCTCAAATACACAACCTAACCCTACACCTAAAGGAGCTGGAGAAAGAACAGCAAATAAAGCCTAAACCCAGCAGGAGAAGAGAAATAATCAAGATCAGAGCAGAAATCAATGAACTAGAAACCAAAAGAACAGTAGAACAGATCAACGAAACTAGGAGCTGGTTCTTTGAAAGAATTCACAAGATTGATAAACCCCTGGCCAGACTGATCAAAAAGAAAAGAGAAATGACCCAAATCAACAAAATCATGAATGAAAGAGGAGAGATCACAACCAACACCAAAGAAATACGAACAATTATAAGAACATATTATGAGCAACACTATGCCAGCAAATTAGATAACCTGGAAGAAATGGGTGCATTCCTAGAGATGTATCAACTACCAAAACTGAACCAGGAAGAAATAGAAAACCTGAACAGACCTATAACCACTAAGGAAATTGAAGCAGTCATCAAAAATCTCCCAAGAAAAAAAAGCCCAGGGCCAGATGGCTTCCCCGGGGAATTCTATCAGACATTTAAAGAAGAATTAATACCTATTCTCCTGAAACTGTTCCAAAAAATAGAAATGGAAGGAAAACTTCCAAATTTATTTTATGAGGCCACCATTACCTTGATCCCAAAACCAGACAAAGACCCCATCCAAAAGGAGAATTACAGACCAATATCCTTGATGAACATGGATGCAAAAATTCTCACCAAAATACTAGCCAACAGGATCCAACAGTACATTAAAAGGATTATTCACCACGACCAAGTGGGATTTATCCCTTGGCTGCAAGGCTGGTTCAACATCCGCAAATCAATCAACATGATACAATACATTAACAAAAGAAAGAACAAGAATCAT
This sequence comes from Eumetopias jubatus, assembly GCF_037043125.1. Taxonomy (NCBI): domain Eukaryota; kingdom Metazoa; phylum Chordata; class Mammalia; order Carnivora; family Otariidae; genus Eumetopias; species Eumetopias jubatus. The sequence continues at coordinate 111,980,289 of NW_028274816.1, read as the reverse complement.
ATGATCCTCTCCATAGATGCAGAAAAAGCATTTGACAAAGTACAGCATCCTTTCTTGATCAAAACTATTCAGACTATAGGGATAGAGGGTACATACCTCAATATCATAAAAGCCATCTACGAAAAACCTACAGCGAATATCATTCTCAATGGGGAAAAGCTGAGAGCTTTTCCCCTAAGGTCAGGAACGCGGCAGGGATGTCCACTCTCACCACTGCTATTCAACATAGTATTGGAAGTCCTAGCCACAGCAATCAGACAACAAAAATAAATCAAAGGCATCCAAATCGGCAAAGAGGAAGTCAAACTCTCACTCTTTGCAGATGATATGATACTGTATGTGGAAAACCCAAAAGACTCCACCCCAAAACTGCTAGAATTCATACAGGAATTCAGTCAAGTAGCAGGGTATAAAATCAATGCACAGAAATCAGTGGCATTCCTATACACCAACAACAAGACAGAAGAGAGACAAATCAAGGAGTTGATCCCATTCACAACTGCACCCCAAACCATAAGATACCTAGGAATAAATTTAACCAAAGAGGCAAAGGATCTGTACTCAGAAAACTATAAAATACTCAGGAAAGAAATTGAAGTAGACACAAAGAAATGGAAAAACATTCCATGCTCATGGATTGGGAGAACCAACATTGTGAAGATGTCAATGCTACCTAGAGCAATCTACACATTCAATGCAATCCCCATCAAAATGCCATCCACTTTTTTCAAAGAAATGGAACAAATAATCCTAAAATTTGTATGGAACCAGAAGAGACCCCAAATAGCCAGAGGAATATTGAAAAAGAAAAGCAAAGCTGGCGGCATCACAATTCAGGACTTCCAGCTCTATTACAAAGCTATCATCATCAAGACAGTATGGTACTGGCACAAAAACAGACACATAGATCAATGGAACAGAATCGAGAGCCCAGAAATGGACCCTCAACTCTATGGTCAACTTATCTTTGACAAAGCAGGAAAGAATGTCCAATGGAAAAAAGACAGTCTCTTGAACAAATGGTGGTGGGACAATTGGACAGCCAAATGCAGAAGAATGAAACTGGACCATTTCCTTACACCACACACAAAAATAGACTCCAAATGGTGGAAAGACCTAAACGTGAGACAGGAGTCCATCCAAATCCTAAAGGAGAACACAGGTAGCAACGTCTTTGACCTCAGCCGCAGCAACTTCTTCCTAGAAACATCACCAAAGGCACGGGAAGCCAGGGCAAAAATGAAGTACTGGGATTTCACCAAGGTAAAAAGCTTTTGCACAGCAAAAGAAACAGTCCACAAAACCAAAAGACAACCGACAGAATGGGAGAAAATATTTGCAAATGACATATCAGATAAAGGGCTAGTATCCAAAATGTATAAAGAACTTATCAAACTCAACACCCAAAGAACAAATGATCCAATCAAGAAATGGGCAGAAGACATGAACAGACATTTTTCCAAAGAAGACATCCGAATGGCCAACAGGCACATGAAAAAGTGCTCAACATCGCTCGGCATCAGGGAAATCCAAATCAAAACCTCAATGAGATACCACCTCACACCAGTGAGAATGGCTAAAATTAACAAGTCAGGGAACGACAGATGTTGGCGGAGATGTGGAGAAAGGGGAACCCTCCTACACTGTTGGTGGGAATGCAAGGTGGTGCAACCACTCTGGAAAATAGTATGGAGGTTCCTCAAACAGTTGAAATTAGAGCTACCATTCGATCCAGCAATTGCACTACTGGGTATTTACCCCAAAGATACAAATGTAGGGATCCGAAGGGGTACGTGCACCCCAATGTTTATAGCAGCAATGTCCACAATAGCCAAACTGTGGAAAGAGCCAAGATGTCCATCGACAGATGAATGGCTAAAAGAAGAAGTGGTATATATACACAATGGAATATTATGCAGCCATCAAAAGGAATGAGATCTTGCCATTTGCAATGACGTGGATGGAACTGGAGGGTGTTATGCTGAGTGAAATAAGTCAATCAGAGAAAGACATGTATCATATGACCTCACTGATATGAGGAATTCTTTATCTCAGGAACAAACTGAGTGTTACTGGAGTGGTTGGGGGTGGGAGGGATGGGGTGGCTGGGTGATAGACATTGGGGAGGGTATGTGCTACAGTGAGCGCTGTGAATTGTGCAAGACTGTTGAATCACAGATCTGTACTTCTGAAACAAATAACGCAACATATTTTAAGATAAAAGAAAAAGAAGATAGCAGGAGGGGAAGAATGAAGGGGAGTAAATCGGAGGGGGAGATGAACCAGGAGAGACGATGGACTCTGAAAAACAAACTGAGGGTTCTAGAGGGGAGGAGGGTAGGGGGATGGGTTAGCCTGGTGATGGGTATTAAAGAGGGCACATTCTGCATGGAGCACTGGGTGTTATGAACAAACAATGAATCATGGAACACTACACCAAAATAAATGATGTAATATATGGTGATTAACATAACAATAAAAAATTTTTAAAAAAGTTTCTTGGTGATTTTCTTCAATTTACTCTTCTGGGTAAAGTTTAAGATTTATCCAGTGAAACTCCATCCTTCCATACAAATACTAAAGCAGGATTCTACTTCTGGCAGTGCTACACTAACTTGTTTCAAACAAATCCTTTCATTAGGAGTGACTGGAAAGGCTGGACAAAGTATTTTTTTAAATCTCTTTGAAAGTATTGGAAAATCACCAAAATTGCAAGATATATAAATGTAGATGTAGATATAATTAGACATATTTTGGAAAATTATATGTGTGTGTGTGTGTGTGTGTGTGTTACCTTTTTGAAGGTATTGGAGAGATACCAAAGCATTAAGTATTTGAGAGGTCAAGAACTGAGAGAAAGGGGAATCCGTAGAATTGAGTCCAACTGGTGTCAATTGGTGGCTGAGAGATTGATTTCTTTGTTCTGATTCATATGAAGGAGGTGCTGCCAAAAATTGATTACAGGCTCCATCAAGGAGGACTGGCCCTGGTAGATAGATAGCCAAGATTCCAGTTGGAATCCTTGAAATCTATATTTTAGGAGTAAATTTAGCCTGAGATAGACTAATCCTAGCTCTCACAGAATGAGGCCCAGCTATAAGGGACTCAGGTGATTAAGGTGATCTACATCTATTGTAACTGTTTTCACAAGTAAAATCAAATCTTTTTGAAGAAGATTACACCTTTTGAAGTCCTGAATTATCTCCATAATTTTTTCACACACAATATTTAGAATTAAATAAAAAATAACAAGCCAGGCAAAGAGAGAATAATTAACAAAAAAGAGTCAAATAAAAAATAATAGAAATAGACCCACTGATGATCTAGATGTTGGAGTTATCAGGTATGAACTTTAAATTAACTATGATTAATATGTTCAAGAAATGGGATGATAAATAGAGAATTTCAGCTGAAAACTAGAGACTATGAAAAAGAAGCAAATATAAACTGTGAACATGTACAATAAAGTAACTGAAATTAAGAACTAAATAACTTAACATCAGATTAGCCACAGCTAAAGAGCAAATTAGTGAACAGGAAGACAGGTGAGAAGAAAATATCCAGAATAACACAAGGAGAGAATAGCATTAAAAATGGGAACATATAGGGACATGGAGTAAAGGTCAACATATGTATATAGCTGGAGTCTTAGAAAGAAAGGAAAGAGAATATGGGCAGAAGCATATTTGAAGAGATGTTGACTGAGATTTTCCAAAAATGACCAAAAAATCAAATCACATTTTCAAGAAATACTATAAACTCTAATCATAATAAGTAGCAAACAATCCCTCCTCACATCTATAGACAACTTAATAACATTCATAAAAACCAAAGACAAAGAGAAATAGTAAAACCAGTCAAAGAAAGAAAGAAAATGACTGCCTTCAAAAAAGGCACAACAAAGATTTAGGGCTAACTTCCTAATAGAAAAAATGGGAGACAAAAGATAATGGAGTAATATCACCTAAATTTGAAACATATATTGTAGCAGCCTTTTCTTGAATACCACTAGTGAGTTCATCAAATAGCCAGCTCCATTTGGGGATACATGTGACCGATAGAAATTTTTTTCTTAGCTTGTGCTAAAATATATCTGCCTATAATTTCCACTGTTCTAGTTTTATCCAGAGAATTTGGAATTTCAGAAAATTTGGAGCTAATTTTTCCTCTATTTGGTTGGGAAGGATAATTCTCAACACCTTCTGCAGCTTAAGAAACATTTTCAAACTTACCTAAGATCTCCTACCATCCATCCTTTCTACAACCACTGAGCATCTATTATGTACCTGTCAACTCTCTTAACTGATGTGAATACGATGATAACCAGGACACATTCACTCTTAGGAGTTCCTAATTTGGAGGGTGGGAAATATGGTAGACAGTAACTGCAACACTGTGTGATAATTTCAATTATAGGAGTGAGTACAAGATGCCACAAGAATATATAGCAGGGGCATCTAACTCAACATAAAGAAAGAGGACATCACTCTCAAGGAACTGATACCTGAGACGAGACAGGAGATATATATTTTTCTTTTTGAATGGAAATGCAAACTACGTATTCTAGATGTACAGAACCATACATGCAAAAGCAGAAGAAAGTGAAAGAACATGCCATCTGGTCTGTCTTATTCTCAACTACAGCTGAGGAGCTCCTTCCCGAAGTCAGCAAATACAATTTCCAGCAGCTCCAGAATTGCATTGTTCCAGTTTAGCAAACTCAGTGGAAAGAAGCTTCTTCCTATGGTCCATTTATCACTCTTCAGAGATGAATGCTTCTTGACCTTTCTTGGCTCTTATGCCCACCCTCCAGACCATTTAGATTCGGTGGAGGAATGTGATATCAGGATTGCACAACCTTGAAGCATGATTAGAAAAGAATCAATTGTTTCCAGCTCCAGTGGAATTACATGGAGTAGGGGATGGGTTGGATCCCAAGGGATAAGATGTTGGTCAGATAAAAGCAATGCTAATAGGATACAACAATACATTAAAACGATCATCCACCACAACCAAGTGGAATTTATCCCCTGGATGCTAGGGTGGTTCAACATTCGCAAATCAATCAGTGTGATAGAACACATTAATAAGAGGAGAGAGAAGAACCATATGGTCCTCTCAATTGATGCAGAAAAAGCATTTGACAAAACATAGCATCCTTTCCTGATTAAAACTCTTCAGAGTATAGGGATAGGGGGAATGTTCCTCAAGTTCATAAAATCCATCTGTGAAAAACACACAACGAGTATCATCCTCAATGGGGAAAAGCTGAGAGCCTTTCCCTTAAGATCAGGAACACGACAAGGATGCCCACTCTCACCACTATTGTTCAACATAGTAATAGAAGTCCTAGCAACAGCAGTCAAACAACAAAAAGAAATAAAAGGTATTCAAATTGGCAAAGAAGAAGTCAAACTCTCTCTTTTCGCAGATGACATGATACTTTATGTGGACAACCCAAAAGACTCCACCCCCAAATTACTAGAACTCATACAGTAATTCAGTAATGTGGCAGGATAGAAAATCAATGCACAGAAATCAGTTGCTTTCTTATACACTAACAACGCAACTATAGAAAGAAATTAGAGAAATAATTCCATTTACAATAGCACCAAAAACCATAAGATACCTTGGAATAAACCTAACCAAAGAGGTAAAGGATCTATACTCTAGGAACTACAGAACACTCATGAAAGAAATTGAAGAAGACACAAAAAGATGGAAAAACATTCCATGCTCATGGATCGAAAGAATAAACATGGTTAAAACATCTATGCTACCCAGAGCAATCTATACCTTCAATGCCATCCCAATCAAAATTCCAATGACATTTTTCAAAGTGCTGGAACAAACAATCCTAAAATTTGTATGGAATCAGAAAAGACCCTGAATTGCCAAGGAAATGTTGAAAAAGAAAAAGCTGGGGACATCACGTTGCCTGATTTCAAGCTATATTACAAAGCAGTGATCACCAAGACAGCATGGCACTGGCACAAAAACAGATATATAGACCAATGGAACAGAACAGAGAGCCCAGATATGGACCGTCAACTCTATGGTCAAATAATCTTCGACAAAGCAGGAGAAAATATGCAATGGAAAAAAGACAGTCTCTTCAATAAACTGTGCTGGGAAAACTGGACAGCCACATGCAGAAGAATGAAACTTGACCATTCTCTAACACCATACACAAAGATAAACTCAAAATGGATGAAAGACCTCAATGTGAGACAGGAATCCATCAAAATCTTAGAGGAGAACATAGGCAATAACCTCTTTGACATCGGCCACAGCAACTTCTTTCAAGATACATCTCCAAAGGCTAGTGAAACAAAAGCAAAATGAAGTTTTGGGACTTCATCAAGATAAAAAGCTTCTGCACAGCAAAGGAAACAGTCAACAAAACAAAGAGGCAACCCACAGAATGGGAGAAGATATTTGCAAATGACACTACAGATAAAGGGCTGGTATCCAAGATCTATGAAGAACTTCTCAAACTCACCACCTAAAAAACAAATAATCAAGTCAAAAAATGGGCAGAAGACATGAACTGACACTTCTCCGAAGAAGACATACAAATGGCTAACAGACACATGAAAAAATGTTCATCATCATTAGCCATCAGGGAAATTCAAATCAAAACCACATTGAGGTACCACCTTACACCAGTTAGAATGGCAAAAATTGACAAGGCAAGAAACAACAAATGTTGGAGAGGTTGTGGAGAAAGGGGAACCCTCTTACACTGTTGGTGGGAATGTAAGTTGGTACAGCCACTTTGGAAAACAGTGTGGAAGTTCCTCAAAAAATAAAAAATAGAGCTACCCTATGACCCAGGAATTGCACTCCTGGATATTTACCCCAAAGACACAGATGTAGTGAAAAGAAGGGCCACATGCACCCCAATGTTCATAGCAGCAACGTCTGCAATAGCCAAACTGTGGAAAGAGCCGAGATGCCCTTCAACAGATGAATGGATAAAGAAGATGTGGTCCATATATACAATGGAATATTACTCAGCCATCAGAAAGGATGAATACCCAACTTTTATATCAACATGGGTGGGACTGGAGGAGATTATGCTAAGTGAAATAAGTCAAGCAGAGAAAGTCGATTATCATATGGTTTCACTTATTTGTGGAACATAAGGAAGAGCATGGAGGACATTAGGAGAAGGAAGGGAAAAATGAAGGGGGGTAATCGGAGGGAGAGATGAACCATGAGAGACTATGGACTCTGAGAGACAAACTGAGGGTTTTAGAGGGGAGGGGGGTGGGGGGGATGGGTTAGCTTGGTGATGGGTATTAAGGAGGGCACATACTGCATGGAACACTGGGTGTTATATGAAAACAGTGAATCGTGGATCACCACATCAAAAACTAATGATGTATTGTATGGTGACTAACATAACATAATAATAATAAAAAAAGAAATAAGCAATGCTTATTACATTCTCTCAGCCTAAACAGCAGGGGTTATCCACAACCCTATTCTCAAGAGTTTTTTTGTGTGTTGCTATGGAAAGAGCATGGAATTTGGAGTCTGGACTCTTGACCAGGTTCACTACCTTTGTCATACTGAACAAGTCACTCTTTAAACTTCAACTTCTATGTTTATAAAAATATGTGCAATGTCAGACTGGCTATATTCCCGAAAAAATGAAATGAGATCATCCATGTATAAGCACCTACCACAAGTCCTGATATGTAATACCTATTTAGCTTTCTTTTGCTTTTATCTTGGGCTCTCAGGTATCTAAGAGACCAGGGCCAGGGGTGAGAATTGTATATATATGGATCAGATATTCCCAAGAGTTGAAGAACCACAACAGCAGACTGTGGAAAGGGCTGTGTCGGGGGAGAGAGGAGCAGAGATCTGGGTCGTGGTGGAGAAGAGGATTTGTGTCTGGAGCATAGAGTATCTCAGCTTCTGAGTTGACTCTGTCATTATTTGTGTGTGTGTGTCCAACCATATCTGTGTGTCTTCCTTGTATTAGACAAGTTAAAGATAAATGATTGCCACTGGTTCAAAATGACACTGAAGAATGAGGGCCAAGAGAAAAAGAGACACATCTTGCTTCGACAACATTCGTGTAACTCCCCCTCCATGCGGAGTGTTTACCGTGTATGCTAATTATCCTGCAGCATAACAAGAACTTGGAACATTAGGACATATGCTTCAGATTAGGTTTGTTGCAAGTCCCGTGTGGTCACAGCAGTCAACAGTGTCCATGAAGACCCAGCCTTGCTGGGTTGCTGCTCTTGCAGCATGGCTATCTGCTCAAAAGTTTAAAAGAGAAAGAAAAACTGCCGATAGAGCGAATACAGACAGAGCAGATCTAATGAGGCTTATCTTGGTCTTCCCTGTCTTTGCTGTGAATATTTCCTTCACTATGACCTTAACAGTGACATCCTGATTGGCCTTATATGTTCAAATTTCCTAGGCATGCTGAGAACAGAATTGGAAGTTGATGATAATGAGAAATGCTGTAATTACAAGGCATCTTAATATTGAAAAAGAAAATGGATCTGTAAATTTATTTTCATTAATAACACGGGACGCTGGCATCCTGGAACATAGCTCCCCTCTCCTCTCTCCTCCTCTTCCTCTCCCCGCCCTTCCTTCCTCACCCCCCCTTCTTTCCCTCTTTTTCTTAATTTTGATCTTTATTGTTTGAATAAAACATAATAATAATACAAAATCATAATTTTATTTTATTTTTTTTAAGATTTTTTTTTATTCATTTTGGGAGAGGCAGAGGGAGAGGGAGAGGGAGAGGCAGGCTTCCCGCGGAGCCGGGAGCCGGGAGCCGGGAGCCGGGAGCCCGACGCGGGGCTCGATCCCAGGACTCTGGGATCATGACCTGAGCTGAAGGCAGACGCTTAACCATCTGAGCCACCCAGGGGCCCCCAAAATCATAATTTTAAAATGAACATTTATTATTCAAATAAAACAGTACCATCATTATGTAAACGTTATAATAATAAAGTGTAGCTGCCTTTAAAAACTGCTCTTGTAATTACTGCTTTAACCCCAGGATGACTGTGGAGGGGAAGCTTATTTCTGCAGCCGCAGCTTACACGCTGCCATGGTAACATCTGGGCTGCAAGTGAACAGTGAAGCCTGTCATAAAAATCAACTTTGGCAGGGGGAAATGACAGTGAATGGAACAATTTTAACTATGGGGGTACTTCCATTAGACAAAGTATATGTACAACTGTCTCCAGAGAGAAAAAAAATATTGGAGAGTCTCCTCCCTGGGACCATCCTTAATAAAGTGGAGAGCAGTGGACCATTGAGTTGGAGACACAGAGCGCAGCCGCCGTTTACTTAGCCTTTTCCACTTTTTTAAAATGGTTTTGTTTTTGTTTTTAACATACACATTATGTTTTTTAATTGTTAAAAGTATGTGCTGAAACTGCTCTAGAAAATGGATTTTTCTCTAGCAAGTTAATTTAGCTGTACATTCAATCAAATTTGAAATCAAACTATATTTCTCCTTCAGGGTAGATTCCTCTGAAAATCATCTCCAGACTTTGGCAGGAGTAACTTGACTGCAAGATGGAGAGAATAACAAGGCTGGGAGCGGGGTGGGGGGAGGAAAGACCAGTAAATTAAGTACCTGTCCACCTGAGTTTGAGTCCTAGTTCTGTCTCTTATTAATTTGTGATCTTGGGCAACTAAGAAGATACAGAAGCTCTGTGTTTCTTTTTTCTCCTCTAATATAGGGAAGACAATAATGGTAAAAGTACAAGCAAGTGCTTTGTGAGTTACAAAGAGCTATACAAATGGCAATTATCATTACGGGATTTAATTCCCCTTGAACGTTTTAACTTTCTCTTTATGAGAAAGGCCCTTCTTTAGGAATACCTCCCTAAGATAGTTTCATTAGCCATGACTGAGAAAAGAAAAATGTCCTTTCCGTTGTAAAGCACGGTTTGGTCACATTGTTAATTCATTAATTCACATTCATTCATTCATGAATTCAGACATTCACTCATTCATTCTTATAGATGTCTGACATTTATTGAGATGCTAGTAAATAAAAGGCACTATGCTAGGCCGTGGAGATATGATGAACAAGAATAACTTAAGCTCTGGATTTTTGGGTCTTTCCTTATACTGGGAGATAAAGGCAAAACAAGTGCATGAATAAAAAACTAAATTACAAACTATCATAAGTGCTACAAAGAAACCAAGAAGGGAATTGGAGAGGTTTTACAATAGGAGGAAGATGGGGCTAAATAAATATGATCAAAGAAGGACTATCACAGGAATTAAAGTTCTGAAGGACAGAGGTAGGGGAAGTATTCTGGAGAAACAGCATGTGCAAAGGCCCAGGGGTAGAGAAGAAGCTGGCTTACTGAGAGAGAGACCTGAAATTAGGCCAGTGTGTCTGGGTCATGTAAGTCAAGGGGAGACAGGGTCAAAATAAGTGTGGAGACACATCTAAACTCCAGAATTTTATTCTGTGTGAGATGGAAAACCATTAAAAAGGTTTTCAACAATGGAGGACACAAGTAGCTCCTTGGGCTATTCTACTATGAGTCTTTTTGAGTTAGAATTCTAGTTATTTTGCCAAGTACCTTAGCATACTTAAATATACAAGTACAAAACAAATTCTGGTTATCAGCGCTAAGGGAAATCTGAAGATTAGTCTGAGTTCATTTTTCTATTACCTTAGACATGTAAGTTGAAAACAGGAGTTGGTTTTATTAGTGGAAGGTAACTCAATCTTCCATTTTGGTATGATGGCAAACTTACGATTTTGATGGTCTTTAGAACTGAGGAACAGGAAAGAACAGACTGAGGCTTTTCATCAGGAAGGCATGCATATAATGAACTGAAATTCTTTGAACTTAACTGCATCTAGGGAAAAAACACATTGTTAGAAGACTTTGTTAGCTTCCTATAAGTTTTTTTTCCCCCAAGACAGTCGAGAATTCAGAGTACAATTTTCAGCAAGAATATGAATAAAAGTTTCTGTTCTGTTGTGCTTTCTGTTTTAGGATTTTTGTTCTGGGCAGAATCCTGTCACTGAGCAAGAAATGCTAATTGGACATTTGATTCATCTGGACAGCTGTGAATGGAATTTTTGCTAACCAGCAGCAGATGCAGACCTAAAACAGCATGGCAAATGGCCATTGGCATAGATGTGATGTTAGCTGCATGGTGCCCATGCTCCAATCCACAAGCATTCAAAGCCTTTTTTTTCCTTGAAAGATTTTTATTACATATTTCTGTAAATTAATCTTAGTGGTTGTAAAGAGCCAACCCAATTCATTGGCATGGGAAGAGAGAATCTGTCACAGTCTTTTTTTTTAAATTTATTTTATCATGTTATGTTAATCACCATACATTACATCATAAGTTTTTGATGTAGTGTTCCATGATTCATTGTTTGAGTGTAACACTCAGTGCTCCGTTCAATACGTGCCCTCCTTAATACCCATCACCAGGCTAACACATCCCCCCCTACCCCTCTAGAACCCTCGGTTTGTTTCTGAGTCCATAGTCTCTCCTGGTTTGTCTTCCCCTCTGATTTCCCCCTCTTCATTTTCCCCTTTCTTCTATCTTCTTCTTCTTTTTATTAACATATAATGTATTATTTGTTTCAGAGTTTATTAGTACTCCAAGGAGTGGATAGGTGAAGTTAGATGGGAAATAGTTGCTTTCCAGTTGAAAACACTGAACAGATGCTGGCATTATTAACAGAACTTTGCCTACTTGCAGCTCAGTCCTGGATGGAGCTGTCTGCCACTTGGTCTCCAAGTAATACCCTTTAGTTTATTTAGGGATAAACGCCTTTGGAAATGAACCACCCCAAAACAGGAATTCAGTACATTCAGAAGATGATACTGATCTTTCTTTTTTTCTTTTTCTTTGGATACTGGTCTTTCTTGTTTGCTTTCTTTCTTTTTTTTTTTCGTTTGCTTTTTTTTTTTTTTTTTCTTGTTCTTGTTTGCTTTTAAGTCTGATGAACTGGTGAACTGATTTTATATCAGATGCTGGTTTATTTAAGGAGTTACAATTAACCAGGAGTGAATCCTGAAAAATCACTCAGGGAATTTACAATAAAGAAACAAAAAAACATGGGTTCTGTCTCCAGAGATTTTGATTTCAAAATTCTTCTTTGATGATTTTGATATGCACCCCTCATTGAGACTCTCATCAAAATAAGACTTTTAAAAAACTTTAAGATCTCTATCATTAGTTCGACGTGTTGTCTATGAACAGTCACACCACACTCATGCATTATATAGTTCCTATAACTAAAGAATGAGTCGAGAGGAAATCAGAGGTTTGGCATTCCCAAATCCAGCTGGCCTGCGATCCTCCCTATACTTTCCTAGCCTGAATTTCCAAAAGAAATCAGGTCAACTTTTCCAATGTGGGTTTCCTGGCCTTGGTTCCCACTGTGTGAAACTGCGCCCCACTCTCCCTCTCATTCTGTGTAAAATAGAAGATTTTCATTGGTCACTTTCATTTTAGGGGGAAACCACATTTTCCTATGGCCACTTACATCTTTGGAAGGTTGCCCTCTATGAAGAGCTCCTGATGATCTACATGGCAGTTTTCTTGCACATTAGAAACTGTACAAAACATGGAGGTTTTGTTTTGTCTTGAATCTCGCCCTTCTTTCCCTACCTGCCAAGAGATTCTGGTTTTATTGGTTGGGCTTGAGGTGTTTAGCTGTTTTAATGTTTTAATAGCTTTCCGGATGATTTTAAACTCTTTTTTTCTTTTAAAGATTTTATTTATTTATTTGACAGACAGAGACAGCGAAAGAGGGAACACAAGCAGGGGGAATGGGAGAGGGAGAAGCAGGCTTCCCGCCAAGCAGGGAGCCTGATGCGGGGCTTGATCCCAGGACCCTAGGCTCATGACCTGAGCCAAAAGCAGACGCTTAATGACTAAGCCACCCAGGCACCCCCAAGATGATTTTAATATGCAGCCAGATTTAAGAACCACTGGTTCATAGCATCCTAGTCTGGTATCCACAGGTCTAAGGATCTGCCTCATTATATTAAGAACCATCAATAAAGAAAATCATTGGCTGGATTTATTATAAACATGCTGGGATGTGTGCACATTTTCATTATAACCTTATTATAGCTTGGCTATTTATACACCAACATGCAGATCCAACTGAGTTGTCCAATATTTACAGAATGGGACATGTTGTAGGGAGTGGCACATGGTAGGCAGGGATTGGTCATGGTGGGCCTTATCTGCTATCCTGCATTTTGATCTATAGGCAATGGAGAACCATTGAAGGGTTCTCCATTCCATCCAAAGAAGCAGACTTACCATGTATCATCTTACAAAATGCAAGTCATTGTGACTGACCATCTGTCCACAGGCACCAATCACATCACTGCTGAGCCAACCCATAATGAGGGGGTTCAGGCAAGAGTTAATCTACTTAAGAAAATGCAAACCATCCATTTATCCATTTATTCACTGAACAAACATTTATTGAACACCTACTATGTGCCAAGCACTAGGGATACAGAAGGATTTCTCAACCTTGGTACTGTTGACATTTTGGACATATAGGATATTGGGGGCAAGGAGGGGGCAGCTGTCCTGTGCACTAGAGCATGTTTGACAGCATCCTTGTCCTCTACACACCAGATGCCAATAGCACCTTCCACCTTCCACCATGCTTACCCCAAGCTGTGGCAATTGAAATCCCCACTGGTTGAGAACCACTGGCATACAGGGATGAATAAAGCATACCTCCTGTCCTTAAGAAGTTTATAGTCTAAACTGGCAAAGAAAAGATGGGCATTAAAACATAATGAAGGGTAAAAGTATCATACAAACTGTTAAGAGAGCTAATAGAGAAGGGAAAAATATCTCCATTTAGGGTAAGCAAAGAAGCCTTCATGGAGCTAAATAGGCTTTTGAACTGGGCTTTAAAGATGTTCTGGATGCATGAGGGTGAATTGGAAAAGCTGACACTCAGAAGAACCCCTCAGCTCCACAGTCCCATTTAAGGCACTCTTTTGGCATAAGTCACCATATGAGTATTAGCTGATTTGGATCCTATTAATTGGACCAAGGTGGGCACCTAATCAATGTATAGGCTGATTGATGAACCATAAGGTGGCTTGCCAGAAATGATCTAATTGTGTGCTTTCCACCAGATTTTAACTTTTCTCAACCACTTTTCCCTCCAGCTTGATTTTAAGGTGATATGCACAAGTATGACTACTTAATGTTCAGGTTTCATTTTGATTGGTTGATACTTGGGCTACACAGGTCATTATATACCATGAATATACCCCTGACCTCTCCACCCAAGGACATCATTCAGATTGTATTCTATGAGAATGGTGCCCGTAGAGTTGTGAAAGTCACCCTGTTTCTAGCCCCTCTCTCCCAGCAATATGTGAGATGGATTAGAAGAGTGAAAGCCTGACATTTCTCTGCTAGACAAGGTTTATGTACAGCCAGGTTTCTTGTCTCTTGTTCCCTTGACCTCCAACCTGACTGACCTTGTGATGGGTGCTTGTATCCTCTGTCTCTATCTCTACCAGTAGAGTGAGTTAGCTCAGAGATGGTGGTGAGAGACCCCACAGCATTTTCCAGTCTAGCCATTAGCAGATTGGGTCCATGAATAAAGTGGATATTTCAATCTCTGCTTCTCCTTGTGTATATTCTTTAAGACTTAGAAGAGCAGAGGCAAGGAATTAGATGCTTTGCACTGAGGTTGTGTTCAGATTGGGTTTCCATGGAGCCATGTAGGAGCTTTAGAATCAGCAACATGGGACAAGGGCTAGGTCACATAGGAGGAGCTCTAGATTCCTGGCTGTCACTCTGTTCCCTTGACCTGGAATAGTTTATCTACCTACCTACCTACCTACCTACCTACCTACCTACCTACCTATCTATCCATCATCTATCTGTCTCCTGGGTAAGATGTAACTTGGAATAAATCAAATAAGAATTTCTACTGTTTAAAGAAAGTTCCATAAGTGCTGATACAATGGTTTTATTGTACTGCCTCAACTTCTCATTTTGTCATCAAGACTACTCTTCTAAGAAACAGCCTGCCTGGGCTTATACCCCAGCTTTATCACCTCTTGTGATGTTATTTGGGGCAAGGTGTAATCTCTCTATGCCTCATCCTTCATCTCTAGAGTGGGGACCACAGTGTCAGCCTCAGGGGATTGCTGTTAGGGTTCAATGCAGGCATATATGTAAGGCATTCAGGAGAGTGCCTGGCACATTGGGAGCATCATGCCAGAGGAAGCACTGACACAGCACCATTTCCCAAGAGCAGGAGGTCTCCCTTTTCTCTCAAATTCCTCCTCTGTTGGATGCTTGTGCCTGGATTTCTCTAATTGGGACAACTAAAAAACACCATTCAATTGTCAATGCTTTTTTTCCTGAGAGTGGTGAAGCCTTAGTCCTTGCCTGTCATACACACTTGCTGTAGGGATTAATTAGGCCCTTTCCCGAGATCAAATCTTGGTGTAGGTAAAGGGTAGTGAGGGAGGAGGCCCAGGAAGAAGAGATGGGGGGCTCCAAAGCCAAATTTCTATTTCTCCCATTTTTCCAAGTGATAATTTCAAGTCCTCCAGCTTAGAAACTTGTTCTTTTCTCTCCATCCTTTAGGTCATTCATATCACCAAATTGTAGATGGCTGTAGTATGGCTCTCAGAGCCACCTCTTCCTTCCCATTGGTCTTTCACCAGCCGAGTGCAGGCCCTCATCATCTCCCTTTTGGACTGAGGTGCTCACCAGGCTCCCCACTGGGTTTCTTAAATTTGGGCTTGTCCTTCTCTAAACCATGATGGACATCACTGACACGTTCTGTGGCCGACTTTTCTCTCAAACTATGCCCAAGGATTAGACAACCCACATTTTTTTTTTTTTTTTTTGGCCTGGCTTAAAATCCTCACAGTTAGGCTCATTATTCAACATTATTTCTGATTCCTGTGCACATGATCCCTTCATCTACTCTGGTCACCCCCCTTCTCCCTCTTTTACTCTTCCCTCCCTGCAAGATCCCTGTTTCCTTACATTTCTCATGGAGTCAATGTCTTCTAAGCTTACTCCCTGCTCAACAATCTAGAATTCATGCTGGTCTCTCAGACTGAAATGTCTTCTTCAAAATATATACCACCTGTCTTTGAATACCCATCTCAAAACACCAGCCCTCTATGATAGCTTTCATGACTGCTCCAGGCTAAATTCACATTTCTCTTTTCTGAGTGTTTGCTGGCACTCAAATTTTTCTTAGGTCTTTTGTACATTTGTATAGTGGTTAAGTACATGGTATTGGCAGTCAGACAGATGTGACTCCACGTTTGAAATCTGGCTCGACCAATTATTATCTGAGTAAGTTGACTTCTCTTGGTGTCAATTTCCTCATTAGAGAGGCTGTTTTGGCACAGTGACATAAACACAGAATCAGGGGTCACACTGTTTGGGCTTGGATCCTGGTTTCACCACACACTAGCTGGGTATGCTGGAAAGTTAGTTAACCTCTCCAAGCCTGAATATCTTCATCTATAAAATGGGCATATTAACAATAGAAACTTCAGAGGATGATCATGAGGATTAAATGAGGTAATCCAAATAAAGTGTTTAGCAAATTCCCGGAAATGCTTATTAAAATGGGGACCAATCTCTCTTGGGAAGAGTGATTCTTCCCCTCTCCAGGTATTTCTTTCCATTCAGAAGGAGCTCAAATGGAGTAAGAGCCCTAGTTTCTTTCCTCCCTTGTACTTGTCATACCTTGGAGGGGGAGTGTAGAGTGGAGCAATGGAATTAAGTGACTTGATTGACACATTTGTGAAGAACAAGTAGATTATGCTTGGCTCAGCTCCTCCCTTGCTTCCTCTTGGGATTGGGTTACCCACATGAATTATGTCTACTTCTCTGTTGCTCCCTGCCATACATTTTACAGAGGATTGCCTCTCTATTAGGAGGTCTGCCGTTGTCCAGAGATACCTTGTGTGAGTTTATTTACTTCTGGAGTACTGAAAAATCCAATCATCTGCAAATATATGCTCTATCGATAATAAAGATGATATGTTTGGTATCTTTGTCTTTTTTTCAATTCATTCAGAATTCAGGGAGACAGAATACTCCTTATTGGATTGAATAGCACCTATTTCTTTTGGTTTTGGTGATGCTTAAATTATATAATGCATAAAACTGTACACTAGGGTTTGTATAAATTGGAATTCCTTACTTATGTAGAACAGGAATCTATTGAAAGGCTATAAGATTACTCACATAATCAATAAGAACAATACTCAGAAAGGACAGGAGATAAAGAAGCTCTGGCAAGAACCAGTGGAGAATTGTCTTGGGGCACTGCCACCCAGGATACCAGTTCCAATTACTTTCAGTCTTCTTGTTACTCTGCTCAAAGTTCAAATTCCAGGGAGAGAGTCTCTGATTCATTTGGGTTAGGTCATATGTTCACCCCATAACAGTGAAGCAAGGCATTGTGACTGGGAGCCTCATCAGACAGTGACCAATGGGTCATATTGCCCCCATCCTCTCAGTCACAAAATGGGGAATGAATGCTAGATGACAAAATCAAACAAATATACTAATAATTAGCCCCTACCATTAATAAACATGAATGTAATTATTCTCTCATCAATTCCCTAAGTAGATTTAATGTGTCCTAGAGAGAAATAACTATGTCTTACACTTCTTTACATACTTCACAGCATTAAACATAGTTTCTTTCAATTCTTACATCCAAGAGCACATCCTGATTTCCCCTAAATATCTCCACATCTTATTCCTTGATGCCATGGCTTTTTTGTTTTTTTTTTTTGTCCCAAACCATTTTATATCTCATTTCTAGGTAGGCTGTCCTGAAGCATAGTATCTTCTGAGCACACTGGGGCAGTTAGTGAGTATATATTGATTGATGAATTATGAAGATGAATTGTCATTGCCTATTATATTGAAAGGCAGCATGATGAGTAGGCCTTTGCTCAGAAGGCAGAACACAATGTGAGCCATTACTTTTCACTGTTAACTCAAGGATGTGCTTTGATGGTCAAGCACCAGAGAGAGGATAATAGAGTCAGAGAGTCAGAGACTGAGATAGACCCAGAAAGAGACAGAAGAGACCAAGACAAGAACAAGAACTGAGGTAGATGAACTATAGTTTTCCATGGCCCCAGACAGGTCAAAGGAGAATAGTTATTGTTTGGGTAAAAGTTGTTGAGAGACAACCGCTTGGTATTTTGAGAAAGATGGATGGTCCACTGTCATAACCCTGCAAGATAATTTCTTTTGAAAATTACAGACCATGATTATCTTTCATGGTGAAGCGTGCTCTTTCCCCAGTAGCATCAGCATTATGGAGCCTGCTGGAAGTATAGAACCTCAGGCCTCACCCCAGACTTATGAATCCTATTCTGCATTTTGACTCCCAGGTGGCTCACATGCACATTATAGTAGCCCTGGGGTATTCAGAGATCATTAGAGGGGAGACTTGGTTTCGACTATTCCCTTCACCACTCTCCAGCATGTGACACTAGCAATGACTTATTCCTCCTGAGTCTCAGCTTCCTTACCTGTATAGTGGAAAGGACATATCTGCACTCATTGTTTTTAGGGCTTCTTGGACATAACAAATGCAATTTGAATGTGCAGGTACTTTGAAAACTGGAAAGGGCCCTGGAAATGGAAGCTCTCCAGTCACTTACTCTATGTGGCTAGGGAGGGGGACAATGACCTTCCTCCTGGCTATCACTTGTGAGTTTAACTTTACCGCTATATTCTTTCTTTCTAGCTCTGAGTAAACTCTAACATGTGTGAAGATGTGAACAAGTCAGCAGATGATGCATTTATTTTTGAACACGTTAATTTCTTTATCAGCTGTATTTATTTTCTGAGGGCATCACTGTATTACATTAATGCTTCAAGTTGTTAACAATACCAGCTGCCACTGCAGGCATCACTTATATTCACAGTGTAAAAGCCCAGGGGGTAGCATGGAAATTGCCATCCAAACCCCAGTGCTGGATTCCCCCCTTGCATGCTTCTCATCTCCCCTTGGGAGAGCAGAGCTACCATTCCCTCCCCTGTTTTCAAAGCTTTTTATTTATGGTAGGATTTGGCTTCTCTGCAGTTTATTTCATTCTTCTCTAGTGGATTTCGAGGCCTTGGGGGAGCAGAGACTCTTCATAGTTTCTTTCTTATCTCTGTTTCCTCAAGGCTTAGCGCATAGTAGGGATGCAAGAAATATCTGCGTAATTCGAGTGGTGGAGGAAAATATAAAACCTACCATTTTATCTTTATTCATTCATTTGTTCTCAACATCAGCAGAACTTTCAGGTAAGTGATCTTTGACAGTATAGACTAGATCTTGTGCTCCCATATGCTTTCATAGCACACTTCAAAATGCTCATCACTCATATATGCATGCATCTTCAGTGAATGTCTCTCCTGACAGTTTGTGAACTCTCTCTCTGATAGCAGGGATCATCTCTTATTCTTCCCCATATCCTCAGGGCCCAGAACAATAGCTATCACATAGTGGGTGTTCAATAAATATCTGTAGAATTAAAATGAGTGGTTTGACATAGATTCCAATTTCTGAAGATTTCTACTACAATACTGTGATTTATAAGAAATATATATTTGGTCATTAATATGACCAATATATCTCTTTTCTTGGTTGTTCTCTCTAGTAAGTAAAATGTTTCTCTGAGTTCTGTGACCTGCTCTAGTAAATTAATCAAACCCGAGGAGGGGGCCTTGGGAACCTTTGATTTACAGCAGATTTACAGAAGCACAGATAATGACCTGAGCTAGTGACTGACATCTGGAGTGTGAGGGGGTGTGGGACAGGGGCAGTTTTGTGGGACTGAGCCCTCAACCTGTGGAATCTGGTGCTATATCTGGGTAGAGAGTGTCAGAATTGAGTTGAATTAGAAAACACCCAAGTGGCATCCAGAGAACTACTTGGTGCTGTCTGGGAAAGCTTGCCCCACTTTTCACATTGGAATTGGGTCTAGAGCCCTAATTTACCTACATTTGCTGCTCCTTTCTACAACCAATTTATTTCAACAGTAAACCTTTCCCAGTTGGAAATCGGGCCAATTTCTTCCCAATTTAAAAAGTTGCCCTATCAGTTCTCCCCTCGCCACACCTCACCACTGGCCTACTGCCTGGAGAGAAGGAAAGTAACATTTATTGAATGCCTACTTTCAAAAATATGTGACAAGTGTTACTATCTCTACTTTTCTAGTGACAAAAAATGATGCCCAGAAGGTAAGTGGCATGACCAAGGTCCCAGAGCTACTAGAAGGCAGGATTTCAACCTGCATCTAACTGAATTTATAGTCACTCCTTCCACAGAATGACATTTGCCTGTGTAAGGGATGGAAGATTCTTACATATTTTCTCTCTGGCATCTGTTCTTCAAGGTAGCAACTTTGTCTGAATAGGGCCACAGAACTAACTGGTCGAAGTTTGAGAAGAGTGATATTCTGAATTTAATTCCTTGTATAGATTTATTTTAACATGAGTCACTTTGTAACTCAACCTTCACTCTTCCACACCAAGCGATCTCTTTCCAGCTGGGACACGTAACTTGACCGTGGTTCATTCCCTCTTTCTCAGATCTAGGGCAGTGATGGCCAGCCTGTTTCTTGTAGATGCTTGCTGGCTGATCCTTTCATTGGTGGTAGGAACTGGGTTAAGGCTCAATGTAAGCTCTGATGCAAGTGTGTTTGGATTGTCAAGAAATATATATGTCCCTCTCTCCAGTCTAGAGCCTGTTCAAGTCACATACTTTATAAAGTCTAAAGAAAAAAATGGTCATCAGTATAATTACTGTTTGGCTTTAGACCCATCAATAACCATTATTTTAAAATATATATATTCTCATAACTTATACTTCATTTAATCTACTACTTAATGTTGTAACTGAGTTTTTGAAGCATTCTTTCAACATCCATTCACCAAATACATATTCAATGCCTATCTTACACCAGGCACTTTTTGAGGTACCGAGAATGGCAGGGAGAGAAATCATGGGTCCTGGCCTCAAGTATAATTCATTCCTACAAAGAGTGCTCACATCTGCCTGATGGACTCAAGGGAGGTTTTCCAGAGGAGAAGGCTTTGATGGAGACTGGATCGAGGGAATGAACATGTCTGGAGGCAGTCAGGTGGTAACTGAGAAAAGGATGTTGTATGGTAAGGTCATGGTCCCTAAGAATGAATGTAAAAACAACAAATTCTATAGTCCAATCATTTCTGCCCATGAACTGTTATTTAATGGCTTTAAGAAGAAAAGGATTTTTTTTTAAAAGAAGAGAAAAGGAGCATTTGAAAACATTCAAGGTCACAGTTGTGCTCTGAGCACATTCTAATAGGTTTTTCCTGTCCTTGTGTGGTCATTTTGATAGAAAAGAACTCTGCATTTCAATTGCCAGAAAAGAGCCATCAGGCTGAGCAAAGAGAGAAGCCCTTCATGGGGGCCTTTAAAATCCGGTGTGGCTGCAGTGCTCTTGATGGAGACAAATGGGACAATCTGGTCACTGACAATGGAGTGGCAACTGTGATAAAGGGCCTTCTGTTAATGGCAGTGTCCTCTCCAACCAAGCCACAGGGTGCTCTAGAAAAATGCATGTGCTTTCCAGCCCCATGCATTTTTTTTTTTCTCTTGAGAAAGAGAAACAATTTCATCATACACTAAGGGGACCTGGGTCAAAGTTACATTGGGGGCTCTGGTTAGACTTGATGAGTAGATGGGTAGCTTATTTTAAATGGTGGCTCACCATATGACTCATTCATTGCTGTCTCATAACCCAGAAAGCATCTAGTCTAAACTCTTTTTAGAAAAATGCAACCCAGAATGGTCCAGCAATTTATCCAAAGTCACACAGCTGAATAGCACCAGGTCTCTATTAATCCAGTGTGATTTACTGAATGCTTCTGGTATGCTAAACACCTCATTAAGCCATGGATTATTTTCAATGGAGAGGCAGCATCCAGTTGTGAATCAATGCTTACTGCTTTTGGGCCTTGGACTAGTTGCATAATCTCTAAAGCCTCAGTTTTCCCATCTGCAAAATGGAGGAGATAATAATAGTCCCTGTTGCCAGGACATCATGAAGGTTAAGTGAGATAATGCATTTAGAGATCAGCACGGTATCTGGCTGACTTAATACTGGGGTCACTGTGACTTAATCCTTCTGGGCTCTTCTGCCAGAGCAAAGATCTTTACTCTAATTATTATTTTTGCCTGCCCTAAAGGTGGTTATCAAAGGTTTATTCTCTCTGTGTTGCTTCCATTCTAAGCCCCTCTAAATCCCCGACTGACAACTCTGGAGGGCTGAAGCTTATTTCCTTCACAGCCATCCCCTTCTCTAGATAGCTCCTTCCTCCTCCTCCAGGTTCTTGGCAGCCTCCAGGGGAGGCCACATTCAGATGTGTTCTCTCAATACACTCTCATACCCTTGGGAGGGAGCTTTGTCAATGGTATGTCGCCATCTCCTGAATCCATTCTTAGAGGAACAGGGGCCAGCCCCTGATGGAATATCATCCATCTCTGAGCCCAGCCAGGTTTGGGTTGGCTCACAAGATCTGGGACTTTTCTTAGTCTCTGACATTCTAAGAAAGGGTTCCATGGAGCCCTGGAGTTAAAAAAACACACACATAATAAGCAGCGCTGCACATCAGCCTTTTTGGCAAGAATCAAGGGAAGAGAACAGCTCAGCACATACTTCGCTGTGCACACTCTTAACAGCATAATTGAGTTTTCCTGGTCCTTTGGAAGCTTGATCACCTCTAATGTAACCAGTCATCTTCTCAGCAAGGTTTTTGCACGTGCATGAACACCCTGCTTCTCTGGTCTCCTTTTGCAAATGATCCTCCCTGTGAGTGAGCATGCAACCTACTTTTGTGCATGCACAGCTAGTTGGAGGGAATGCTGGCCATTCCAGTGTGCATTAATGATGCCAATACATTTCTGAGGGAGGCAGAAACTTCAGCAGAGGTCTGGAACAGATTTGTGAAATACTCTATCTGCATAAGGCAGCCCTCATCCATCAGTGAATTCCTTAGCCCCACAGCTTGTGAGGCTCATTTGAATGGTTACCTTTTGTGGTTTCTTTGTCCCTTTTAATTTGAGGAATGAGCTTTTAATTTTGGATCTCTTAAGGAAATTTTGGAGCATCTTGTCTTGTTCTTTTTGTCATCTGGGAAAATGAGGATGTAGCTTTCAAGTGGGGCAAGAGGAATGACTGTAGAAAAAGAGACTTTTTTTTTTGGTTGGTAGGGGGAGACTTACATCACGTCCATTTGCCGTTTTAAACTTAGTGACAACTGGTCCTCAGAGAAGTTAATTGATTGGCAGAAGATCACAAGGACCTTGTATATTTCTCCCCAGGTTAATCTGCCTCCAAAGACCATGCACTACAACAGGGATAAAATGATTTCATCATTTTATTACCTCTTCTCCAAGTCAGGAGTTCATTTTTTATCCTCAAATTAGCCTTCTCAAACTTCTTTCTGTGTTCTTTTGATGTAAACATCATGCATCTTTTAGGATCTGGGGCACTGCATATTTTTCCCATTTAAATTCCAGAAAGGATATATTTGCCTTACATACTTAGCTTTTTTCCAACACTACATGGTTTGATTTATTAAACAAAACCACCCAAGTTTCTTCTAATTTGATTTGTGTTGAAATTATTAATATACAGTGGAGCAATTAATTCTTAAAATCTCTTTTCCCTACTGATGTTAGCTTGAAATATAGCTAGAGATTTTCTTTCCACATACTGTTATTATCCTGAAAATTCCTATTTGTGGCATTCAGTATCTAAAGGCATTTGTCCCAAACTACTTGTTTAATTCATATTTTTGGTCATAAATTCATTTATGTTTTAGTGTCAGTAATAATTTGGGAGGCACTTATAAATAAGTACTTGTACAATAGCAATAGGACCTCTGTTTAATAGAGAGCATGTGCAACGGGGTTGGCCTACATAATTTTGCAGTTTGGGAAGCTGCAAATTGTTGTCCATCGCTGGGGCTCTGGATTCATGGGTGGAGCCACCAGATGACAAAGCAGTCTGTATTTATCCTGATGTACCATCCTGATGGTACATCACAGGATGTTTCACCCTTAAGTATGATTTTTGCTGTGGATTTTTTGTATAGGTGTCCTTTGTAAGATTAAGAAAGTTCCTTTCTATTTGGGGCTTGTCATAAGATTTTAAAATCATAGAATGGACCTCCCCCTGCTCATGCTCTCTCTCACTCACTCAGTCTCTTTCAAATAAATAAATAAAGTCTTTTAAAAAAATCATAGAATGGAGATGACTTCTATTAAATGCTTTTTCTCCATTAAGATGAAAATATATTCACTAGCCTTTATTTTGTTAATGTGGTGAGTTAATTGTTAAGTTTTTCAACATTAAACCAATCTTGCTTTCTCAGAATAAATCTTTCTTGGTCATAATACATTAAACCTTTTTAAACACTGCTGTATTTCATTTCCTAATATGTTGTTTATGCTTTTTGCATCTTCATGACTGAGATGACCCTGTCCTGTTCACTTCTTATAACGTCCATGTCAGATTTTGGCGTAACAGTTTTGTTGGCCTCATAAAATAAGTTTGGGAGTTTTCCATTTTATGCTGTTCTCTGAAGCAGTTTGTATATAATTGGCTATGTCTTCTTTATTTTTTTAATTTTATTTTTTTAAAGATTTTATTTATTTGACAGAGAGAGACACAGCGAGAGAGAACACAGCAGAGGGAGTGGGAGAGGGAGAAGCAGACACCCTGCCGAGGAGGGAGCCCGACGCGGGGCTCGATCCCAGGACCCTGGGACCACGACCTGAGCCAAGGCAGATGCTTAAGGACTGAGCCACCCAGGCACCTCGGCTATGTCTTCTTTAAATGTTTGGTAGAATACACTAATGAAGCCATTTGGCACTGAGTTTTCTTTGTGGAAAATTTAAAATTATGGATTCAATTTCTTTGATGTTATAGGATGATTCATATATTCCATTTTTCCCATGTTAGTTTTAATAAATTGTATTTTTAATGTTAATTTTCTGTTTTATCAAAGTCTAAAATTTAATGACCTAAATTGTTTATAATATTCTCTTGTTATCTTTTTAGTATCTGTAAGATCTGTAATGATTTTTCCCTTTTTCTGACCAAAATAGGTTATTTTTCTTCTGTTTTTCTCTTGATTAGTCTTGCTAGATAGTTACTTTTATTATTAGTCACTTTTATTACTCTTTTCAAAAGATCAACTTTGGTCTTTGCTGATTTTACTATAAGTTTGTTCTCTCTTTCCTTAATTTCTGCTTCTACTATTTTTTTCCTTTATTCCATTTTCTTTGGAACTTGCTCTATTTCTAATTTCTTGAGATGATTGCTTGACTCATCATTTTCTGTCTTTCTACTTTTATAATACCTACATTTAAAGGTAGATATTTTCTGTAAGACGCATCCTGTAAGTATTTTTATGCACTGTTTTCTTGATCTTTTAGTTTCAAATATTTTCTAATTCTAAAATTTTGATTTTGGGGTGCCTGGGTGGCTCCAGATGGTTAAGCATCTGCCTTTGGCTCAGATCATGATCTCCAGGTCCTGGGCTAGAGCCCCACGTAGGGCTCCTGGCTCAGCAGGGAGTCTGCTTCTCCCTCTGCCTCTCCCCTGCTCATGTTTTCTCTCTGCATCTGTCTCAAATGAATAAATAAAATCTTTAAAAATAAATAAAATTTTGATTTCTTCCTTTGAACAATGAGTTATTTAGAAGGGTATTCCTTAATTTTCAAACACAGGGGAGTTTGTAGTTTTTTGGTCATTGATTCTTAGCTTAATTGCACTATGGTCTAAAAATATATTCTGTATGATTTCAATTCTTTGAAATTGGTAAGACTTGTTTTATGACCAATGATACAGTTAACCTTTTAGCCACTTCACATGTATTTGGAAAGAATGTGTATACACTACAATTATTGAGTAGAATGTCCTTAAGTTACAATTAGATTATGTTTACCAATTTGTTGTTCAGATGTCCATACCTTCACTGATTATCTTTGACTACTTATACTGTTATTGAAAGAAGTATGATTAAAAACTCCTAAGATATTAGATTTGCCTATTTCTCCTTTTAGTTCCATCAGTTATTGCTTTATATATATTTGGCCTATGCTCTTTGGTGCATATAAGTATGTAACTGCCACATCTACCTAGCAAATGAAAGCTTTTTTTTTTATCATGAAGCTTATTTTTTATTCATCTGTAATGCTTTTGGCCTCTAAATGTGCTTTTTTTCTGATATTAATTCAGCGACTGTAGCTTTTTGTCAGTTATTCTCCTCATGGCATATCCTTTTACATCCTTTCACTTAAAAATTTTTAAGTAAAATTTACACTACATCTTCTTTATCCATTCATCAGTCAATGGATATTTGGGTCTTTCCATAGTTTGACTATTGTTAATAATGCTGACATAAACATCGGGGTGGGCACCTGGGTGGCTCGTTGGTTAAGCGCCTGCCTTTGGCTCAGGTCATGATCTCCAGGTCCTGGGATCGAGCTCCACGTTAGGCTCTCTGCTCAGCAGGGAGTCTGCTTCTCCCCTGCACTCTCACTCTGTATTCTCCCTGTCTCTCTCTCAAATAAATAAATAAAATCTTAAAAAAAAATAAACATTGGGGTGCATGTACCCCTTCAAATTAGTATTTTTGTATTCCTTAGGTAAATACCTAGTAGTGCAATTGTTGGTTGTAGGGTAGTTCTATTTTTAACTTTCTGAGGACTTTCCATATTATTTTTCAGAGTGGCTGCATCAGTTTGCATTCCCACCAACAGTGCAAGAGGGTTCCCCCTTCATTTCTTTCTTTGCATCCTCACCTACACCTGTTGTTTCTTGTGTTGTTGATTTTAGCTATTCTGATAGGTGTGAGATGGTATCTCATTGTGGTTTTGGTTTGTATTTCCCTAATGATGAATGATGTTGAGTATCTTTTCATGTGTCTGTTGGCCATCTGTATGTCTTCTTTGGAAAAATGTCTGTTCATGTCTTCTGCCCATTTTTTAATTAGATTATTTGTTTTGGGGGTGTTTTATAAATTCTTTATCTATTTTGGATACTAACCCTTTATCAGATATGTCATTTACAAATATCTTCTTCCATTCTGTAGTCATTTGTTTACTTTTTACATCCTTTTACAATATCTCCATGTTTCAGATGACTCTTGTGAACAGTTAATAGTTGAGCTTTGTTTTATTATAAAACCTGAAAATCTTTGCCTTTAATTGGAACATTTGGTCCATTAACATTTAGTTTATCACTGATATCTTTGGTTTGAAGCTCTCATTTTACTGTAAGCTCTCTGTTTATTACAACCAAGGTATATTCTTATATTTCGTATTTCTTGTCTTCTTTTATATTGATTGAATTTTTTCATTGTTTCATTTTCCCTTCTTGTAGCTTGGTAGTTATATACTTGTACTAATCTTTTTGTGGTATCTTAGTGAGTTTTGCCTACTCTAACAAAATACCATAAACTGGATGGCTTATCAACAATAGAAATTTATTTCTCACAGTTCTGGAAGCTGGAAGACATAGATCATGGTGTCACCATGGTTGGATTCTGGTGAGAGACCTCTTCTGGGTTGCAGATGGCCAACTTCTCTCCATATCCTTACATGGTGATAAGAAAGAGAGAGAAAACAAGCTCTCTCATGACCCTTAGAAGGGTACTGGTCTCATTCATGATGGTTCTACTCTTAGCCTCAACTGATCCTAATTACCTCCCAAAGTCTCCACCTCCCAACAATCACACTGGGGGAGTAGGGATTCAACATAAGAATTTTGGGTGGACACATTCACCCTAGAGATTAGCTGCCCTAAATATTACAACATGCATCTATAACCTAGCAAAGGCTAGTGTTATTTAATACTTTTTACCTTCTTTCTATACAGTGCAAGGACCTTGGAATATTTGAACTCTACCCTTTAATTCATATACTATTGTTGCTGCATATCAATAAATTTACAGATACTTTAAATTACCAGACACAATTATTATTGCTTTATGCAGCCAATATCCACTGAACTCAAATCACATAGTTACTCTTTTAATTGATCTATATTCTTCCCTTCATCTCTCAGCTTCCACCTGGGATCATTTCTTTTCTCCTAAAAAACTTCATTTGTTATAGATCTGCTGAATTCTATTTTTGTCTGAAAATATTTTCATTTCACCTTTATTCTCAAAGGCTATTATTGTTGGGTATTCTAAAGTGCCAAGGTGTTTGTAGAAATAATTCTACTGTCTTCTTTCATTATTTCTGTTGAGACAGTAATAAGTCTCTCTCTCTCTTTTTCCTGTCTGCTTTTAATATTTTCTTTTTGTCTTTGGTTATCAGCAGTTTTACTATGATGC
The DNA here is from genome assembly GCF_037043125.1 of Eumetopias jubatus. NCBI lineage: Eukaryota > Metazoa > Chordata > Mammalia > Carnivora > Otariidae > Eumetopias > Eumetopias jubatus. The sequence goes on along the minus strand of NW_028274816.1, from coordinate 111,951,867 downwards.
GTCTAGGTGTGGTTTTCTTTTGTTTATCTTGCTTGGAATTTGTAAGAATTCTTGAATTTATGGCAATATGTTTTGTCAGTTTTTTAAAAAATCAACAAATATATCTTCAAATAGTTCTTCTTCCCCATTCTTCCTATATTCTCACTCTGAGCTCATTACATATATGTTAGCCTTTTTTAGTGTATTTCTTCTTTTTTAAGGATTTATTTATTTATTTGAGAGAGAGAGAGAACATGGGGGTGAGGAGCAGAGGGAGAGGGAGAGAGAAACTCAAGCAGACTCCATGCTGAGCGTGAAGCCCAATGTGTGGCTCAATCTCATGACCCCGAGATCAGGACCTGAGCCGAAATCAAGAGTCAGATGCTTAACCAACTGCACCACCCAGGCACCCCTTCAGTGTATTTCATATGCCCTTAAGTCTCTTATATTTTTATCCTTTTTTTCCTTCTTGCATAGTTCTGGATATTTTCTTCTATCTACATTGACACTGCACTAATTTCTCATTTTAACATAGACACCTCTGTTTTTCTTACAATAGAATACAATTCAATTTCAGGCTTTATTAAACAATTTTTCTACCTATAACCACAACTATATTTTAAGATGGGTGGTTTTTTTTTTAAGATTTTATTTATTTATTTGACAGAGAGAGACACAGCAAGAGAGGGAACACAAGCAGGGGGAGTGGGAGAGGGAGAAGCAGGCCTCCCGCGGAGCAGGGAGTCCGATGCGGGGCTTGATCCCAGGACCCTGGGATCATGACCTGAGCCGAAGGTAGATGCTTAGCTACTGAGCCACCCAGGTGCCTCAAGATGGGTGGTTATTGATAGCATGAAGACTTTTTCAAACTATTGAGCACCTGGATAGATTTGGATATTCAAGAAGGGGAGAAAAATGGAAGAGCTCCACAAAATGAGAGAGAAATTAGGAGTTTTATGTGGCAACATTGACGGAGGAGGTGAGGAGAAATAATGGGAAAGGTTAAGAAAGAGATGCCAGTGTGATAGAGGTTATGAGCTTAGTGGTGGCCAACTGGCACCCCTGCCCTCACCATCTACACCACCACCCAATCTTCAGTAAAATTGAATAAACTCAACTTTTATAGCAGCAAACAAAACATGGATTATTTTGTGTCATTTGACATGAGGTAGGATGAAGGTTTGGAATAAAAAGAAACCCAGAAGAGAGGTCTGGATTTCCACAGGCTGTCTGGCGCAGCTTATGTATCCATCCTGATCTCTGGGTTACAAGAAGAACTGTCTCTCCTGTCTGAAGTCTCTTTGTTAGAAACTCCCTTCAGTGTAAATGAGGGCCAACCCTGTGTTTCTCTGTGACGATAGAGGCTTTCCTCTCATATCACATTACCTTTCCCACCCCAGTCATAGTAAGGTGTTACAGTTTAAGATGACAGAAAGCACAGTGACCTAAGGGAACTGTGTTCTGTCTCAAATGGTTGTAGGACTGGTTGTCTTACCTTTGGGGTCTGTTTCTTCATCTCTAAAATGGAGTTGTAGGGGCACCTGGGTGGCTCAGTAGGTTAAGTGTCTGCCTTTGGCTCAAGTCATCATCCTAGGGTCCTGGGATTGAGCCCCATGTAGGTCTTCCTGGTTAGTGGGGAGTCTGCTTCTTCCTTTCCCTCTGCCCCTCCCCCTGCTTGTGCTCTCTCTCTCATGCCCTCTCTCTCTCAAATAAATAAAATATTTAAATAAATAAAATAAAATAAAATGGAGTTGTATTGGATCATGGTTTGCAATCATCCTCTGAGGAATCCTTTGTTAAAATGAAATCTTAAATGGAAGGAAGCATGCATACATAAAGTGAACAAAATGAACTCTAGCTGAAGTAGAAGAGTGGGCAGGGGTGGAAATCTCACCTGAACATCTCTTCCTCACTTTACAACCCCTAAGGAGGCTTAGTAGAGTATTGTTTGATAACCAGTAGGCTTGATGGTTGCTTCAGCTCTAGCTATCTCCTTATACAGAAAAGAATGAATGCCACCTTTCAGTCAACTAAAAGCAATAATAATTAAAGGAAAGATTACTTTTTGAGGTGGGAGATGGAAAGTAGAAAGGAGGCCCACATTTACAGAGGCCTTAAGTGCCAGACACAAAGCTAAGAACCTTCCTGGGACACCTGGGTGGCTCAGTCAGTTAAGCGTCTGCCTTTGGCTCAGGTCATGATCCCAGGGTCCTGGGATGGAGCCCTGTGTCGGGCTCCCTGCTCAGTGGGGAGTCTCCTTCTCCTGCTCCCTCTGCCCCTCCCCCCAGCTCATGCTCTCTATTTTCTCCCTCTCTCTCAAATAAATAAATAAAATCTTAAAAAACAAAAAAACAAAAAACAAAAAGAACTTTCCTGAGGGCTATGTGGAGTTGGTTTTATGCCCAATGGAAGGAGCACCTGAAGCTCAGAAATGAGTATGTAGCTCAAGGTAACATTGTTAACATGTGGCAGGGCTGCATTCCAAGCTAAGCTCTTTGTGATCCCACCATCAGACATGGAGGTGATGGGTAGAAAGCAGGCATCTAAGTAAGTTTGGATCCAGGAAAGTGCCATGGGACATTTTGGATGGAGATACATATATATACATATATCTATATATATATATACACATATCTTTTTGCTTTCAGATTTAAACTTTTCTTTTTTATTTAGTGTGATATGGGAGATTCTGATAAGATGCTTCAAACAAGGATGTGCTTTTTAATTCATGGTTTAAACTTTTCCCTGCTTGGTTACCTACACTCACAGCCCTAGCCTAGAGGGCTGGCAAGACACTGTTAATGAGCCCCCCCCCCCTTTTTTAGTGCTCTAGGGATCAATATGTGGCATTGTCTTATTTCTGAATTACTAACATTCATTCCCATCTTTCCCCAAGAGTTTTAGGGGCAACAGTCCCATTGGTTAGAATCCTTGGTGTGAATTAAATGCACAAGATGTTGAACAATTTTTGGAGGGAAGAAAAAATTACATGTGGCTTCTGAATTCATTATCATTATGCTAATGACTGTCTTTGGTTTTGAGGCAATGTGATATAGTGGCTAGACAGACATAGAATGCCAAGTTCACAGCAACAACAATAGCAACAATATTGCTAACAAAGCACCATTTAGTAAGGGCTACTGAAAATTTTTATGTGTCAACTTGACTGGACCACAGAGTGCTCAGCTATTTGGTTAAACATCATTTCTGGGTGTGTCTGTGGGGGCATTTCTGGATGAGATTACCATTTGAATTGGTAGGCTGAGTAAAACAAACTGACCTCAGCAATGTGGGTGCATCCCATTCAGTCTATTGAAAACTTGCATAGAATACATGGCTGAGTAGGAAAGAATTCTTTCCCTTTACCTGTTTTCCAGCCAGAACATTGGCTTTCTCTTGCAGTTGGACTGAACCTGGCTCTCCTGGTTCTCAGATGTTTGGACTCAGACTGGAATTACATGTCTGGCTTTCCTGAGTTTCCAGCTTGCAGATGGACGGACTTCTCAGCCTCCATAATTGCTTGAGCCAATTTCTTATCATTAATCATATATATGCAAATATGTGATATTCATGTTATCTCCTATTGATTTGTTTCTCTTGGAGAACTCTAATACAGTGAGTGATGACTGTATAGCAGGAACTGTACTAACATGCCGCACATAACATCATATTCAATATGATCCTCCTCAATCTTATAAATTTGGTCTGATTATTTCCCTTCTGCAGATGAGGCTCACAGCAGTTCAGTAACTTCAACCAGGCCATATAGCCTAAGGCGGGGGGGGGGGTCAGTGAATTTATCTGAATTTATGTGTTAAGTGGGGATAATGATGCCTACCTTGAAAGACTGTCAGGGGGATTCATTGAGGGGATAGGTGTGAATTATTTGGAACAGGGTAGAATGCATGGTAGGGACTCAGAAATAGCAGCTTTTGCTATTTCATTTTTATTGTGTTACACAATTCAGAGGATTTGCAGCTCGTGAAATAGATGTAATTCCTCCAATGTAATATATCAGTAACATCTGAATTTGATCATTTGTTCATCTCCATTAAGTTCCAATGATATTTCATGTTATCCTGGGGAAAGATGTGATTACTGTGACATTTAAAATTCTGTACAGCCCAGGGAGAGGGAGGAGGCACACTCCTGGAAACAAGGGAAAATCCTGGGTAGACTGTCATTAGACAACTCCAGCCTGCCGTACTGTAGGAAGCTGAGCAGCTGCAAAGATCACAAGGAGGCGCTTTGTTTCCCAAAAGGTGTTTAGTACTTACTTTCACTCAAGCATGTTCCTTCTGCTCTGATAACCATTGTCATCTTCCATTACAATAAAAGATGTCAGAGGGATTTTTACAGGCATATGGCATTAATTTAGTTTTCCCTCTGCGGTCATAAGAGGGTTTGCAAAAATGAAAACAAAACAAAACAAAGCCCCGCTCAGCCATTCATCAATTCCTATTTATAGGACAGGGATCATGTGCCACACAGCCAGGAGGACAGGATCTCCATTTCAAAATCCATGGAATACACATGGTCTTTTCAGGGTGCTGGCTCCGGTGGTGCTTCATTCTCAATTTCCTCTCTGGTCTTTGGGAAACGGGTCAGAGGACTGCACAGATTTCCTTGGAAAATGTAACCATATCAGCCACATTTTCATTTCATCCAAATATTGCTTGGGACTTTGACGGTGCTTTCTAGCTGCCAGAGCCTGGTCATGTCCATCCACGGCTTGCCACAATCCAGTGAGGTAGGCTGGGCAGGTTCGACTATTTCTGTCATTAGGGGTGAGGGAATTGAAGCTCAGAGATTTGGAGACAGTTTGCCGGGGGCTCAGCCAGAGAAGGGGCCAGTCTGTGAAAACTCCTCCGTTCTTATTCCTTGCCCAACTGTCCTTCACACCTTGGAGAGCCTTAAAACAATCTGACAATGCTGTTACCTTGCTTAGAATCTTTCCATTCCTCACCCTTATTTTTAGGATCATGTCCAAACTTCTTAACATGCTTATAAGGTCTTTTGAGATCTGGCCATGCTCACTTCTTTAGACTTATTTCAGGCCATTCCCATTGCCCCTACCCTGGGGGGTTGCCTATCCCCTGCCCCCTGCAAACTATGCTCTGGCCATATAAACCCCACTATATCACACTCTCTATTCATCTCCTGCCATTACTTAGGAAGCTCCCTTACCTTCCCACTCACCCACATACCTGGCTAATACTTACAAATTATCTAAATCTCCTTTTAGATGTAACTTCCTCCAAGAAGCCCTCCCTGATCTCTCTGACCTGTGTTAGATGCCTCCACTATCCTCTGCTGGGTCTATTCACCTGCCTCTCCTGCTGGGCTATAACCTCTGTGAGAGTGAGGACTGTGCACACCCCATCGATGGGCAGTATCTCTTCCCCCTAGAAGGCAGGTAGGCAAGAGTTCGCCATCAAGGAATGAATGGTTTGTTTACTCATTCTGATGATACTTTTCAGATAGCAGATCTCCTCTTGCACACAAATCAGGAATCCCTAGATTACTCCTTATGCTGCTTATTCTCCATCTGCTCTCTCGGCCCCAGTTAGAAGAGGAGCCCAGTAGAATGCCTCCCGGGGCTCTCCTGCTGGGTGTTTTGGGCCGGCTTCCTTCCAGCAATGGGAAGCATCCACTGCAGAAGGGAGGACGGGAAGAGAGCAGGGTCAGGACAGACCCTCTTCCTTTCTGCCCCTTCTTGCTGTAATTCCATGTTCTGATAGCAGCTGCATCCTTGCACAACCATAGCTCCAGCAGGAAGCCTGCTCCACAGTCCGGTTCTCGGTGGTCTCTGGCAACATGTCTTCCCTTATCCCTCAGCCCTAAAGATGGAAATGGCTTCTAGCTGCTGTTGGTTTCTGGGTGCTGCACCATCACTTGCTTTTTCCCTGAACCCTCACCAATAGCTATGAGTAGTGCCTTCAGGCGGACCATCCGTGGTGGCTTCTAGATCCCGTCAGGTTTCTGACTGGTAAAGAGTTCTCCTTGGTACAGGTGAGATTATGATTTTCAAATTCTCTGGGATGGTTTCTGGGAACTTTAGATTTTTGGAGGTAATTCTCAAGACAGCTCCATATTGCTGCCTTATTTATACAGACATAGGAATTTCCAGAAGGCTTACAATAAAATTTCCCGTCTCTGCCAAACTTTTGGCATTTCCTCTATGAGCATCAGCAGTTGTCTTTAGATCTCAGAAGTCATACTGTTCCAAGCAAACTTGGTGTCCGTGTATCTATACAACTTAGTGATATGGGAAATCTCTTCTCTCTGTTAGGAATGGCTCTGCAGCATTCCCAAAATTCACTGTCACTTCTTGTCATTTGACTTGGGTAATGGTTCTCTTGTGAAGGCTACATCCAAAGTCACACAATGTTGGTTAGACTGTAGGGAGACTGGTGTGAAAGAAGTTGTAGATGTCATGGGTTTAAGCATCAGTGTTTTACTTTAAGATCCTGTGATCTCATAACAATTTTTTTTAATAGAGCAGAAGTTGTATTCTCTAAGAGGAATGTACGAATGGACTGAATTGTGATTTGGGAATATCTGGGATCTACTATAAGTAGGAGAAGGCTGAGCCATTTTCTGATCTGACATATCCTGCCTTAGAACCCAAAACTGAATTACTCTATAGTCTAGGCCAACCTTAACAGAATGCGAGGTGCAGGAAAACTGTAGGTGTACAACTGTTATCTAGGTGAAACTTAGAAAAACTGGACTTAGGCAAGAAAATGTTTGAAAATCACGTCTGATAAAGGACTTGCCTCCAGAATATATAAAGAACTCTCAAAACTCAGTAGCAAGAGAATAAACAACCCAGTTTTTAAAATGGGCAAAAGACTTGAACAGACATTTCACCAAAGAGGATATACAGATGGAAGATAAGCACATGAAATATGGTTCAACATTATTTGCCATGAGGGGCATGCAGATTTAAACCATGATAAGATACTACCACATATCCAGTAGAAGGGCTAAAATAAAGAATCATGACAACACCAAGTACTAATAAGGACATGGAGCAACTGGAACTCTCACATAGCACATGGGAATGTAAAATGGTACAGCCACCCTAGAAAATAGCTTGGAAGTTTCTTGAAAAGATGGGTAGGCAGGAGAATGTCCCCCCCCCCAAAAAAAAGGTGCTTATGCCCAAATTCCCAGATCCTATGATAGCACTACTTTCAAAGGCAAAAGTGACTTTGTAGATGTGATTAAGGGCAGGGACTTTAAAATGGTGATATTATCCTGGAATATCTGGGTAGGCCCAATCTAATCACATGAGTCCTTGAAAACACAGAATTTCTTGCTAGGTCAAAGAGAGGTGTGATGTAAATGGGACACAACTGGCTATTGTTGGCTTTGAAGGTGGAGAAAGGGGGCCTCAAGCCAAGGAAGGAAATAGGGCTCTCAGTTCTACAACCATAAGAAACTGAATTCTGACAATAACTGAATGAGCAAGGAAAGGGGTTCTTCTTATTTTTTAAAGATTTATCCCTTTTAGAGGGGGGGGTGGGGAAGGGGAGGAGGGAGAGAATCTTCAAGCAGACTCCATGCTGAGCACAGAGTCTGATGTGGGGCTTGGTCCCACGACCCTGAGATCACGACCTGAGCTGAAACCAAGAGTCAGACTCTTAACCAACTGAACCACCCAGGCGCCCCAAGGGGTTCTTTTCTAGAGCTTCCAGAAAGGAATGCAGCCCTGCTGACAGCTTGGATTTAGCCCGCTAAGGCCCATGGCGGGCTTCTGACCTATAGAATTGTGAGATAATAATACATCGGAACTGTTTAAGCCATTGTTTGTGGTGATTTGTTATGGCAGAAATAGAAAACTAATCCATCACATGGTCAAGTGATGCTGCTTCTGGGTTATCTCTAGAGAAGAGGACACTTAGGTTTACACAAAAACTGAGACACAAATTTTATATCATGGTTTTTCTTTTTAACCATAATTGCAAAACAAACGCCAATACATGAATATTTACAGCAGCTCTCTTTGAAATAACCCAAACTTGGAAACAACCCAAATGTCTTTCAATGGGTGGATAAAGAAACTGTGGTACATCCATACAGTAGAATGCTCCTTGGTAATGAAAATGACCAAACTACTGATGCACGCAACAGCCTGGATGACTCTCAAAGGTATTATGATAAGTGAAAGAAGTCAGTGTCAGAAGGTTACACACTCTATGACTCTTTTATGTATTCTTGAAAAGACAAAACTATGGTTATGGAGAATGGAGCCATGATTGCCGGAATTTGTGGTATGTCTAGGAGAGGATCTCAGGACGGAGCCATGATAAAAACTTCTGTACCTTCATTATAGTGGTGCTCAAATGTATCTACACGTGTGTTAAAAATTCACAGAACTGCACACCCCTCAAGAAAGTCAATTCTCTCCATGATTATTTTAAAAATATTAAAGAAACCCAAACCATAACAACCTAACAACAACAGAACAGAAGGAAAAACTGAAACAAAGCTCATGGGCTGACACAGCTCTGCCCTGTGGTATAGGAGTTTCTGGTCCTAGGGAAGGCACCATGAACATGGCTTTCTTTATATGCCCTGGGTGCCCCTCAGCGTCGAAGAGTAGAAGGAGTCCCAGCAGGGGTTCTGGAGACTTACCCAAGATTTTCTTCCCCCCACAAAAGGAGGGGTTGCCTTACACAAGTTCTCCAGTCCTTCAGAGCAGGGGACTCATCTCAGCCTCCTGACACAGGTACATGTTGACCTACCACCCTTGCTTGCCCAAGACTGAGGAGGGGCTCCCCGTTTGTGGGACCTCCAGTTTTAAAATTGGGAAAGTCCCAGGGTAAATTGGGACAAGTTGGTAACCCTCACAGGACTTGGGAAAGTCACATCACTTATCTGAGCCTCTGTTTTCTTATATGCAAAATAGAAAGAATGGTTACCCTGACTACTTCACCGGGTTATCGTGAGATGCTAACTTTAAATTGTAACTTCTATATTAATGTGAGTTTGGGGCCATTATTAACAATAACAACAACAACAACAACAACAACAACAAAACCCCATGGGATTTAGGAGCAGTCTCAAAATGTGTGAAGAGGGGAGGTGTTATCAAAGGAAATCATGCAGTTGGAGGATGTGTATGTGTGTCTGATTGCAAGCATTGTTGAGACTGCAGTTTCAATTTTGTGACTATGAAAATATATGCATCCAAGAATGTAACTTTTGGTTTTGGCAGCTGACTCCTTGGGAAGTTTTAGTTACCTGGATCCCATGATAGGCTAGAGGAATGATCTCAACCTTGTTATACTCTGGAATCACTAGGGGATCTTTAAGACAGGTGCCTGGACTTACTCCCAGAGATCCAGATTTAATGGATGTGGGGTTTGGCTAGTTTTCCTAATTTTATTTTATTTTATTATTATTTTTTAATTTTTTATTGTTATGTTAATCACCATACATTACATCATTAGTTTTTGATGTAGTGTTCCATGAGTCATTGTTTGTGCATAACACCCAGTGCTCCACGCAGAACATGCCCTCTTTAATACCCATCACCAGGCTAACCCATCCCCCCACCCCCTCCCCTCTAGAACCCTCAGTATGTTTTTCAGAGTCCATTGTCTCTCATGGTTCGCCTCCCCCTCCAACTTACTCCCCTTCATTCTTCCCCTCCTGCTATCTTCTTCTTTTTTCTTAACATATGTTGCATTATTTGTTTCAGAAGTACAGATCTGTGATTCAACAGTCCTGCACAATTCACAGTACTCACCATAGCACATACCCTCCCCAATGTCTATCACCCAGCCACCCCCTCCCTCCCACCCCCCACCACTCCAGCAACCCTTAGTTTCTTTACTCAGATTAAGAATTCCTTGTATCAGTGAGGTCATATGATACATGTCTTTCTCTGATTGACTTATTTCACTCAGCATAACACCCTCCAGTTCCAACCACATCGTTGCAAATGGCAAGATCTCATTCCTTTTGATGGCTGCATAATATTCCATTGTGTATATATACCACCTCTTCTTTATCCATTCATCTGTCGATGGGCATCTTGGCTCTTTGCACAGCTTGGCTATTGTGGACATTGCTGCTACAAATATTGGGATGCACGTACCCCTTCGGATCCCTACATTTGTATCTTTGGGGTAAATACCCAGTAGTGCAATTGCTGGATCGTAGGGTAGCTCTATATTCAACTGTTAGAGGAACCTCCATACTGTTTCCCAGAGTGGTTGCACCAGCTTGCATTCCCACCAACAGTGTAGGAGGGTTCCCCTTTCTCCACATCCCTGCCAACATCTGTCGTTTCCTGACTTGTTAATTTTAGCCATTCTGACTGGTGTGAGGTGGTATCTCATTGAGGTTTTGATTTGGATTTCCCTGATGCCGAGCGATGTGGAGCACTTTTTCATGTGTCCGTTGGCCATTTGGATGTCTTCTTTGGAAAAATGTCTGTTCATGTCATCTGCCCATTTCTTGATTGGATTATTTGTTCTTTGGGTGTTGAGTTTGATAAGTTCTTTATAGATTTTGGATACTAGCCCTTTATCTGATATGTCATTTGCAAATATTTTCTCCCATTCTGTCGGTTGTCTTTTGGTTTTGTGGACTGTTTCTTTTGCTGTGCAAAAGGTTTTTATCTTGATGAAATCCCAGTAGTTCATTTTTGCCCTTGCTTCCCTTACCTTTGGCGATGTTTCTAGGAAGAAGTTGCGGCGGCCGAGATCGAAGAGGTTGCTACCTGTGTTCTCCTTTAGGATTTGGATGGACTCCTGTCTCACGTTTAGGTCTTTCAACCATTTGGAGTCTATTTTTGTGTGTGGTGTAAGGCAATGGTCCAGTTTCATTCTTCTGCATGTGGCTGTCCAATTGTCCCAACACCATTTGTTGAAGAGACTGTCTTTTTGCCATTGGACATTCTTTCCTGCTTTGTCAAAGATGAGTTGACCATAGAGTTGAGTGTCCATTTCTGGGCTCTCGATTCTGTTCCATTGATCTATGTGTCTGTTTTTGTGCCAGTACCATACTGTCTTGATGATGACAGCTTTGTAATAGAGCTGGAAGTCTGGAATTGTGATGCCGCCAGCTTTGCTTTTCTTTTTCCATAGTCCTCTGGCTATTCGGGATCTTTCCTTGTTCCATACAAATTTTAGGATTATTTGTTCCATTTCTTTGAAAAAAGTGGATGGTATTTTGATGGGGATTGCATTGAATGTGTAGATTGCTCTAGGTAGCCTTGACATCTTCACAATGTTGGTTCTTCCAATCCATGAGCATGGAACATTTTTCCATTTCTTTGTGTCTTCTTCAATTTCTTTCATGAGTATTTTATAGCTTTCTGAGTACAGATCCTTTGCCTCTTTGGTTAAATTTATTCCTAGGTATCTTATGGTTTTGGGTGCCATTGTAAATGGGATCGACTCCTTGATTTGTCTCTCTTCTGTCTTGTTGTTGGTGTATAGGAATGCCACTGATTTCTGTGCATTGATTTTATATCCTGCTATTTAATGAATTACTGTATGAGTAGCAGTTTTGGGGTGGAGTCTTTTGGGTTTTCCACATACAGTATCATATCATCTGCAAAGAGTGAGAGTTTGACTTCCTCTTTGCTGATTTGGATGCCTTTGATTTCTTTTTGTTGTCTGATTGCTGTGGCTAGGACTTCTAATACTATGTTGAATAGCAGTGGTGAGAGTGGACATCCCTGCCGCATTCCTGATCTTGGGGGAAAAGCTCTCAGCTTTTCCCCATTGAGAATGATATTGGCTCTAGGTTTTTCATAGATGGCTTTTATGATATTGAGGTATGTACCCTCTACCCCTCTACTCTGAAGAGTTTTGATCAAGAAAGGATGCTGTACTTTGTCAAATGCTTTTTTCTGCATCTATTGAGAGGATCATATGATTCTTGTTCTTTCTTTTGTTAATGTATTGTATCACGGTGAATGATTGGCGGATGTTGAACCAGCCTTGCAGCCCAGGGATAAATCCCACTTGGTCATGGTGAATAATCCTTTTAATGTACTGTTGGATCCAATTGGCTAGTATTTTGGTGAGAATTTTTGCATCCATGTTCATCAAGGATATTGGTCTGTAATTCTCCTTTTGGATGGGGTCTTTGTCTGGTTTTGGGATCAAGGTAATGGTGGCCTCATAAAATGAGTTTGAAGTTTTCCTTCCATTTCTATTTTTTGGAACAGTTTCAGGAGAATAGGTATTAATTCTTCTTTAAATGTCTGACAGAAATCCCCTGGGAAGCCATCTGGCCCCCGGCTTTTGTTTGTTGGGAGATTTTTTTTTTTTTAAAGATTTTATTTATCTGACAGAGAAAGACACAGTGAGGGAAGGAACACAAGCAGGGGGAGTGGGAGAGGGAGAAGCAGGCTGCCCGCTGAGCAGAGAGCCCGACGCGGTGCTCGATCCCAGGACCCTGGGATCAGGACCCGAGCTGAAGGCAGACGCTTAAAGTCTGAGCCACCCAGGCGCCCCTGTTAGGAGATTTTTGATGACTGCTTCAATTTCCTTAGTGGTTATAGGTCTGTTCAGGTTTTCTCTTTCTTCCAAGTTCAATTTTGGTAGTTGATACATCTCTAGGAATGAACCCATTTCTTCCAGTTTATCTAATTTGCTGGCATAGAGGTGCTCATAATATGTTCTTATAATTGTTTGTATTTCTTTGGTGTTGGTTGTGATCTCTCCGCTTTCATTCATGATTTTGTTGATTTGGGTCATTCCTCTTTTCTTTTTGATAAGTCTGGCCAGGGGTTTATCAATCTTGGTAATTCTTTCAAAGAACCAGCTCCTAGTTTCGTTGATCTGTTCTACTGTTCTTTTGGTTTCTATTTCATTGATTTCTGCTCTGATCTTGATTATTTCTCTTCTCCTGCTGGGTTTAGGCTTTATTTGCTGTTCTTTCTCCAGCTCCTTTAGGTGTAGGGTTAGGTTGTGTATTTGAGACCTTTCTTGTTTCTTGAGAAAGGCTTGTATTGCTATATACTTTCCTCTCAGGACTGCCTTTGCTGTATCCCAAAGATTTTGAACAGTTGTGTTTTCATTTTCATTGGTTACCATGAATTTTTTAAATTCTTTAATTTCCTGGTTGACCCATTCATTCCTTAGTAGGATGCTCTTTAGCCTCCATGTATTTGAGTTCTTGCCGACTTTCCTCTTGTGATTGAGTTCTAGTTTCAAAGCATTGTGGTCTGAAAATATGCAGGGAATGATCCCAATCTTTTGGTACCGGTTGAGACCTGATTTGTGACCTAGGATGTGATCCATTCTGGAGAATGTTCCATGGGCACTAGAGAAGAATGTGTATTCCGTTGCTTTGGGATGGAATGTTCTGAATATGTCTGTGAAGTCCATTTGGTCCAGTGTGTCATTTAAAGTCTTTATTTCCTTGTTGATCTTTTGCTTAGATGATCTGTCCATTTCAGTCAGGGGGTGTTATAGTCCCTCACTATTACTGTATTGTTGTCAATGTGTTTCTTTGCTTTTGTTATTAATGGCCTTATATAATTGGCTGCTCCCATGTTCGGAGCATAGATATTTACAATTGTTCGATCTTCTTGTTGGATAGACCCTTTAAGTAGGATATAGTGTCCTTCCTCATCTCTTATTACAGTCTTTGTTTTAAAATCTAGTTTGTCTGATATAAGGAGTGCCACCCCAGCTTTCTTTTGGTGTCCATTAGCATGGTAAATGGTTTTCCACCCCCTCACTTTCAATCTGGGGGTGTCTTTGGGTCTAAGATGAGTCTCTTGCAGACAGCATATTGATGGGTCTTGTTTTTTAATCCAATCTGATAGCCTGTGTCTTGTGATTGGGGCATTGAGCCCATTTACATTCAGGGTAACTATTGAAAGGTATGAATTTAGTGCCATTGTATTGCCTGTAAGGTGACTGTTAACTGTATGTTGTCTGTGTTCCTTTCTGATCTTTGCTGCTTTTAGGCTCTCTCTTTGCTTAGAGGACTCCTTTCAATATTTCTTGGAGGGCTGGTTTCGTGTTTGCAAATTCCTTTAGTTTTTGTTTGTTCTGGAAGCTTTTTATCTCTCCTTCTATTTTCAATGACAGCCTAGCTGGATATAGTATTCTTGGCTGCATATTTTTCTCGTTTAGTGCTCTGAAGATATCATGCCAGTCCTTTCTGGCCTGCCAGGTCTCTGTGGATAGGTCTGTTGCCAATCTAATGTTTCTACCATTGTAGGTCACATATCTCTTCTCCCGAGCTGCTTTCAGGATTTTCTCTTTGTCTCTGAGACTCATAAGTTTTACTATTAGATGTCGGGGTGTTGACCTATTATTATTGATTTTGAGAGGGGTTCTCTGTGCCTCCTGGATTTTGATGCCAGTTTCCTTCCTCACATTAGGGAAGTTCTCTGCTATTATTTGCTCCAATATACCTTCTGCCCCCCCCCTTCTTCTTCTGGGATCCCAATTATTCTAATGTTGTTTCGTCTTATCGTATCACTTATCTCTCGAATTCTGCCCTCATGATCCTGTAGTTGTTTCTCTTTTTCTCATCCTCTTTATTTTCCATCATTTGGTCTTCTATATCACTGATTCTCTCTTCTGCCTCATTTATCCTAGCAGTTAGTGCCCCCATTTTTGATTGCACTTCATCAATAGCCTTTTTGATTTCGACTTGGTTAGATTTTAGTTCTTTTATTTCTCCAGAAAGGGTTTCCCTGATAACTTCCACGCTTTTTTCAAGCCCAGCTAGTATCTTTAAAGTCATGATTCTGAACTGTAGGTCCGACATCGTACTAATGTCCGTATTGAGTAGGTCCCTGGCTGACGGTACTACCTCTTGTTCTTTTTGCTGAGGTGATTTTTTTCGTCTTGTCATTTTGTCCAGAGGAGAATAGATGAATGAGAGAACAAAATGCTAACAGGTTTACAACGTCCCCAGCAAATATACTGTATATAAATCAGAAAAGACCTGAAACCAGGGGAAAAGAAAGGGAAAGAAAGAAAAAAGAAAGAGAAAAAAAAAAGAAAAAAAGATAAAAACAAAAACAGAACAATACAAAAAAAGCAGAATATGATCAAATATGATCAGGCTAGTGCATAGATCAGTGCCACACACTAGATTTTGGGCGTATTTTGGTGTGTTAGAAAAAAGTGCCTCCTAAAATTTTAAAGGAAGAAAGACATATGTACAAAATAAGGGTTGATACAATGAAGGGATGGAAGATGACTGTAAAGATGAAAATTATAAAAGATTTTATAAAAGGACTTGATAAGAAGGTGTTTGAAAAAAGAAAGAAAATTTAAGAAAAAAAAAAGAAAAAGGGAGAGAATGTGATCAGGCAGGAGACTAGAACAAAGTCATACACTAGTGATTTAGGGTATATTTTGATCTGTTAGAAGAAACTGTATCTCAAAATTTTAAAGAGAGAACAACTTATATATATATATGCCAAAAATAAAGGTAACTACTATGAAGGGATAAAATATGACTCTAAAAATGAAAAATAAAAAAAATTTGTTTTTTTAAAAAGGATTGATAAGATGTTGGTTGAAAAAGGGAACAAGAAAAATAAAACAGTTAACAAAAATTAACTTTGATGAACTAATGAATCATGGTAAAAAAAGCCATGAATTCTATGTGCAGTATTCCCCTAGCGCTGGAGTTCTCCCGTTCTCCTTGATCCGTAAACTTGGTCTTGGCTTGCTGGCTGTTCGTGCTGATCTTCTGGGGGAGGGGCCTGTTGTTGTGGTTTCCAAATGTCTTTGCCGGAGGCTGAATTGCCCCGCCCTTGTCGGTCCGGGGAAGCAAGCTGCTCGGGTTTGATCTCAGGAGCTTTTGTTCCCTGCAAACTCTCGGTACAGCCTTGGAGGACCAGGGCAAAAATGGTGGCCTCCCAATCTCCACCCGGAGGATCTGAGAACTCGGGGCCCCGCTCCTCAGTGCGCCCCCAGAGAAAAGCAGTCACTCCCGTGTTCCCGGTCTCTGGCCGCACTCCGTGCTCACCTGGCCTGTGACTGTTTCTATCTCTGGCACCCGACCCCGTGTGGAGTCTCCAAACCCAGCAGATCCCTGCTGTGCGTTCCCCCGCTGCTCCTCCCCGGGAAGGAAGGGGAGTCTCCCCGGCTCTGCCGCTTGTTGGGTCCCTGCTGGAGGAGCAGTGGCCCGACTGGACCGCGGATCACAGTTTATGGCAACCCCGAGCTGAGAGCCCGCGCCTCGGCTCCGTCTCTGCAGCCAGCTTCCCCGCTCCGATACCTGGAAGCTCTGGCGCACTCAGGCACCCCCGGTCTTTCTGTGACCCCAAGGGTCCTGAGACCACACTGTCCCGGGAGGATTCCACCCCCTGCTTAGCCACTGCAGCGACGTCCCTCAGCCAAGCCAACTTCTAAAAGGTCCGATTTTGTGCTCCGCGGCTCTAGCACTTGCCAGAAGCGGCCGGTGGAGGCCCCTCCCCCGCCGTCTATCCTCCCGAATATCGCCTCGGATTCACTTCTCCGCACGCCCTACCTTCCAGTAAGTGGTCGCTTCTCTGTTCAGAGAGTTGTTGCTACTCTCCTCTTCGATCTCCTGTTGAGTTCGTAGGTGTTCAGAATGGTTTGATCCCTATTCAGCTGAATTCCTGAGACCAGATGAAATCTAGGTCTCCTACTCCTCCGCCATCTTGCTCCTCCCCCCGCATTTATTACTATTTTAAATAATGCTTCAGGAAACCTTTCAATACAAGATTTTTTGTCCAAAATTGTGATAATTTTTTTTAAGATTTTATTTATTTGACAGAGAGAGAGTCAGTGAGAGAGGGAACACAGCAGGGGGAGTGGGAGAGGGAGAAGCAGGCTTCCCACTGAGCAGGGAGCCAGAAGCCTGATGCAGGGCTCAATCCCAGGACCCTGGGATCATGACCTGAGCTGAAGGCAGATGCCTAATCGACTGAGCCACCCAGGCGCCCCAATTGTGATCATTTGTAAGGATAAATTCACAGTAGTAGAACCACAGGGTCAAAAAATATGAATATTTTTAAGGTTCTCAACAGATATTCCAAGAATGCTTTCCAGGAAGTTTATAGTGATTTATATAGTGATTTATCTACCCTGAGAATATTTGAGAATATTAATGTCATGTATCCTCACTAACAGAGTATTACTGTGTATTAAAAATACTTTTTTGAAAAAAATCATACCTTAAGTTCTCAAGTAAGTAATCAGTTATTCTAGGGAAGCCTTGTATCACAGGTTGGGAAGTTTGTTTCCAATTTCTTTGAAATTGGAAGGAAAGAAAGCACTGGAAAAGACTATTGAGGGAGTTTGGATTGTCTACAGCCTTAAAGATTCACTTCACAGAGCAAATAATACAGAATTATCTACCCTGGATCATTTAGACATTTGACTCCCATCAATGTGGGGGTACAAATAACTTGATCTTCAAGTATTTTCTGTTAACATTTTTAGGAATAGCTTTTAAAATCATTCTGATTGAATTAAATAATTTTTCCGAGAGGCCAATTTTGTTTTAATTTGTTAAGGAATTTCATCTTTAACTCAATTTTAAGGTTGGGATGATCCAGGAACAAGGAAATTTGATCCTTAACTTAATACATTTCATTGATTCTAAGACACCCATTTTTCATTTAAATGTCTTTGAAACTGGGATGTGTAACAGACATTGTCGGTGCTCTCGGATCCCTCTACCACTCTCGTGAACATTAGCCCTGCGGGCTTTCACTCCTGACACCCAGCACCGGCATCTTTGTTGGAGATACAGGAAAGTGCTTTTTCTACACAGACTAGAAGTGCCTGGAAATGTGCATCTTCCTCCTAGGCCTCCCGTGCTTAACCAGTGACTGATGGTGCAGGGGTATAAATACTGCACACTTCCTGGCCTCTGACTTGTACAGCTGAGATAGGACTTACACGGTCTCCAGAGCTCACCTGTGGGGCTGAGCCTAAGTGCCCTCCCAAACCCCCATAGTGGGTTTTGCTTGACATCACACCCTTGTGTGGGTGTCCCTCTCTCCTTCTGTGTTTATCTTATTTCTCTATGTCCCTACTGCTTTTTCCTCCTTAATTCACAGAAATCCTCATCTCAGGGGAACCGAACATATTACAAGATGTGTCTTATGATCAACGATGTCTTGCAGTTTCTGTTGGCCAGGCAACCATAATGATATAGTTGTCTTTGCCCGTGCATGCATGAGCTTGGGTGTTTCTCCTATGGCATGGATGAACAATTACACCTTCACTTTTCAGTGAATAAAGCATTTAAGGACTATTTGAGGAAGGAATGTGCATCTTGATTGCTGTCTAAAAATCTTCTATTAAATCCTTTTGAAAAGATTAAAAAAATGCCACCATCAAAACGGCAGAACAGATGTCAAAGACTAGGGAGAAACATCCTAGAGGCAGGAGTGGACCATTCCTTCAAGAAATGCTCCATTTTGATGGCAGAGATGATATTATTGTGAAAATTATGTGGACACAAAAAAGAGATTCAGAAGAGTTCCATTCTGAATATCCATAAGTTTAAGGAATATCACAATTTATTTGTGTTTCACTTTCCTTTCTATATGTACATGATAAAAATCTATGTTCAAACAGCTCTTAGATTTACTTAAAGGGGCCATAAGAAAAAAATTCAAAGTACTGTGTCATATTTTAAATGCCTCTTTTTTTTTTTCATTTTTAGTGATACATAAAATAATGGCAAGTCTTATAATGGGTAGAGATTTAAGTTTGGTGAAATACTAGTCAAGAATATGCTACTCAAAGAAACAAAAGGAATATAATCAATGAACAATCTTGACAGCATTGAGAAAACAGATTATTTCACAGATTTCTCATCATCTATGATTCATAGCAGGAGATCCATTGCTGAGTGAGGACCACCAGTTTGGTCATATTCTTGAAATTTTGCAGACTTTGGTCTATTAAACATTTCATATTCCTCCAAAGTGTGTATATGTGTGTAGATGTGGTACATATATACACGGAAGGTATGTACACACACACACACACACGCCCTATTTCCTTCAGATTTTCCTTTAATGGAGCACTTTTACCATTGAGGGAAGTAATCCATGCATTTAATTTGGGGCCAGCCTTTTATTTATTATTTGTGGGGTTCACAAAACTAGATACAACTCATGTTATCCCCACACAAAAATAAAACATCTGCCATTAGATTAAAGGCATGGATTACTTCCCCAGAATGGTAAAAGTGCTCAGCATATAGATAGGACCTGCCCACCAACATCATTTCATATTCCATTTCAGATTAATACTTGACCTGGACTGTCTATATGCCAAGGTAATAAGCCTACTATCCACTCAATTTGTTTTGTCCTCCTGTTTTCCCTTCCTGTATTTTGCTGATGGAAGATGGATTTCTCCATTGTGAAACAGCAACAGTTGAGCAATTCCAGTGGGCTTAGTTATAAACAGGATAATTTCTGCACTTTCAGAGTACTGTGGCAACACATAGCTCCCTTGTGCCAAATCAGTTCTTTAGCAACATGATTAATTAACCTGCAAGAGCAGAAGTTTGAATGCTGTTGCCTTGAAATGCACCAATCTTGTATTTTGCTTTTAGGCTTTTTCTACCCTTCCATGCCCAAATCATTCTGTTGTGTTTTCTCAAAATCTTGGGCAAATCGACAATGTCTGAGTATGTGCTTTACAATCTTTCCACTGCAATCATACTACGAGTTTTATGGCCAAATATAGACAGCATACACTTTCTCCTTCAGCAATATACATTATGTTGTTCTAACATTAGTAGAACTAGCTAGTGTAGACAGGTTTAAACTCCCACCTCATTTTCTTTTTCATTCACTTTGTCTTTCTCTGCTAGAACCAGGAAACAGCTAAACGGGTTTTTGAGAACAATAAATTACTTTTTAAAGATTTATTTATTTTAGAGAGAGAGAGAGAGTCTCAGAGAATCTCCAGCAGACTCCCCACTGAGCGCAGAGCCTGATGCGGGGCTTAATCCCATGATCCTGGGATCATGACCTGAACCAAAATCAAGAGTCGGCCACTTAACTGACTGAGCCACCCAGGTGCCCCAACAATAAATTACTTTAAAAATGTCTTTTGTAATCATTTATTGATTACTGTGCCATGCCTTGTGTGAGGGATAAAAAAATAACATATGGACTTTGACTTACAGGGCTCCAAGTGTCTAGTAGGCGAGATACATGCCTCTGTTTGCTGCCCAAATTAGTTGCAAATACAGTGTAATAAAGGCTTTATTAAAAGGCTGATTGATCTCCCTAGCTGCTGGTGTTGGGTGGGATAGCCGCAGTGAGAGAGACTAGTTGGCTTTAACCAGAGTTCTGACTTTCGTTACCACATGGAGAGAGGAAGCACAAGAGTGTGGGTAGGGGGACACCACGGTGGCTCAGTCGTTAAGCGTCTGCCTTCGGCTCAGGTCATGATCCCGGGGTCCTGGAATTGAGCCCCGCATCGGGCTCCCTGCTCAGGGGGGAGTCTGCTTCTCCTTCTGCCCCTCCCCCTGCTTGTGTGCTCTCTCTCTCTCTCTCTCTCTGTGGCAAATGAATGAATAAATAAATAAAATCTTAAAAAAAAAAAGAGCGTGGGTAGGATCAGATTTCAAGCCTTTAAGACTCAGTAACCCAGCAGACTGGGTAAAAATAAATTAGTAAATAAATGCAGTAACCCAGTGCATGTCTGGACAGACAGGTCAGCGACTCATCTTGGGGTAGAAGTTTTAGGTGCACCCCTCCCAAGTGGGAAGAGGGGCCAGACACACATGGAAAAATGCAGAGGTGGCATTGATAGAGTATCAGTGCTGGGCATGGGGGAGGCAGCATGTGCCAAGATCTTCAAGGAATCGGTGAATAGAAAATGCGTCTTGAAGGATAGGAAGGTATCTGATGAGGAAATGAAGCTGGAGAGAAAGTGGAAAGGGTCAGATAATGCCAGGTGCTAGGGAACTACTAAGAGTAGAGGGGGGAGCAATAGAATCAAATATGGGCTTCAGAAAGATAATTCTGCAGAAATATGGTGGGCATATTGACCGGGACGGGTATGCCAGAGAGGCAGGAAGGCATAGTGCCTACATTGCCATTATCCAGGTAATAAATGGGAAAGATCTGAAAAACAGATAGGCAGCATTAGCATGGAACAAGGGAAAGCAATGGATTTAAGAAATGTTCTAGAAACAGTACCTGTCTTATTCTTTGTTCCAAACTCACCAAGCATAGAAGTCATTGCCTGAGAGGGCAGAGGCAGAGGAAGGCCAAGAGTGTTACTCTAAAGGAGCTTCCTCCATGAGGAAGAACACATCAGGAGTAGGGAATTAATGACCTTGAACAACACTAATCTCAGCCAACTTGCAGTTCCCTCTGTTCTTTGGAGTCATTGCTAGATTCCAGGAGGTTTATCTAGTGCCAAGGCACTCTGGGTTTGGATGGCTTGATGTCACTGTCCGAACTGAGTTTCATTGAGAGGCCATGCGGATTGAATGGAAAAAGTCCTCACTCAGGTCCTGTGGGGTTTCTGCTACTCTTCACAGAAACCAATTTGATCTTCCACGCTGGACCACATTGGGCTGGAGGAAGCTCACTGAAGTTGTCCAAGGCCCCATCTGCATAGACACTAGATGCAGTCATTTCCATCCTAGGGACAGTGAGGAATGGGTCTCCTCTGCTCTCAAAACTAACAAATATAATTGGGGTTTTGCTGCTCCCAGAAAGTGGCCCAGGAAGTGAGGCCCAGGCCCCTTTCTCTGAGCCCCACCAACATTTTTGTTCTTTCTTCCCTCCCACAGCCACGGGAATTATTTCCTAAATAGAGAGTAGGAAAGCCTTGCTCTTCTTCCTCGTACACACCCACAAACCTTTGGTCTGAATCACAACTCCTTTCCAGTTTCCTAAGGAACCAGACTTTTGAAACTCAAAAGAGCATATGCTGATCTCACACCCCCTTTCTTGAGGCAAGAACATTAAATGGCCCAGAAATTCAAATATGTGATCAAGAGGAGGGAGAAAGAAAATAAATGGGAAAACCTTTGGTTAATTTCAGTTGAACTTCCTTTGTAGAAAGTATAATCACATGGGGGCTAGGATCACGTCTGTCTTGCATTGCATCTCTTGTACTTAGCAAAGCATCTGGCACTTGTTAAGTGTTTAAGTGAATAAATGAATACAAATGCCTGAAAGTTAAACTGGGGACTAAGCCTTGGTTATGGATAGTACATTACACATTCAATTTGGCAAGTATGTATCGAACACCTACTATGTGACAGGTAATATGCGAGATCCTCTTTGACGGTGCTAGATCCTTCCTGCTAGATCCTTCCTACTGTACGAACAAGACAAATAAATCCCTGCCTTCATGGAGCTTACTCCCATTGTTAATAAGGAAGACTATAAACAAACAGATCATTACAAACCAGTAAGTAATGGAGAAGAAATAAACAGTGAAGTAATAGAGAGTAATTTAGTGATGTGAGAATGGGGGGCGGGGGGGTGCAGTGAGAGCTATTAATCTGATTGCACTTTCCCTCAAACTATCCCAACCCCTGAAAGTAAAAAATCAAACTTAAAAAAAATTAACGAAAGTAGTATTAGTTAGACATAAAGACATATGAAGAAAGTGCATACAGAATTTCATGTAACATTTAGATAATCATCATGCAGGCACAGTAATACCACATCTGGAGAGTTGTGGTTAAAACACCTCAGGTATTTTATTTCTCAAGTTAAGTTCCCATGGGCATATTCTGTTTAAAGTTCATCTCCTCAAAAGCTACGTGCAATAAGTTGTTTTAATGGTAGTTCAATTCTTTCTGTTCTGTAGATGGTAGAATTGAAGTTTGTTGGCCTCTGAAAAAGTTGCAGTTCACTTTAGCAGAGAAAATAAAAATATCCATTTCCCCCCAGAAAAAGGATAATATTTTCTAATTTTGCAAACATTTTATGGAGGTATCATTTGATTCTGTATTTTTACAGCTGCTTAGCATTTATTATTGGAGAGCCCCTCCTCACAGTATGTTTCTCTTTCATTTCTAGTCAAGGGGTGTTAATATTATTTTGGAATTATTCGAATTTGAGAGAGTGATAAAGGGCCTCACTTCAGGGGTTCTTACTAAACAAATCCCTGACTTCTTACTCCTTTAAGGAAAAATAAAGGTTTTTGAGGAAAAAGGAAATGAAGGTTTTAGATTATGAGTTTCTTGGTTTGGGAATCAGAACTATTTGGTGTGGTAACTTCAAGACCTTGCATCTTGTCTGGCATTTGGCAGGTGCTCAGGAAATGGTCGATGAGTTGAATTGGTTTGAGAAGAGTCAGGGGATTACCCTCTTCCATATACAGATGGGGAAACCAAGGCTCAAAGAACTTGCAGATGTGTTTGCACTGTGTTTTGTACTTTACTAAGGGCTCTCACCCAAGTTAGCTCATTAAGAGTGGGTTTTCACCACCATTATATATAAAGTAGGAAATGTCAATAAAAAGAGGAGAGTAATGATGTGTTCAACAGACAGTGAATTAGTCATTGCCAGACTCCCCTATATAAGCAAGGCATTCTCTGCTGCTAAGGGACAACTAAAACCTAATGGGGAAAAAAATTCAGGTCCTTAGACAATGATAAAAAGAGCATTACTCTTCTAAGGACAAAAACAATCAGAAAAGTTATTGGCAATCTTTGCACTATAAAAAGTCCTATAATATATAGAAAACAAACTCTCATATACCATTGGTGGTGGTGTAAATTGGTCCTATTTTAATGGTGGAGAATTTTTGAATATTTACCAAAAAATAAAATGAACAAACCTTTGACAGAGCAATTTGCTTTTATGAATGTATTCCCACTATAGACCTACTGGCACAAGAGTGCGTGTATATATGAAGAAAAGAATTTAATGAATGTAAGAATGTTTACTGTGACATTGTAACAGAAGACAACTTGTAACAGCTTAAGGGTTCATCAACAGTCTGATAGCTGCAGAAACTATGAGTTATCTGGGTAATGTTATTTTACACAGACATTTGAAATAGAACAATCTATGTATTGACATGAAAAAGTGACCACAATAAATTATGTCAAAAGCAAGCTGCTTAACAGTAAAAAATGAGTAAAAACACTCATCAAAATATTTGTGATGACTACCTCTGGAAAGTGAGATGAGCTATTTTTTTCACTTTATACAATTCCATACTACTTGATTTTTCAATGGAAATAGATTATTTTTAACATCTGGAAGTTAAAGAGAAGCTGTTCCAACTCTGGCCACCTGAGAAGCTTTTTACTTTTCAACCAAGAATAAGAGGACCCAGGAAATGGTTATTTTGTCCTACTTTGCTATAGTGCCTCACACTGTGCTTGGCACACTATTGGTGCTCAGTAAGTACCCTGAGAATAAAGGAGTAAGGATGACCAACCCTGGTCACTCTTTCATGAGGTGAGGTGGAAGGACATAAGAGCATTGAGATTTTCTAACCCTAGAATCTGAGCCAGTGGGTCAACAGAAAAGTTTATCACATCAATAGGGTTGATTTATATTAAAGAAAGACTGGCTAGATAAACATCAACTCACCAAAAAATAATCTGGGGGTTCTCTTTGCACTGGATAAGGATTCTTAATGAGTCCCCACCATATTTCTTTGAGTGTCTCTTGGGAGCATTTATCTGTTGGTTTGGAGGTCATAGGAGCATAAAGAGGAAGAAATCTCGGATGTGCCAATTCAGACCCTGAACCTCCTCAGTACCATTGCCATAAGGAGTTCAGATTGAACGCTTCCTGGAATAATGCTTTCACTTCCTCCAGGGGAATTCTTTCCTGATGAGCCCTAACTCCCAGAACGTTCCTGGTGGCACAGAACTGGAATCTGCCCCTTTGAGGAACTGACCCACAGACCTAGCTCTGCCCCTCAGTGTCACACATGATGGATCTGAGCAGCTCTGCAGAGTGGTTTAAGAGAATGGGCTGTGCCACACCTGCCTTGAACCCTGCCTTCCACATGTAGGTGCCCTGTGACCCTCAGGCAAAGATTAGCAACTGTCTCCAATCCTAAATTTCTTCTTTACAAAATGGGGATGATTATAGTTTCTACCTCATGGGGTTGTAAGAAGATAATGAAGTAATCTATGCAAACTGCCCATCTCAATGTATGGCACAAAATGCTCAACAAAGAATATCATTACAATTTTCATAGGCCTTTTCCATGAGGTATTCCAGGAGGAAGCAAGGAAGAAAGTGGCACAAAACAGCAAAGTTAACATATGAGGTGTCTGTCACTAAAATGCATGCCTGAGGACCTTGATTTCAAGTGACTCTAGTGTCTCCTCTGTGTTTTCTTCACTTAGAAACAAATTAGAAAAACACTTCCAGTAGGGGGAGGGAAATTTCATACCATTAATTTAACAATAACCAAAGCCTGTACTTCCACAATTATAGACACTAACTTATAAAAGTAACTTCAGGTGTTTGAGAATCTTACTCACCTCTGGGGGACACAAGGAAGGAGCTCCCTCAGGGACTTCTCTCAAAACTTGTCTCCCTGAAGCTTGCTAATATTCACATAGCTGTCAGGAGAAGCACGAGTTTTCTTCAGCCATTCTGAAACTTTTCTCGGGGCTAGTGACTGCCTATCAGTCTGGATTTGACTTTATGCTATTATTCAAGATGTAAATTATAAATCCTATATATATTCAGGAGTGAATGGGGGAGCACAACATAGACCTATATTTACAATATACATTTATATTACGTGCCATATGAAACTTAGTAGCCTAGGAAACTTTAGGATCTAGGTCCCATCTTGGCCTGGCCACTAACTCACTCTGTGACCTCTTAGGATCTCAGTTGACTCATCTATAAAATGGTCACAATTGAGGATTCTTACACTGTACTCCAAGGAGCTCTAGGTTTGCACAGCTGTGCTGGGGGGCTCCTTTAATTGGGCCTCAGGCTTCTCTCGTTTCAAGTAGAGCAGCAATATTAAAAAAAAAAAAATCTGTTACATATATTGGGATTCTGCCTAAGGATTCATTTGAAAAATGAGTCTTTTTCTCCAAAAGATGTTTGAAAATGACTGAATCACATGATTCTCAAGGTTGGGGTTCCTTTCCCCTAAATGTTTTTCAGAGGTGGCGGGGGGAGTGAGGAGGAGGCGGAAGGAGGGAGGGAGTACTGGGAAGAGACCACAGTGAAAAACAGTAACTTCTCGGTCTTACCAGGCATGGTCTGGGAACAGGGTATTCTGATTAATTCATGATTCTTACTCACTTTCTTCCTAAGTATATTACCTAACAATATCATAATATTGGATATGACTAAATCCCTTTTTATCATTCAGCTTGTACCTAACTAATGCCCAGGACATTTAAAATGACTTCCTCCCCACTCCACCCCAATCCCCAGCCCCAGGTTTAAAAACCACTAAACTGAGAGAAAACCTTTAACCTTCCAAGTCAATGGCTCCTTCCTTCCAGGAACTGTCTAGTGGCATCCTTACAATAAAATAGCTTAAGATGAAAAGCGTGATCAGTTTGGAGGGTGATATCAGCAATCATGAGACCAGTCTTGAACTCACAGCAGGAGAGTTCACGGAGGAGTCCCAATAGCAGAGGAGATTCCAGATGCTCCTCTTCTCATTAGCAACCCAAAAATGTTCCCTCTGGCAAGGGCAGCCTAAGCAGGGCAGACCCCCGATGGGAGCCAGTCCCTTCACTGTAGAAAAATGTGAGCTGCTCAAAGAAGCCTGTTGGAAGGGCATCACAGAGCCGTGCCCTGATGTGGTGAATGTTTGGGGGAGAGGGGTTTATAGGAAAACAGTGGGGTTATATGGGGGGCCCTGTCTGAGCGAAGAGATGCCTCGGAATCTCCGTGGCAGCTGGAGTGCACAACTGTGGAGCTCAGCTGTGTCAACAGAACAGCGGTGGCCTGTGTGTTGGGCTGCGAACTCTCTCTGTAGGGACAGTGGGGTGCAGTGGAAACGGGGCTGGATGCGGAATCAGAAGACAGGTGTGACTCTCAGCCCCGGGACAAGGTGTTTCATTTCTCTGAACCACTATTTCCCTAACGAAAAACAAGGATAAAAATACCCCCAGGATCTGTCTCACAGGCATGTTGTGTGGTTTAAATAAAACAGGGTCTGAGAAGCATTTAGTAAATGAGCGAGCCCCATACACATGTAAACTATATTCCGTAGCCTATGAAATAGTTGTCCAGATGTGATCATTAGGAAACTCCCAAAAGCTTGCTCAGATCACTTTCCTAAGATACTAATATAAAAGGTTAGTGACTTATCAAATAAATGAAGTGCTTCACTGTGTTCATATAATTTTCCAGTAAGACTTAATTATAAAAACCATGGTATCTGATACTCTATAAAGAACTATATATAAAATTACAAATCTAATTGTATATGAAAAAATATACATATATAAAATCTAATTATATGTGATTTCAAAAAATGCAACTAGATAATTCTTAAAGAACTACTGTAGTGGCAACTGATCTTATAAATGTATATACTTATATTAAAAAGTTTCATCATACCATATACTGTCACTCATATGTGGAATTTAAGAAACAAACCAAATGAACAAAGGAAAAAAGAGACAGAACAAAAAAACAGACTCTTGAATACAGATAACAAGAGGGTGGTTGCCAGAGGGGAGCTGCGTGGGGGGATGGACGAAATAGATAAAGGGAATTAAGTGTACCCTCATTGTGATGAGCACGGAGTAGTGTACAGAATTGTTGAATCACTATGTTGTACACCTGAAATGAATATAACACTATATGTTAATTACACTTCAATAAAACAAACAAACAAAATGCTCATCACAAGCAAAAAAAAAAAAAAAGTTTTACAAAAGTAGCCTAACTCTAGAGTCTCTATTTCAGAACTTCAATAAGTAGTGTGTGTTTTGCTCCTATTTTAGACCATTGCGTGTTGGGGGTCATCCATGTAGAATGAGATGTTACAAGACCATGGAGCTCAGCTTCCTACAGAAGACCATCAGCTCTTCTGATCGGGAAGTTCTCTGGAACAATCCTCTTCATTCTCCTCTGAGCAGGACAGGTTCAGTGCACTCATCACAGGATGGATCCAGGACGTCGTCTGTGTTACATGACTTGAGAAGAACAAGGAATGCAATTATAATCGGAAAGATTGCCTGTCCTTCTACCCATCCACACACGTCCTGATCCCAGGCACACTGCTTCCTCCCTACAGCAGCCCCTTGTGACAGGAAGCAACTGGAACTCCATCCAATAGTTTTAAAAAGTCTTGGATAGGTTTTAAGGTTCAACCAAACCCATTTCTTTCTTCTTTGGTAAAAAGGAATGTAGGAGAACGTGTGATCTTTGACTCCGTGCTTTTCCTTACCTGACATTCAGTCAGCAAGTCCTGGGACTGTCTTGCTGAAACATCTGTGGGGTCTTTTACTTCCTCTCCTCTTCCAGTGCTATAGCCTGGGTCACGGAAAATGCTTGTCTCTCTGCCTGCTCTGGTTCTTTGTTAATTCAATCTCTACTCCAGCCAAGAGATCTTTCTAAATGACAAATCAGACACTGTTGCTTGCCTGCTAAAAATTCAGTGCCAACCCATGCCTTCTGGATCAAATACATACTTCCATAGTATGAAATACCTTGATTTTTTTTTTTTTTACCTGCCTCAACAATACTTTCTTCTCTGCTACAGTCTTCCTTCCTCCCATTTTGTTTATCTAGTTAACTCTTACTAATTCCAAAGAATCAATCTTCCTCAAAATTCCTCCAATCTGTACTCCTGATGTTATCTCTTATTACACTCTATTACGAGTGCCTGTTTATCTTCTTACTTCGTAAGAAGCTCCTTGAGGGCAGGAACTGTGTTTCTTGTCTGAATTTATGGTGCTTAACATGTGTATAGAATGAACGACGATGCATTTCAGGGAAGAACACAAGCAGAAGTAGGGAAGGATGTACAACAGGTATAGGGTATGTTCAGGGACTGCTGAAACATTGCAACCTGGGCCCTCTCCCTCGTGGATGGTGTTTCTTAGACCTCGTATCCAACACTCAGCCTTTGGTGGAATGAATCTCCTAAATCTACCACTATTTGCCCAGCTCCTGAGTGTTAGACAGACAGCTGGCAGAATTAGGATGATTTGTTTCTTCTTTTCTTTTTGGCAGTGAATTTACTTATTTTGTTTGTTCTTCCTGGATACTCTTTCTTTCACTGGCTTACCCCACTGCCCTCATCCATCTAGATCAGTCTCCCTGACCCCTATCCTATCCAGACTCAACCATGGAAAGTAGCATCATGTCTGTCTATGGGTTGGCACATAGGAGGATCAAATAAGATGGGGGGGGGGGCGATTCTAAAAGTTTCTCCTACATCGCAAAGTAACATTTCCAAAGTCTGTTTTTAAAGGGTTTTTAGTAACTTATGTAAAGAAGATAATTCTATGGTCGAATAAGTTTGAGATTCATTAGGTTAAATAGAGCTAAATGGGTTTCTTTACTGCAGGATTTCCCTAAGCCTTAACTATATTAACATGTTCTATGACTCTCCAGCAGTATGCCATATTATTCAAACTAACATGCCCCTGTTGGCACACACGGGACGAGTATTCCACAGAGCACAATTTGGGAACTATCACAAAAATGCACTTACTTTATTGGCTGTTGAGGACAATAACTGACAATGCTGGACTTAGTTCAAATAGGCAGTTTCACTGTCAGCGGTGATTTGGTTTATTTTTGACCCTATATCCCAAATTCTATGCATATTCCCCAATACAAATTGTTCAACTGCTCAGTTTAAATATTAAAATTCATCTTTCCATGGAAGATCATTGAAAGCTTCATGATGGGGTCAACGAATTCAAGTTGTTTTAAGAATCAAGGTGAAGGTGGCAAGGCTCAAACAGCTTCGTAATTTCAAAAGTACAGAGTGTGGTTAAGTGGTACAAAGAATCATTCTTCTCTTGACAGTAATCCACATTACTATTCTCTTTAAAATGGTTTAATGGAATTTCTTATTATGGAGGCTAAACTTACTAAAGCATTGGATTCTGCACAGGTTAACTTCATTTCAAGGTCTTGGGGACAGGTGGGGGGGTTAAGGAAAGCTGGAAGTCTGCCTAAATTGAAGGTGGTTTTAAAGAAATACTAATGAGTGTAAGATAAGAGGGCCAGGATGCTGCTGCAAGGTGAAATGAGGACACATCATTCTGTACAAAGCACCTGTTTAAAACCAAAAGGAAAAACTTGATGAGACAGTTTTGCTAATTTTAAAATATTGGTGTATTTACTTTGATGTTTACCAGCACATTTATAATATCTTAGTCCAAAGAAGAGACTTTAAATTATTATAAATCCTCCCTCCCCAACAATGTCCCCAAATTAGAGAGTGTGGGAAGGAAGGCAAACAGGAACCGCCACCTCAGGGACAAGTTTCAGGTGCATGCTTCCCTAGCAGACTTTCCGAAAAATAATATTTTTATGCTTAAACTATTATAACTGTTAGATATGGACATTCCATTAAATTTATAATGTAAACTAAGCAAAAGCAAAATGTTTAAGGAAGAAATGTAGTTACTGACTCTGAACAATGACTATGAGAAAGTTCCACTAGAAGGTCATCCTTGCCAGGAAACTTCATTAGGTGCTTTTTTAAAATAAAAAATCTACATCTGATCTTTTCCCAAATACAAAAGTTACAATAAAATATTAAGCTTATGTTCACAACATACTTCTTGCTATCGGTTTAAAAAACACACACCCAAACACCAGATGTGCAATTACAACAGCTACTTACTAGGAAAACAACAACAAAACAACCAACAAAGGGATAAGGTTTCTATGCTTCAAGTACATATTTCACACCTAGGTCTTTTGTACAAACAAAAACCAAAGCTTCTAAAACTCAGGTAGTGCATGTGAAGTGCCTGGCAAAGAGCAGATATTCAATAAGTGATCACGGCTAGTTTTTTTGTTTTTGTTTTTGATAATTAGAACTTTGTGATCATTGCAAGAAAACCCTGGAATTCTTCCTATGATGCTGGAACAGGGCCAGCTGTGTGTAGACCATTCAATTTTATGTCCTGGTGAGCATTGTGCCTAAAGAGCTTTGACATAATCGGTATGATGAGATAATCCCCGCTTTACTGGCTTGGAGAACATTCTAGTATTAGAGATACTTCCTCTCTGATTTGTGTGCTTGGTAGCTCAACTGAGAAGAGAGAATAAATCAGCCCTGTTGACTCTGTTTAATTAATAAAGACCCCATGGTTCATAAAGTGAGATGTTCCTACTTAGTATGAAAAATTTAGAGGTCTGGAGAATAAATGAGACTGACTATGGAATGTAAAAATCTTCCATTTGAACATACACTACCTCTGGCAAATGTTCCTGTGGAGAGTGCATCTGACCTGATTTGGGGAGCAATCAACAGCAGTTCAGATATATCTGAAAATCTAAAAAGCATAATACTACTTGCTTCTGAGTGATGGCCAAACCTGTTGTTGGGAAACAGTAATATTCGATCTAGGAAGATGACAGTGTTGTGTTTTTTTCTTTTATAATATTAGTAAATTGAAAGACATATTTTAGGGCTTATAAAAAAGAGCCCTAAGAGAACATGTTTTATTTTACTGGCAAAGAAATGTAAGTGAATTATTTAAATCCCATTATAATTACCCTCCTTATGTTTCTTACCTCCTAGCATGCAAAATGCTTTCTTTCAAAATAAAAATTCAGGACAGTCTTTAAGAGAAAAGTGGTTTAAAGACAAAAAGTAGCTTTGAAGAAATTCATTCTTAATAACCATGTGATGATGAAAGAGGTTCTTCTGTTAAAGTCCATTGTAAATGGCACTATTTATATATCATTGTGAATTTAGCAAGATTGCATATACAATTTTATCATGTTGAAGATAAGGATGCAAAATAATGAGACTAAGTAATTAACTTGCAATGTCCTTTTTTGGGGGGGTGGGGGATAATCCTATGCATATAATATTCATATGAACAAGAAAATAAAGACAAGTAATATACGTTAACTCAATCTGTTTCTGACATCAGTATCTTGGAATTACTGGAAAATTTTACAACTGGCCATAAACTGCAAGTAGTAATAACAATAAAAGATTCATACTTAAAAAAGAATCCCAACTGAAAACAAATTAGAAGGTAAGAACAGAAAGTGAACCATGTCAATAAAATTATCAAAAAGTCACCAAACCACTCTGAAAAACAAACTGAGGGTTCTAGAGGGGAGGGGGGTGGGGGGATGGGTTAGGCTGGTGATGGGTATTAAAGAGGGCACATTCTGCGTGGAGCACTGGGTGTTATGCACAAACAATGAATCATGGAACACTATATCAAAAACTAATGATGTAATGTATGGTGATTAACATAACAATAAAAAATAAAAAAAAAAGTCACCAAACCTTGGTGAGGCAGCACATAATCTTGCCAGACACTGGTTATAAGAATGACTAGGAATTAGCAATATGAAGAATCCATTCCAAAACATAAGAGAAAATTACAAGCTGTTTGTTAACACTGACAGATAAGGAGTTCCCTCTTACATAATTTTGGAAATACATCCCTAAAATCAAAATGGATATTTCTCAGTAATTAGCTTTGTAAATATCACAAAACAGTTCCAGTATTTTGTAATTAAACATTTGGAAATCCAGTGGGACTCTGACCAAATATTAGCAGGATCCCATCCAAATCTTTATGGTCTTCAAGACAAATTTCTTTTTGCTACATATTTATGGCAATTTATATAAAAATACATATCTTTTGAAAAATTGAAAAATCCAATTAAAAAACCTTTACATCTCAGATACCACATTATTATAAGAATCTAAAGCTATAGTAATATATTACTTATGCATAATATTGGAAAAAATTGCTGTCACTAGACTTGTAAAAGATGAACACTGAAAATTCCTGAGAAAAATATGAAAAATATAAATTATATCCTTTAAATCATATACACAGGTTTAGACTGCTGTCAATTACTGTACAAAGTCAAAACATCCCAGGTCCAGAGCTGATATAAAGAAACTGTCCTATAGTCACAGATTACAGCTTTGGGCAACTCTTAAAAATTGATGCTGTTTTTCACTGTGATAGGATTAAAGAATACAGAAGGCCTCAAAGAATATGTCCCACTGGTACTTATACACTGGATTATTAGATATTAATAAACACAGAATTTTCAAGTTGGTATATTTGTACATTCTCATGTCCCCTTTGGCAGTGCCCACCAAACTCTATGTTCTCCCTTCCGTATCACAGAGTTGTTACCAGGAGGTAGCTGCCCGGAGACTAGCTGTCCCAGCTATCCTTATGTGAGCATATGGCTAGTTCCTGCCAGTGGAAGGTGCGAGAATTGATGCTCATCTCTTGTGGGCCAGGGGTTTTTAAGAAACTGGAGTGCCTTCTCCTACTCTTACTCCTCATCTGCTAGCTGAAGGCAGAGGACTCTGAGGACCTAGGGAATGCGGAGCCATGAGCTAGGAGGAGCTGGGGTACCAAAGTCACCAGCCAAAGAAAAGAAAAGCCACTCATCAACAAGGAAGGTCTGCATTAACTGGTATGTGATCATTAAGCCACTGAAAGGTGGCGGTTTGTTACAACAGTTAGTGTCATTCTAAATCATCATCAAGCAAGAAGAGAGTATTTCAAGATGAAGCCATGACTATTACTTCCCCTGTGAATACAACTTCTCCAAACTAAAGAGGTTGGCTTTCTAAAATACAGAAAACAAGCAATACATATATATTTTCATGCTACTTTAAATAGGTCAATAATCAAAACACTGTCAGAATATAGATTAATGAAAACTAAATTTAATTAGAAACAACTTTGCAAGACCACTGCCAGTTTCCACCTTAAATTCTCACTTATGAATACATGTGCATTAAATATAGAAGCTACTTTTGTTTGTAATGTTCAGATGTTCCACTTTTTTATCCAATAAATTTAATAAACATCTGATTAAGTACATTTTTCTTAATTACCAAATTTGAAAACTTAAAAAAACTAAAATGATTTGAAACAAAATTTCAACTAATTTTACACTTATTCTGTTATTTTTCTATTAAAGTTAAAAAGACTACACTAAAAATATAAGAATATGAATGTACATATTCTTTTATCAGAGAAGAATTGAACATTCTATTTTTTTTAAAGACTATTTATTTGACAGAGCATGAGAGGGGGGAGGGTCAGAGGGAGAAGCAGACTCCCTGCTGAGCAGGGAGCTTGATGTGGGACTCGATCCTGAGACTCCAGGATCATGACCTCAGCCAAAAGCAGCCGCCTAACCAACTGAGCCACCCAGGCACCCCAAGAACTGAACATTCTAAAGTCACAAAACTGGATGGGACTTTGAGAGGTTCCCTCCCCCAACATCTCTATAGTCTTGACATGTTCTATCCAAGTATCATTGACTCCATAATGTGTAAGTGCAAAAGCCACTTGAGAGTGGGTGTTATAAAGTTGAAACTTTCAATTATAGTGAAAAATTATGGGATAAACACCAAACGTGCCATCAACCTTTATAGTTCTCTCATCAACTCTACAATACTGACTATTTCTAGTGGTGCTATCTTGGACTTGTGAATCAATGGACTTAACTGTCTTTTAGAACCTTATTTTGAAGAAGAGAAAAAGTTATACTTATCATTCTCATATTATATATGAGGAAACTAATACCGAGAGAGGTAAAATAACTTGCTTCAGGTCATAAAACTCTGTTAGTGCCTGGATCCGTACCCAAATCTGACTTTGGAGAATTTAGCCATTCTGTTAAACTCCTATCTGAGGCTCTGTTTCTGGGTGGGTTTCAACAACAATATGTATGGTGATTCCGGGATGGGGTAAATGATCACCTAAAAGGGCTATTCAGCTTTGTAAAATGAGATAATTAAAGATGTATTGACTGAATACAGATTATATTGTCTAAAGTATATTTAAAAGCACTTGCCACAAAACTCATATTTTTATTAAGTAGGAATAAAAAGTACTAGTATGAAGCCTGCTTCCTCAGAAGTCTTACACTTTTCACATCATGAAAATGAATTCTTTATATGTCTGTCTTTTTGCCCACCAGAATATTAATTTCTGGAGGGCAGAGAAGCGTCTTTACAATCTCGGTGTCAGGCTCACAGAAAATGAGGGTCAATAAATGTCTGATGCATAGATCCACCAGACTTTTCACTGATATTATTATAATACCACATGTAAAAAATGCTCAAACATGGTAGACTAGCTTATTTACGATTGAGGACTAGACAAAACTATCTTCAGAGGCACCTGGGTGGCTCAGTCGTTGAGCGTCTGCCTTCGGCTTGGGTTGTGGTCCTGGGGTCCTGGGATCGAGCCCCGCGTTGGGCTCCCTGCTCGGCGGGAAGCCTGCTTCTCCCTCTCCCACTCCCCCTGCTTGTGTTCCCTCTCTCGCTGTGTCTTTCTCTGTGTCAAACAAATAATTAAAATCTTTAAAAAAAAACTATCTTCAGATGTGATAATGCAGTAGCCTCACCCTAAGTGATTCAGAAATATGCATATAGAGACTCTACTTTATCAGGAAAGAGTTCATTTGATTTATATAGCCTAAAAGTCATCAAATAACCAGGACTACTAACCCTCTTCACCAATATTCTAATAGCCAAGTAACCTGAAAAGTTCTATTCATATATTTGGTGGTAGGTAATAACTGAACCACTATGATAATCCAAACAATTTTGACTAGAGTTTATTTGCTAAATAACCAGAGTCATATGTAAACTTACATCCCAGGATTTAAGTTATAATCGTTTACACTGAACAAATACTATTGTTAGCTAAACAAATATTGTGTTAACTGGTAGCATATAAAGTGCTACCAAAGACAAACTTGATGGTAAGGGATGGCTAAGAACTCAAGTTACCCCTCAATTCTCTCACCATTATTGAAGCAATTTTACTACCCTGGAGTTTTCAGCTTCTGAAATAACTCAGGATGCAGCCAAGGCCATGTTTCTAGGCATCCAACACCCAACAAAAGGATGAAGATTTTTCATAAAGGGGCCTGGTTAATGCTAATGCTAAGTAACAAAGTTCCGGTTAGATCTAAGAAGACCCTCCAGCCCCCTCATTGTCCTAGATCATTCATTTGATATGGATGTTTAGGTAAGTGGCAGCTGGATCAGACTTGACATCAGATAAGCATTTTGTACTTTACAATGTGTTTTGATACTGATTTCCCAATTTGCTTTTCATACAAAGCTCATAAACCTAACTTGTCTCTACAAGTTTAACAACTGAAGAAACTGAGGCTAAGGGTGTTCAAGCACCCTTAGTTCACACAGTAGCAGAACCAGGGCTTAGATGCAGACCAGGGTTACTATTCTTTCGTACAGACTATGCAGACCTGGTTTGAAATCCCAGATCGCTCATGTACTAACTAGGTTACTGTGTGTCGCTGGGAAAGTTACTTAAACTCCCAGTCTCAGTTTCCTCATGTAGAAAACATGTAACACATGCCTCAGTAGTGTTAAGAGATAACACATATAAATCCTCTAGTTCCATGCCTGACACATTCTAGGTCCAAGTCATAATCATAACCCTATCCCCTCTACCTTCGACTCCCTGTATTAGTTTTCTATTGGTGAAGTAACAAATTGACACATAAAATTTAGTGGCTTTAAACAACACAAATTCACTGGCTTACAGTTCTGTAGCTCAGAAGTCCAACATGGCTCTTACTGGGCTAAAATCAAGGTGTTGGCAAGGCTAATGTTCCTTTCTGGAGGCTCTAGGGGAGATTTCGTTTCCTTGCTTTCCCAGCTTAAAGGCCACCCACATTCTGTGTTTGTGGCCCCCATCTTCGAAGACAGAAACATAGCCTGTCTGTCCCTGCTTCCACTATCATATCTCTTTCTCTGACTCTCTCCTTCTGCCTCCCTCTTCCACTACTAAGGACTCATGTGATTAGAGTATAATCCTGGATAATCCAGCATAATCTCCCTATTTTAAGACCAGCTGATTAGCAGCCTTAATTCCATGTGCAACCTTTATGCCCCTTTACCATGTAACCTAATGTATTCAAACGTTGTGGAGATTAACATGAGGACATCGTTGGTGGGGAGGAGGTCATTATTCTCCTTTCCACACTCCGTCTCCCCTTAGCTGCTTCATCTACTAAAGACTAGGGCACAAGGAAAAAGGCACTAGTTTGGATTAATTCTTGCAGGTGTGCCTAAAACTTGGTAAATGTATACCAAATGTATAGGAAAATGACATACTGCACTGTAATGTAGATTACTGGATAAAGAAAAAGAAGGTGCTGGAGGATTTATGGAAAGTAGTTTTAGAAAGAAGCAACTGTTGTGAACTGAATTGTGCCCCTACCCCCTCCAATTCATATATTGAAGCCCTAACCCATAATGTGGTCTATATTGGGAAATAGGCCTTTGTGGGGAGGTAAAGTTAGATGAGGTCATGGAGGTGAGGCCCGGGGTCCAAGGGGACTGGTGTCCTCGTAAGAAGAGGAAGAGACACCAGAGCTCGATCTCTCTGTGCACACATGGGCAATAGGCCATGTGAGGACACAGTGAGAAGGTAGCAGTCTGTATCCTAGGAAGAAAGGCCTCACCAGATATCCTGATGGCATCTTGACCTTGGACTTCCAGCCTCCAGAACTATGAGAAAATAAATTTCTGCTCTTTAAGCCACTCAGTCTTGGCAGTCCTAGCAGACTGATAAAGCAACCAAATTTAGAAGGGAAAGTGTTTGACAAAAAAGTCAGTATTTCTTAATTAACTTAAATAAAGGGTCCTGGAGGCAGAGACAGTTCCACATCTGGCTAAATAAAAGTATAAACCCAGAAAGGTGATGAATTTCCCAAGTACTTCTTGCAATCCCAGAGGATTTGCTTACAGTATCCCAATAAAATGCTAAAAAACATGCTTTATGCCTTAGTCACACCTGTCATTGGTTAAATGGGGGTGGGGGGTGGAGAGTTTGATGCTGGCTGTCTAGATCTGGATGTTTTATTCATTTCAGTGGGCTTTGCCATTCTGAATGACCTAAGCCAGCTGGCTGGCCTTTCGTTTAAATGACAGTTGCTCTTATAGCCACTCTACAGTACTTATAGCACTGCTACACCCCTTCGTAGGTATTTATAGAACATCCAGAGCTAGCTGTCTCAGGCTCCTGAGCAATGCAACCTCTCGGCTCCTGTCATAGGGCTTCTGACTGGCCAGCGAGTGGCGTTAAGTGCAAGTTTTGGCTAGTGGTTTCTATTTGCAGCTGTGCAAATGTTGTCATTTACGGCCCCTCCATTGTCTGATAGCAGTACTATAAAATAAAGGGAGGGAGGGAGGACTAGCCTCTGTTCAACGCTCACCATGTGCCAGGTATTTTGCCAGGGACTTACCCCCTCCCCCCTTATTTTATTCATTTCTCAAAACAAGCCTAGGAGATATAAACTACTATCCTTTTTTGAATGAGAAAAGGGGGAACAGACAATTGAACACAATAACAATTATACCAAGGTCACACTCATAAGTGGTGCATAAATACTAGAACCCAGGTCTGTCTGACATTACAGTCCGTATTTTTTTTCTCACCAATTGCTTCCCCAAATGGATTTGATAAATATTTATTTAGTCCCTATACACCCCAGGCACTGTACTAGTTACTGGATATTCTAAGCCAGCCGTCACCTGGATGGCTACATCCAAACCAGTGGTTTCAATACAATTTATTCATACATAACTAAGAAGTGTTTGGGGACAAAATATTTCCTCCTTCAAGCCATATTTTGATTTCTTCATTACAGTCTCATTAAGAATGAAATGTTCAGGATTCTCATGCACATAGAGGATGGTGAGGAGCTAACATGCACTCTCCTTATCTATGCCAAGTTAGGTGCATAGAAATTGCCCTAAGGCCTCATCAAGTGAACCTTAGACTTAGAGTCGTCTGTGAATAGATATTTCTTAACTCACCCAAAATGAATCAAAGCAGCCAAATTAATGAGGTCTTCAGAAGGCAGGCTCCTGACAGTATCCACTAAAGAAGAGCTAAACTAATCTGCCAAGTATTTAGGAAAAGTCAAAAGCAGCAGCTTATTTCCAATCCAGAAACCATCCGTTCCTCTCACCCTCCCCTCCAATCTCCCTAATTTGTAATTACATTAGAATTACCCAGCATAGGCTATACTTGTAAAATAAAGTTAGGGGGCAAGAAAACATAACCTCTAATTTTTCTCTTTTGTGTTTTCTATTTTATAAATGAGAGGACACAATGTAACTTAAGCCTTTAATTAATCCAGTAGGCTGACAATGGCAAAGTCTTACTCAAATATAGGCTGTGATCCCCATTCTTTCCTACCTGGGAACAACCTAATAGGATGTCCCACCTCAAGTCAAGGAAGACAATCATTTAGGGTCATTAATTTCTCTGACTGGAGAGAAATGAAGAAAGCCATGCCTACCAGAAATCATTAATCTTTTAGAGTCGTTAAGGCAAAGCTTTTAAATACTATCTTATAAGAACTTCTGTGAGTGGCTTGTCATTGTTTATTTCATTATTTCAGCCTACTCTTTGTATTATTACTGCTCATCCTGGCAGAGTTTCTGCATTAGCAAAATGTTCTAGAGGACCAAAGATTGCAAAGATGTGGCACGTGTCCCCTACGCTTCTTCCCCTCTGCAACCACAGCAGACACCTAACTGATCAGACATCACTGAGGATGAACACAGCTTAGAATATTTCCCCAAACCATGCTTGAGACAGTGAGTTGAAATCTATTTGCCTTCCCTGCTCTAGACCAACACTTTTGTCTTATTCAGAAATTACTGACTTCCTAGGTTCTACTGACAGGCATTTTAATGTTGTAAGTATACTTCTTCCTATGTAATGGACGAAGTTTTTATAACATGAGGAGAGATCTCACATGGAAGGTGTATCAACACAAATGAACACGTGGAGAATTATTAGTTTAAGTAACTTTTAAAAACAAAGATTATGCCTACTGGAAAACTCACTAATCACTATACATAGTATCATTCCATGTCTGAAGCGAGTGTCTAATACCAAGATATCTGTATTACTTATGCAGATGTATACACACATATATAACATACATATATACACGTGTAAACATATATGTTTATATATAATATATACAAGCTATATGTGTGTGTGTGTGTATATATATATATATATATATATAAATACAATATATGTTTTACATATATTGTGAAATAGCACTGTGGTAGGCATCCTTTAAGCCAGGCCCCAGTGACCCTCCCCTTTTGGCACACTTCTACACCGTACCAGGGTTGGTCTCTGTGACCAATAGCATATGGCAGGAGTGATGGTATATCACTCACTTTTAAGATTGGTTATAAAGACATTGTAGCTTTTGTCTTCATATTTCTCTTGCTCTCACTCTTTCTCTTGTCTCTTGTTTTGGGGGAAGCCCGCTTTCTTGTTGTGTGCAGTCCTATGGAGAAAGGTCCACGTTTTGGTGAGGAACTGAAGCCTCCTGCCAACAGCCAGACGTGTGAGCTTGGAAAAAATATACCAGCCCCACTAAGGCACTCTTCAATCCCTAGCCTTGGCTAATAGCTTGATCATAACTTCATGAGAAACCTAGAGAGAAAGATCCAGAATGATCCAGTAAAACCACACCTGGATTCTTGACCCTCTGAAACTGGGTGAGAAAACGTTTACTGTTTTAAGCTGCAAAATTTGGAAGAAATTTATCATGCGGCAATAGAATTAACAATTACGATCATCAATCACAGTGAATCTGAATTTTTCAATAGAAAAAGAAAAAAACACAATGAAAGCAATGTAGCAATAATGTCTAATTTGTAAAAATTAAGTTTTACTATTAAACATAACTCTCAATAATTTTATTAAATTTTATAACACATTTTAAAGTGGAATCATATCAAAGGACTACTATAAATCTATAATAGTATACAACTTTCAAAGGGAAGAAACTGGGTGGGAAAATGGTTAAGTTAATCAGATAATTTCATCATAGTCCCACCAAGATAACTGACATTTGTCATTAAATTTATTTATTTATTTTTTAATTGTTATTTTTAAAGATTTTATTTATTTATTTATTTGACAGAGACAGACACAGCGAGAGAGGGAACACAAACAGGGGGAGTGGGAAGGAGAAGGAGGCTTCCCGAGGAGCAGGGAGCCTGATGTGGGACTCGATCCCAGGACCCTGAGATCATGACCTGAGCCGAAGGCAGACACTTAATGACTGAGCCACCCAGGTGCCCCTTGTTGTTAAATTTAAGAATGCTGCAACTCTCTAAGGGAAAAAATATGAAAGTTTTCCTTTGAATGCATTGGTATGTGCATATATATATATATATATATATATATATATATAGCGCAAGTGAGGCAAGCCCTGCCTATATGCATATTACATACACATATTGATACACATATATATACACACGTTTGTTAGTTCTGTGAAATGCTGGCTCCAGCAATGCCAACATTTTGATTACATTTGTTTATACCAGGTAAAATGCTTTCTTCTCTTGCATCAGAACTTAAGTAGATGACTACAAAGTATTATTAGGTGTGCAATGGACATGTGCAGGAATAGTCAATGAGGACTATATTCATCTGGGCATTCTTGGGACAGCACTGACAGTTATTCCTTTGCCTGAGGCTTGGCTTCCATCAGATGGAACCATTCAATTTCCGGGAAGACAGCGACAGGTGTCAATTTCAGGGAAGAGATTATATGTATACAGACTATTATCTCCTCCGGTGTTCTGGAAGGGCAATTTCAACCTGTTCTTTTTAAGTAAAGGTAAGAAAGGCAATGACCTGAGTTCATTACTTGCTATTTCCTGCCTCCAAAGTACATTTACCTGGTAAATGAACTACTCCTACCTCAAAAGCTAAGGTTATCCAGGCTCAAAATTTCAGCTGGGGTAAATGGGAGGATGAAGATGAAAAAATAAGACAAAAAAGCTACATAGTTCCAAGAAGGACACACAATGGATGCTTGTGTATGCAGCCATTACAAATGTGGCAACATCACCTATCTGAATCTAGCAGCTAAGAGCCAGGAACTAACCCTCACCAGAATGTTAAGAGTGAGGGGAGGGAGTGAGGACGGCTAAACTTGGCTGGAAGTGTGTACTTTGGGTCAGGAGCTATGATAGGTTTTTCACATACACAAGCTCATTCATTCTGGACAAGAACCCTACGGAGTGCTAATATTCTTT
Source organism: Eumetopias jubatus (assembly GCF_037043125.1). Classification (NCBI taxonomy): domain Eukaryota; kingdom Metazoa; phylum Chordata; class Mammalia; order Carnivora; family Otariidae; genus Eumetopias; species Eumetopias jubatus. Next base: position 111,909,679 of record NW_028274816.1, on the reverse strand, counting down.
CCATTCTGTAAATATGGAGAATTAAAGCTCAGAGAGCTTAAGTAAACATGCCCGAGGTCGTTCAGCTATCCTGTGGAGACACCCGCATTTGGACCCAAGTTTTTCCAAATCCAAAGCTCAGGCTCTTCTTTCCCCTCTATCAGATGGGGAATATCAGCTCCACCTGCACCAGAACTCCTGAACTTGACTCACACAAGCCCCTGCAGGCCCACACCCAAGAGCTATTTACAAGCAATTCAAATTAATTTGATGATCTGGCGTCCTGTCCTCAGTTGAGAAACTCCTGGGGAAGAGGGTAAGGTGTGTAAAAGATAAAAAAGGAGAATGGGGGTAAGGAGATGGCCAGGCACACTGAGAGCCGCACCAGATGACAGCTGGGTCCCATTCTAGTTTATGGCGCTTACCCTCCCCCTGCAGAACTCACTATATTATGCATAAGACTGACATTCATGAAGATTTTGTTCAGTAGCCTCATTGTAAGAAGGCAGGGAAGTATGCAACACTTATTAAGTAAAACTTTGATCAAGAATAGTCAAGCTAAGGGCGCCTGGGTGGCTCAGTCGGTTAAGCGACTGCCTTCGGCTCGGGTCATGATCCTGGAGTCCTGGGATCGAGTCCCACATTGGGCTCCCTGCTCGGCAGGGAGTCTGCTTCTCCCTCTGACCCTCTTCCCTCTCGTGCTCTCTATCTCTCATTCTCTCTCTCTCAAATAAATAAATAAAATCTTAAAAAAAAAAAGAATAGTCAAGCTAAAATAAATGCTGGCGCTTGAATGGGGTTAGCTAAAATAAATGCTGGCGCTTGAATGGGGTTAACTTCTAGCAGAAAAAACCTAACTCAGGCAAGCAGCCCGTTCCTCCACAAGGCTGAGTAAAGGAAGCACTGGTACAGTATTAGCTTTTCTTATCTTTACTATTTGGCCTTTCTAATCTCCAGGAGATAACTAAGTATTCTTAGAACTAAGTTTCTATTCTGCTACTTAAAAATGGATAAAGTAAGGAGCTCTCCCTAAATCAAGATTTGTTTACAATATTTTTCTTGTCACATGGAAACATACTACATTAAAATAAGGAGGTGTAGGTGGTAAAGCATGGGTGTGTGTGTGTGTGTGTGTGTGTGTGTGTGTGTGTGTTTGGGGGCTGGCTTTACTTACTTTGGCTCTGCAATTTTACTACTGCATGGCTTTGACCAAGTTAGCCTCTTTTCCACATAGTTTCTCCAACTGTAATGGTGATACAATGATATCCACCATTGTCCTTTGGGGAACAAATCTATCTTATCATCTCTTTTCTGCTTTCTTTATAAGTCAAGGTTAAGGTCAAGGAAGAGAATTGATGGGCTTCAAAAGACAGGTTCAAGGAATATATTTAGGTTTAGGTTTAAAGGATATATTTTTTATGCTGGAGTAGACTACATAAACGTAGTGTCTCTTTCTGTTCCTTCCACAGGACTGTGAGTTAGACCTCAGGGTAAATGATTTGTTTACTCTTTTTCTCTTCTTTCCTCTCCTTGGATGCTATTCTTCCTTGTAGGAGGAGCCCAGCCCAAGATTGTTGTTCTGGTCTGCTAGACAGAGCTGTTTAAGCCAGCTGGGTACCGGGCAATGGGAAACACTCACCCTTTGGCTGGCCATCTCTTGCTTCCTCCTTGTCTTTGGTGATCTGTGATTGTGCCTTTGGTGTCCTTTCCTCACATGGCACTAGTTAGGCGATGACACTCAGCTTTGGATTAGGAGATACTGACAGCTGACTGAGGCTAAGGAGTCCCCACAGGGTCTAGACTCATTTACTGATGTTTTTCAAAGGCCTTTGAACTAGAACCCCAGTAAATAATTGAACGCTACTTTGCCTTCCTTTGATCAGGCTTTTCTTTTGGGGGCTTTCTAGGAGACAGGCATGGCTGAAGGCAGGATGCAGCTCACCACCATCATAATACCACTCTAATAAGAGCCAAGTGGTGTCCATTTTCCACACTATTAGGAGAATTAAGTGATACAATGCATAGAAAAGTACACCTAACATATGCCTGGTTACCCAGCATCAGGTTGTGCCCAATAAATGCTCATTCTCAGGGCACCTGAGTGGCTCAGTCAGTTAAGGGTCTGACTCTTGATTTTGGCTTAGGTCATGAACTTGGGGTTGTGAGATTGAGCCCTACATCAGGCTCTGCACTCAGCATGGAGTTTGCTTGAGATTCTTTCCCTCTGCCCCTCCCCCTGCTCACGTGTGCTCTCTCTCTCTCTCTCAAAACAATAAATCTTTAAAAAAAATTAAATGCTCATTTTCCTCCCCCTACATCTTTTCCCTTAATCATTACAAAGTTAATATGAGAAAAAAACCCAATGAAAACGTGAATGTGGTTTTTCTTTTTCCTGCCACGTCTACAGTACCCTGATTCAAATCTTCCAGGAACTCAGCATAGTAAACCCAGCGTATCAGGGCCCAACTCTCCTTCCAGAAGAGACATGATTCTGAAAGTGAACAGTATGGTGCTAAATGTAATCCCTGCATGGGATTCCTGGGTTCTCTATTCCAAAAGTTCCTTTCTCCATACACTATAAACTACGCCTTTGCTTTATTACTTTTTGCTAGAGACCACAAGAAGAAAATACATCACAAAAACACATTGCCAGGTTTATCGCTAGTTTTTTTCCCTCAAATCTTTTTAAATAAGAAGCTTTTGAATCTTCACTGTTTTCAATGGTCATATGATTTTTCATGTTCCCCCCCCACCATTATGGGCTTCTCCATACTGTAAATTAATGATGACTACTGGGCATCTACTATGTTCAAAGTTCTATGCTAGGAACTTAACATTTAACAACTCTATGAAGTAGGCAATACTTCCCTTACTTTATGATGAGAAAACTGAGGTGAAGAGGGTATAGGAACCCGTGTGAAGTGACAGAGCTTGGGAATCCAGAATTTGGATATTGCTTTGGAAAATATTTGTACAACTGAAAGGACATCAAGGACATATTTCCCCTTTCCTCTCCAAATGTATAACAAGAATACATTGCTAGAAAGGACAATAAAGGGAGTCTTTTAGGTCTCAAGAGTCTTTGGGATTCCTATTTGTGTTCTCATAATGTCAATTCTGACATGAAAGGAGCTGCCCAGAATAGAGTAGAAGTAGATCAGTCTGCTTTGTCCAGGATAAAACTAACCAGTTCAGTAGACAGAATATGTATTGCTATTGAAGCTTTCAAAGACATGTCTCTATCATTGGCAGTCCAGTATAGTAGAATCCTGGAGTCAAAAGACTTTGATTCTCTTCTGATTTGGTAATTTAGTAGCTGTGGATTTTTGGGCAACTGCTGCAAGCTCTTATGTTCTTCATCCATAAAACAGTGAAAATAAGGCATATGTACCTCAAAACGTGTTCTGAGAATCCACTTAGACAGGGTTTGTTCATATTATGCCTCGTTTATGTTGTTATTTATTATTTTTCCTACTATTATATAAATTCCATGACATCAGAGAACTAGCCTGTATATTTTACTACTGAATCTCCAAGGCATGGTACATTGCCTGGCACACAGCAAATGCTCAAAATATATTTGCAGAATGAATGAACTATGTATACTGTAAAGCACTAAAAATGCTGATTATTATTAGTATTATTGTATTAAGTATGAAGAAGTGTTAAGACATACAAATCGATTTTTTCATTAGATATTAACTTCTCATAAGTATTAATACTTTTAGTCAGAAGTGAATTCAGGCAGCCAACATTTAAGTTCAAATTATGATCTTGTTCCAACTTTTTGCTGTTTCCCTTGAAATAATTACTAGTTTTTCACCCCCTAAACGATATCTGATATTAGCATTTAAATCACATGAAATGAAAATGGTGAGGCTTCATTTCTTGTTACTAATTTTTGTAACCTCCAAGAGGGTTTCTTAGTTTTGCTGATTATTCTGCAACTTCCAGGTTCTCTCCAGATGTGAAGGAAATTGCTTACTTGGTTGAGATGCTTGTACTTACTTGATGAAGTACTTGATTCCATCTGCTGTGTAAGCTTCCTCCCACCCATAAGGTAGATCTAGAGTGAAGAGAAACCAAAAATACATTTAATAAGATGATAAAGATAACTTTATTTCCTGGATGCAAACTTCCCACATCTTTACAATTATTTGAGTACATTTCTTGTACAAATAATTTTCTCGAAAGGAGGAATTAAAACAATTCAGATGAGCTTTCAGACTCAGCATCTTTAGAACACAATAAATAAGTCCCAAACAGTTAACAATCTGCTTTAGTTGCATTAACTGGATTATGAGTTGTCATTTACATGGGGTGAGCATTTTTGTCAGCAGGATTCAAGCAAAAATTTTTGGTGCAGGGGATGGTTTTTCCTGAAGGCAGAAGGATGGACAAGATGGCCCCTGCTTGTCTATTCTGGCTCAAAGTTTCCTTAATTGGCTCCCTTACATTCCTTCGCTCAGCTCTGCAGGGAACTGGTGCTTCAATGCCAGATCAGCAGGGGCTTGAAAGTAGCTTCTGGACAAGACCAAATTCCTTGTGAAGTCTGAAAGTTTAGCAAAGTGATTTACAATGGATTGTGGTATTTTATTTTGTTAATTTAAGAATTTTGTGCACTAAACATAAATGGCCAAACAATTTGCTAAACTTAGCTTTCATTTTTTTTTTTTTTAAAGATTTTATTCATTCATTCATGAGAGACAGAGACAGAGAGAGAGAGGCAGAGGGAGAAGCAGGCTCCCAAGGAGCAGGGAGCCTGATGCGGGACTCGATCCCAGGACCCTGGGATCATGACCTGAGCCGAAGGCAGACGCTTAACCATCTGAGCCACCCAGGCGCCCCTTAGCTTTCATTTCTGTAATGGGTTTGAGAGTAGTTAGTGAACTATAAAGAAATGCAGATTGAAGTAAGCAAGAAATTATTTGGCCATATTTCTGTAAATGAGTACATTTGTGTCCTCATATCAAGAGAACAGGCCCATGTTGAGTAGCCACATTCTTTTATATTGCAGCTATGGATGGTACCCCTCTAGAATACAATGGTTTCTATCCTTCTGCTATATCCCTGCATGCTGCTGAGGATTTTAATTGACCTTTTGGATCAGTCCTTTGATCCTGGCTTATCATGGCTCCATTGATGGGTATAATATACATAAATGCACAAAAGAACAGACTCCATGGCTCAGGTAGTCTACTTCTTTGGAAAGTAACTGAGCTACCACAATAGACCACTGACTTCCATTCCCCTAAGTCTCAGCATGAGGCAGAGCAAAAATGCACAAATAGTAACTATTTGAATGAAATAAAACCTTACTTTGTCACCATTCACTTCTTGAAGAATATTCTTTGAGAACAGTTCTGAAGATGTTGTTTTTATAATTAAGAAAGGCTTTATTTTAGATTTATTTCCAGTCCATTAACACAAGTTGTATAACATAAGACCTTTGCTAAACATTCTGTAACTGTTTCCTTTGCCGATGAACACAGGCCGTCTAGGAATTTCTTTGCTCTCTTAGTGAATAAATGTTCCTATTTTAAGTAGAAAAATGAGCATTTCTGGGAAGTCAGCATAAGCAAATGACTGGCTTCTTACAAGCCCCTGAAGTGACCACCATGTCCATCTCTTCCGGCAGCACGTGCTCAGCAGGATGGGCCATGGTTGCCTGCTGCTGCACCAGTTCGAGGAGACTTATTTTCTTTTTTCACACTTTCTGCGTTTTTGTTACAGATCATTTTATTTATCACTGACAACCACCTTGCCTGCAGGGGAGAATGTCATGACTGTACAGAAGAATCTTGCTTTCATGATAAAAATGCTCAGAAATCCCAGAATGTCCGGTCAATAAGGCAAAGGACAGCTAAATGTTAGGCAGAAAGTCATTCTAATGGGACTAAGGTTTTTGTTCAAATGATTTGTTTGTCCAACCAATATAGCTATACTTTTAGATTTTAAGTCACAGATTTTTTTTCATGAAAAGGAGAAAAAAATATACACTTCAGTATCTTTTAATCCACCGTGTCATTTAAAAATTGACATTGATATTGGAGTACCACACATTCTCTATGCCATCAGAATAGAATTCCTGCCCTTTCTTTTTCTTTTTAAAGATTTTATTTATTTGTCAGAGAGAGAGAAAGAGAGAGAGAGACAGTGAGCGAGCAGGGGGAGCAGCAGGCAGAGGGAGAAGAAGGGAGCCTGATGCAGAGCTCGATCCCAGGGCCCTGGGATCATGACCTGAGCCGAAGGCAGACGCTTAACCAACTGAGCCGCCCAGGAGTCCCCTGATTATTTTCTTACAATCCATTAAACAAGGACTATAACTTCACAACAGACTTATTAAAGGTACTAATCCATATCCATTTTAGTCAATATGGTTAATGAAGGACTCTAGCCATAAAGATGATTCTTTTGGGTTAAATAATATGTACAGCTTATTTTAGGATAAATTCTCTGTTCTGAAAAAATAAGCATTTCTTTTTAGAAGACTGAATGGTTTCTTCTTTTTCATGCAGCCACTATAATCTGAAAAACAGAACTGGAGGCTAAATTGATAGTAATAATCTCTCAGTGATAGTTCAGTACTAGAAAACACAATCACTGTCCAATTATAAACTGAAAAACACAATACTGATAAACCAAGTAGCTTACTTTATACAAAAAGAGCACTTTTGGTTTCCATAAGCTTGTATGCTTACGATAGACTCAGCTTTCCATTAGGAAATGATTTCATTTCTTCATAATAAGTGATTTGGGCAAAATTATAACAAAATCTAAATACTTTTCAATAATCATTGTTATTCCAAGGCATTAAATTTTTTCTCCATTCCTCATTTGCTTTATTCTTGTAAACATATAGTTTCTATTTTTCCTTTTCATTTCATATCTGTCTTAAAACTATTATGACAACTATAATCACTTGAAATTGTTTCTGATTGGAAGTGTTTGTCTATAGACTCTCACATAACATTCTTTCCATCAGAGATCATCTGTTTCCAATCAACCACTTCATGGGGATGACTCCAAAATCTTCATGACTATCTTGCCAAAGTAAGAGTATTATACATATTTAGCTGTCACCTAAAACTCAACATATCCAAAACTAAACTCATCATGTTTTTGTACAAACTACTTTCCTTCCAGTTTTCCAGTCTATTTAAGTAATGAGATTCTCTTTGTCGTATTTGGCCCATTCATCAAATATGTATTGATCATTTATTATGTGTTCAGTATTTTGCTTTGTGTTCAATATGCAATGATGAACAAATAAAGATGGACCTTGGTCTATGGAGCCTTAAAACATAACCATAAATAAAGACAGTGTTAAAAATAGAAATAAGTACAATGATAGAAAAGTGTTGAATACTGTGAAAGAGTAACTTACAGCACAGCAAAGACTAAATCCCGAAACACACAAAGAACTACAAATCAGTAAGAACAAGGCCAGTGACAAACAGGAGTCTGGGGAACATGCTGAACATTCAGGACACAGGAAAGACAAATGCACTTAAACATGTGAAAATATGCTTAACTTCACTCTTAATGAGACAAATACAAATTAAACTATTATGAGATGCCATGTATATCATGTTAGCAAAGATTAAAAAGTTGTTTAATAAGACACTATTGAGAGTGTGAAGAGACAGTCGTTCCCATACTGATGGGAGTATAAATTTTTCCCATATTTATGGGAACTTGTTAATATCTACATAAAATCTTAAATGTTATTAATACCAGCTGACATTTATTGAGTGGTTATGTGGTAGACACTGTTCCAAGTACTACACATGTACCAACTCTGTTAGGCCTCACGGCAATTAAAAGGTACTGCAATCATCCCCATTTTACAAATGAGGGAACTGAGGCACAGAAAGGTGAAATCATTTGCCCAAGTTACACGGCTGGCAGGTGGCAAAGCCCAGACTCTTTTTTTTTAAATTTTAATTTTCTATTGTTATGTTAATCACCATACATTACATCATTAGTTTTTGATGTAGTGTTCCATGATTCATTGTTTGTGCATAACACCCAGTGCTCCACACAGAACGTGCCCTCTTTAATACCCATCACCAGGCTAACCCATCCCCCCACCCCCCTCACTTCTAGAAACCTCAGTTTGTTTTTCAGAGTCCATCGTCTCTGATGGTTCGTCTCCCCCTCCGACTTACTCCCCTTCATTCTTCCCCTCCTGCTATCTTCTTCTTCTTTTTTTTTTCTTAACATACATTGCATTATTTGTTTCAGAAGTACAGATCTGTGATTCAACAGTCTTGCACAATTCACAGCGCTCACCATACCACATACCCTCCCCAATGTCTACCACCCAGCCACCCCATCCCTCCCACCCCCCACCACTCCAGCAACCCTCAGTTTGTTTCCTGAGGTTAAAAATTCCTCATATCAGTGAGGTCATATGATACATGTCTTTCTCTGATTGACTTATTTCACTCAGCATAACACCCTCCAGTTCCATCCATGTCGTTGCAAATCAAAGCCCAGACTCTTAAGCACTATCCTCACTGTCTCCATGTACCATTTAATCCAGCAATTCTTCTAGGAATTTAGCCCACAGATATGTTTTCTGTACAAGATTATTAACAGTTAAAAAAAAAAGGATTGGCAATAATCTAAATAACCACCAATGGGGACTGACTGAAAACAACGTATCCACATAATGGGATGTTGTCCAGCTGTGAAAAAGAATGAGGAAGTAATTTATGTACTAATTTGAATAGGGGGTATGGGATAAAGGATCTCTGGAGGAACTGCAGTTAAGGAGGTATGGACATAGGGAAGAACACTCTAGGCTGAGCGAACAGCACGTGCAAAGGCTCTTTGGGGATGGGAAAAACTTGGCACATTTGAGGAACTGAGAGATTACTGTTGCTGGAGCATAGTGAATGAAGGAGGGGAGAATGACACAAGATTTGGCTGGACAGATAAGCAAATATGACTGTGCAGGGTTTTGCGGGGCATGTTAAAATCGTTTGAAAGTTTCTTAAAAAAGAAGGAGATCTGCTTCTCATTAAGATGAGGAAAACTGCAAAGAATTTTGCTCCCACCATATGTAGGGAAAAGCTGTACAACCTAAAAAATATAATAATTTTTTTTGAGTCCCTCAGAGACTGAGGTTCTCACCTGAGCTGACCCTGAGGTGAACTGAATTCCAAAGGGTGATGAGCAACTCCAAGAAAAGATGGGGCACATGAACTCTTCTCTCTTGGCAGAGTGCCGTAAGAAATGTTGCCATAAAAGTGGGTAAGAAGAAAACATCTAAAATTATAACAAATTTGTAAGGTCTGATTATGGGCTAGCATGATAGTTTTTAGTGTTCCTGGGAGCCCCCTGCCCTCCCCAAGGAGAATCTGCTCTTCCTAAACAGCTCCTCGCTGATGAGAAAGATTGGGAGTGGGCAGGAGGCCTGAGAGAGCCCCCCAGGTGGTGAAAGCTCATGCAAAACCTGCAAAGTTTTGAGGGAGGAGCAGGTGTACCACCCATGTTCTGGGCCCTGCATGAGTACAAGATGGTGGTCAACTGCTATAAGGGACAAGCATAAAATTGCAGAGCCCTCAACCCTCTCTGATACGAAGGAATAGCAGGCTATGGCTGGGGAAAAGCAAGAGACATTCCCTACCCTGGACAGGACACTGACTGACATGAAGTAAAAGTCATCTGTTCCTGGGGGACAGAAATAGTCACACCCCCAATCTCTGCCCAAACTCCAGGAAAATCTTGTTTGTCATATAATGCATATATGCATATATGCAGGGAGCCACAGGAAACCTGATGTCTTCTTCATCTTGCATCAACACTAAGTCACTAGAGGGGCAAGGGCAGGAAACCTTTCAAATCCAGACTCCTACACTGATACAAAGCAGAGTCTGATTTCCACAAGGAGAGGGGCAGGAAACCCACTTGAGCACTAAGTAGGAAGTAGGGTTGTCTGCCACTGGGTAGAGCAGGAAGGCTGAGAAAGTCCTTACCCTGTGACTTGGGCACAGGGCCTGCTAAACCAGAGACTGGAGTAGGAAAACCAAGAGCCTCTCCCCAACCCTTACTCCGCACATCCACCTCTAACCTTGCACCGAGCAAAAAGCAAGAGCCATCTATGATTGGGGAGGGAAAGGGAGCAACATTAAACATCCACATCCACTGTGATGTGTGTAGAGCCTGCTGCCTCCCAGCTGAGGATGGAGCAGTAACACTGAGGAAAAACCCTACAGCATTCTGGACCTTACATAACCACAAGGGAATGGCAGACAACCACTGGACGACTCTAAACTCATTGTAATTCTAGAACCAAAATGTAAACCCAGCTTGCCTACAAATGAGACTGAATGCCTCCCCCTCCCCCACTACCACCACCTGCCATGCTAACGGCCTGACAGAGATGAGACATGCCCACTTCTGGGCTTAAATAATATTTATCCCAGTGTCTGTGGCTTTGTACATTCAATGTCTGACATTGAATCAAAATTATGAGACACAAAGGAAAACACAAGAGAAAAAAATAGAGATCATTGTCAAAAGATAAAACTACCAAAAGAACCAGATCCAGGGATAGATAAAATATTGGACCTTAAAATAATTATGATTATACAGTAAAAGATCTAGTGCAATCTACTGAATTATGCAATTCTATAGCAATGCCCATTACTTATGTATATTGTGCAGAAGGTGGATGATTGAGCTTGTGGAGGCCCGGAGTCTTGTGAAATAGCGTGACGGAAGGACAGAGGGCCAAGTGAATTGAAGGGATTTGTAAGAGTGACTGAAATAATGGGCCCCAGACTATACACTTAATGAGAAGACAAGTAAAAACTACAGTGGAGGCTGAAGGATAGAGAAAATAGGTGGGAGGTCTGACTGAGGACCACAGAGCATATAATGAGCTGGAAAAGTGGGAGGTTTGAGAGGGAGAGCAGGGAGTTTGAACCACTATCTGCCGATGCCAAGGTTCTTGGTGAAAGTGGAGGAGCACAATGAAGTGGGAAACAATGGGCAGTGGACAAAAGAATGGAAGAGTAAAGGTGGTGGTTCACATGGACGACAATGGCAGGAACTGGGACGGAGAGAAAACTGAGAATTCTGAGAATAAAATAAAGACAATACCATCAATTTCAGAACTCAAAGAGAGCCAAATTTACTTGAAAAACACTTGATAGTGTAACTCTTATAAAAGTTCAAATACATCTTACTTCTAGGACCTGTTATCTTGAGAGGAAGAGAGTGAGAGGAGAGGGTGAGGGAAGGGGATGAGGGAGGGGAAGGGAAAATAGAGCAGGTGAAAGAGAGAGAGAGAGGTTTCTAACTCACAGTAAGGTTTCCCTAAAGAATATCACAATCATCACATAGTAGAATTTTCACTTGATTTGCAGTCAGAAAATCCAAATCTGTATGTAATGTTCTTCAATTACAAGTCGAATAACCATGGAAAAGTAATAATCTTGTGGAGTCTCAACTTTCTCATCTACAGTATACAGTAGTGATTAATAGCCATTGTCTCGCCTAGGGGTTATCATGAGACTCTCATTAGATAATATAAACTAAACAATGATATACAAAGGAGACCATTATTAGTCATAGTAATGAAAATAACCGCTCATTCTTCAGAGCTATGGTTCTAGAGATATATAGAGTAATGGATGCTTAGTATAAAAAATAAGTACTTAAATTATCCACAGGGGAAATTTCTATTAAGGTGTCGGTATATATTTTTTTACAATCCCCTTCTTAATACAGGAAATGATATGGTCTCTATTTCACTCATGAAAACATCTTTTGAGTGGTGTGATGGTAAATATTTGACAACCACCTCTTGCGGGGGCTGGGGGGAGCTCTTGTTTGTAGCATTTGCTGATTTCCGTAGTGTAATTACTCCTACCATGACTGATTTCAAGCTACTAATGTGATGTCACTGACTACAGGGGTTGGTAAGCGATGCCAAGTGGTACACCAATGTGTCGTGTTCCCAGGTGTAACAGACGTAAACAAGAACAAAGATGATAGTACAGTGTAGGAAAATGATTAGGCAGTGGTGAGTTTTGAGTATTTATTACCTTTTTTTTAATGTAGTATAATTTACCATGTAAATATTTTGATTTTTAATAATGGCCATGTTTGACAGTCAGCACATAAAAGTACTAGCCAGCTCCAATATAACCACTGTGGAGCTCATCTCTTTGCTCCTTAGCCCTAATGGACAAAGTTCCAAAAATCAAAGGAGAGAAATACCATTTTGTTCATTAGGTGATTACATGAAAGTGGTATCAGCCTCATCTGATGTGGAGAATCCACTGCCCCAACAGTATATCGTGTATTTTTCAAATGTTTACATAGAGCTTTCTATGTACCTGACATTCTCCCAGGCGTCTCATAAACATTAACTCACTGTATCCTCATAACCACCCTTTGAGATCGGTGCTATCATTGACCTTATTTGACAAGAGAAAACTGAGGGGCACAGAGGTTTAAGTAGCTTGCCCATTGTCACACTGCTAGTAACTGGTGCAGTCACAGTTTGTAGGAATCTGGGGCTACAGCCTATGCTTTGAACAGAAGTGCTGTGTGGCTTCTGCTTCCCTAATTCCTGGGTGCACTGCCAACGATCAATATTTCAAAATGGTCAAATAATACCTTTGCCTAACTTTTTGAACAAAAACAATAACAACAACAAAAAAAGAAAACAAAACTCCCATATCTCAATTTCTCCATTATTACCCAGAGAAATGCTCTTTTGAAAGGAACTGAAATAATTTTTAGGCTTGAACACAAAGCAGTCTATTTTAGAGACATTTTATGTTAGATTTACAATTGTACAAGTTAATTCGTAGGTCTGAATCACAGTGCCAATTTTAAAAGAACTATCAGCTAATTTTACTATGAAAAAAGAAATCTATTATACTGAGAGATGATTGTAATCTAAAAATAGCCAAATAATGCAGTATTTTAAATATAAAAATAATTTCTCTTACAAAACTATATAGATTTCCTGAATTGTGCTTTAGACACTCCTTGAAATTAGACTTGCATAAACTGTAAACAGACAATTTTAGACCCGCAGCTTGAGTTTTTACCACACGGTTAACATATATCATTTAAACAAGCAAAGGAAAAAAAAAAGCAAATGACATATATAATGTAGAAAGATTTTATATGTTTCTATATTTGTATGTCTCAAATTCAGAAGTTGAAATGTTAACATAATTAGATATAAGTTATTTCTAGTTGGAAGTCACTCACTGAGCAACTTAAAAAGCTGTAACATATTAAATGAACAACATGGTAAAAATATTTCTAGAGGTTATTTGGTGGTTCACAGTCCTCTTTATCTTGTCACCATTTCTGGTCAAATAAATACTACACTAATATCCACTTAATAGGATGGAAAAAGCTATTATTCATTTTCTATGTTTCTCTTCCCAACAGATGCAAAACTCAGTATTTTTACAGTTGGAAGTCTTTTATTTCCAGTTAAGATCATGGGGTCCAGATACTTGAGAAGCCAGTTTAAATGTTCTTTCTTGCACTGTTAACTCTCATCTCATGACCCAGACTGAAGATGAGAATGCAGAATTCTACTGGCAATCATCTCAGGGTATTTACACAGTGCTGGGGGAATGATCTGGTTTAGGTTTGTTTTGCTTAAAACCAATGGCATACAATGGACTTCATTCCGTGCACTAATATAACTCAGCACAAAACTTGCTGAAGCTATCCTCACTGGAGTGTGAGATCTTTCTCTGTATAATCAGTCTAAAGAGATGATGTATGTGCGTGCGTGTGTGTGTGTGTGTGGGGGGGTTCCTAATTCCTTTTAGTGTATGAAGATAAACAGGATTTCCTTAAAGCACTGCTGTTATTAGACTAATAAACATATTAAGAGGTTAGTGACTGCTGAACATGAATTAACAGATCTACTAGAAGGAAAAAAAATGAATTGCACTTCTTTTTTTCTACAACACTCAGGAACACTGACTTAGTGACTAGAGGTGGTAAAGCTGGTGTCAAGGAAGCTTGATAGTCACTGGTTAAGACTAATGGCAGTATGTTGGGTAGTCCAAAATAGACACCACTATTTGCCTGCAACTAGCAGGTTGCCTGGGAGTAACAGGCAGACAGACTTCCTAAGAAAACAGGAAAAACAGTTTGTTAATTAGGTCAAAATGCTAGATTCAAACCGACAAAGAAATTAGTATACCTTTTAAGGTGATTTCATGAGTACTTCAATGGAGTGTCATTAGCGTTCTACTACTGTCACACATTTGTAAAAGTATCCCATACCGGAATACCAGAATTCTAGAAATTATGTATTTTGGAAGGGAGCTTTCAAGAAAACATATGTTCATGGTTGTACACGTTTTCTTATAAACTTAGCAGCCTAAGACAATACCCACTTATTAGCTCACAGTCCTGCAGGTTGGAAGTCTGGCATGGCATGCCTGGGTTGTCCACTGAGGGTATAAAACCTGAAATCAAGGTGTCAGCTGAGGTGAGTTTTCGTCCCGGGGTTCTGGGGGAAAATTTGCTTCCAAATTCATTTTTGTTGTTGGCAGAATTCAGTTCCTTTCAAGCTGTAGGACCAAAGTCCCCATTTTCCTGTGGGATGTTAGTTGGGGGCCACTCTCAGCTTAGATGTAGCTGGCATTCCTTGCCATGTGACCCCCTCCATCTTCAAGCTAGCAATAGCATGTAGCATCTTTTTCATGCTTTCAATCTGACTTCCCTGTCTTTGATTTCTAGACTCAGATTTAAAGGGCTTCCTGGATAATTGCCCTTTTTTACAGTCAACTAATAACATACGCAAAATCTCTTCACAGCAGCACCTAGATTAGTATTTGGTTGAATAATTGGTAAAAAGTGTGTATATACCAGTGGCCAGGAATTTGAGGGGACATCTTAGAATTCTGTCTACCACAATGCTCACTTTATTTCATTTAATGTCTAAATCAGAGGTGTGACACTTTTTGTCCCCAGAAAGGGAAATGTCACTGACAAAAATATATCAAAAGCCACATTCAAATTAAAAGAACTTCATAACTAATTTCAGTTTTGTTTTTAAAGGAGATGTGTAAAATATCAAAGTAATCTATAATTTAAATTAGTCACGGGATTATGAACTTTTCTCCCCAATAAGTCCAGAAAATGAAAAAAACAGTTTTGTCTTTCATTCTGTAATCAGGGAAAGAAAGTAACAGGAGAAGAGAAATGGTAGAAAAAGAGAAGGAAGGAAACAAGAGAATGAGAGGCCAGAGGGTAGGAAAAGATGATAAATAGATGAAAAAAAAATGCTCACTGCTCCTAACAAAATTGGCTATGAAACCTTATAGCTGTGTGTATAATTACACACTATATTAAAAAAAAGTGGGAGAGAGAATATATAAAAGGGACTGGGGCAGGTTAAATTTAAACACAGTTAAGTATGGCAGGTAAAGTGGGTTTGGATATGGTGGCCTCAAATCTCCAGATTCCATCTTTCAATCTGATTTGGAATCTTATGCAAGCTGGTAGAGCCAGGCAAAATCTCCCTCAGAACTTGTCCAGCATGGTAACCTCCAAACAGTCTTAGCAGGCTGTTGGCTCCTTAAATGCCCAGACCCTGGATCTGCCAGAAACTTCACTCAACACCTTTTCTACTCGTATTTGTTGAGTGTTTACTATCCAAGGCCTCGTAGAATGGCGACCAGATGCAGAACAGTGCCTCACACACATATACACTGGGCACTCAAGAAATATTTGTTGACTAACTACAGAAATTTGCCTCCCAAGAAGGTTGATGGTTCAGTGAATCCTGCACATATTTTAAATTCTACTGTTGTTCTAAGGTCTTTGTACTCACCAGGGGAACTTTCCCACAAATATTTACACAACTGTTATTTGTAGATTTTGACAACAGGGTAGTGGAGGACCATCAGATAGGCAATTTTACAAACATTGACACAGACCAGACGAAATTAAATCAAGATCATTAAAAAAAAAATCAAGATCATTGATGTTTCCCATATTGAGGATAGCAATACCTCTAAGTATCACTAATTCCTAATCATGTAGCATTTTGCTGTTAACCTTGTCTTTAAATTAAAAAAAAAAAAGTTTGTTTATCTGGAAATCTGTTAAGGATCTCAGGTAAAATTAGAACAAATCATAAAACCAAAACTTTTGGATATCTGTCCTTAAGATTTAACTTTTTATTAAATGTATGTTTTAAAAAGATTTAAAGAAAAGCAATAAAAACACCTTTGTAGACCAAGGGAATTTTTCAAATAATAACTTTCATGCAGTCAGATAAACCCAATATGAATGAGTTACAAACTCAAATAAAGGTGATTTGAACTTTGCCATTTCTCCTCTACAAAGAATATTAGTTCACACAGCATAATGATCATTTAATTTTTTTTTTAACAATCCATAGTATAGCATTCAGGACCCTTTCAAAACACATATCTATAAAAGGACACATACTTGAATGATCACATGAGCTTCTGTAATAGACCTAATTCAGATGTCCATCAATTAGTGACTAGATAAATAAGTTGTGGAGTATTAATCCAATGGGACAACACTCAGCAACATTGACACACACCACGGATGAATCCTAAAAGCACTATACCGTAAGTAGAAGATGTTACATACTTACAGTCTAATATGAGGTTTTAAAAAAAGTAAAACTATAGTGGCATAAAGCAGATTAGGGGCTGCCTGGGACCAGAAGTAATGGTGGAGACTGATTACACAGGGGCACATGAAAAAGTCCTGGAGTCATGGTGGTCTGTAACTGTAAACATGGTCAAAATTCAATGACTTGTACACTTGCATTTTATTGTACATAAATTACACAAATTAAAAGAGCAAAGGGAAAGCTCTCAAAGAAGTAGTATGAACAACTCCATTTAAAAACAACAAAACAAAACATTGGGATGCCTGGGTGGCTTAGTCGGTTAAATGCCCGGCTCTTGATTTTGGCTTAGGTCATGATCTCAGGGTCATGAGATGGAGCCCCACATCAGGCTCTGTGCTCAGCAGGGAGTCTGCTTGAGATTTTAAAAAAATTAAAAATTGGGTGGCAGAGCAAGATGGCGGAGGAGTAGGAGACCTGGATTTCGTCTGGTGTCAGGAATTCAGCTGGATAGGGATCAAACCACTCTGAACACCTACGAACTCAACAGGAGATGGAAGAAAAGAATAGCAACAACTCTCTGAACAGAGAAGCAACCACTTACTGGAAGGTAGGACGTGCGGAGAAGTGAATCTGAGGCGATATTCGGGAGGATAGATGGCGGGGGAGGGGGCCTCCGTCGGCCGCTTCTGGCAAGTGGTAGAGCCGAGGAGCACAAAATCGGAACTTTGAGAAGTCGGCTCCGCTGAGGGACGTCGCTCCAGTGGCTAAGCAGGGGGTGGAACCCTCGTGGGACAGTGTGGTCTCAGGACCCTCGGGGTCAGAGAAAGACTGGCGGTGCCTGAGTGCAGCAGACCTCCCAGGTATTGGAGCGGGGAAGCTGGCTGCAGAGACGGAGCCGAGGCGCGGGCTCTCAGCTCGGGGTTGCCATAAACTGTGATCCACGGCCCAGTCGGGCCCCTGCTCCTCCAGCAGGGACCCAACAAGCGGCAGATCCGGGGAGACTCCCCTTCCTCCCCCGGGAGGAGTGGCGCGGGAGCGCACCGCAGGGATCTGCTAGGTTTGGAGACTCCACACGGGGTCGGGTGCCAGAGATAGAAATGCTTGGTCACAGGCCGGGTGAGCACGGAGTGCGGCCGGAACCAGGGAGATGGGAGTGACTGCTTTTCTCTGGGGGCGCACTGAGGAGTGGGGCCCCGAATTCTCAGCTCCTCCGAGTGGAGATTGGGAGGCCACCATTTTCAAACTGGTCCTCCAAAGCTGTACCAGAGCTTGCAGGGAACAAAAGCTGAGAGCAAACCCGAGCAGCTTGCTTAGCCCGGACTGACAAGGGTGGGGCAATTCCGCCTCCGGCAAAGACATTAGGGAACCATGGCAACAGGCCCCTCCCCCAGAAGATCACAGGAATAGCCAGCAAGCCAAGACCAAGTTTATCAATCAAGGAGAATGGGAGAACTCCAGTGCTAGGGGAATATTGCACATAGAATTCATGGCTTTTTTTACCACGATTCATTAGTTTTTCAAAGTTAATTTTTTTAACTTTTTTTTTAATTGTTCTTTTCCCCTTTTTCAACCAACATCTTATCAATCCCTTCTTTTAAAAAAACATTTTTTATTTTTCATTTTTAGAGTCATATTTTATCCCTTCATAGTAGTTACCCTTATTTTTGGCATATATATATAAGTTGTTCTGTCTTTAAAATTTTGAGATACAGTTTCTTCTAACAGATCAAAATATACCCTAAAAAACTAGTGTATGGCTTTTTTTTAGTCTCCCGCCTGATCACATTCTCTCTTTTTATTTTTTTAAATCTTATTCTTTATTTTTTCAAACAGCTTCTTATCGTATCAATTCCTTTTATAAAATCTTTTATAATTTTAATGTTTACAGTCATCTTCCATCTCTTCATTGTATCAACCCTTATTTTGTACATATATAAGTCTTTCTTCCTTTAAAATTTTAGGGGGCACTTTTTTCTAACAGACCAAAATACACCCAAAATCTAGTGTGTGGCACTGATCTATGCACTAGCCTGATCATATTTGATCATATTCTGTTTTTTTTATATTGTTCTGTTTTTGTTTTTGTTTTTGTTTTTTGTTTTTTTCTTTCTTTCTTTTCTCTGTCTTTTTTCTTTCTTTCCCTTTCTTTCCCCCTGGTTTCAGGTCTTTTCTGATTTGTATAGAGTATATTTGCTGGGGACGTTGTTAACCTGTTAGCATTTTGTTCTCTCATTCATCTGTTCTCCTCTGGACAAAATGACAAGACAAAAAAAATCACCTCAGCAAAAAGAACAAGAGGTAGTACCGTCAGCCAGGGACCTACTCAATATGGACATTAGTACGATGTCAGACCTAGAGTTCAGAATCATGACTTTAAAGATACTAGCTGGGCTTGAAAAAAACGTGGAAGTTATTAGAGAAACCCTTTCTGGAGAAATAAAAGAACTAAAATCTAACCAAGTCGAAATCAAAAAGGCTATTGATGAAGTGCAATCAAAAATGGGGGCACTAACTGCTAGGATAAATGAGGCAGAAGAGAGAATCAGCGATATAGAAGACCAAATGATGGAAAATATGGAGGCTGAGAAAAAGAGAGAGAAACAACTACAGGATCACGAGGGCAGAATTCGAGAGATAAGTGATATGATAAGACGAAACAACATTAGAATAATTGGGATCCCAGAAGAAGAAGAGAGAGAGAGGGGCAGAAGGTATATTGGAGCAAATAATAGCAGAGAACTTCCCTAATGTGAGGAAGGAAACAGGCATCAAAATCCAGGAGGCACAGAGAACCCCTCTCAAAATCAATAATAATAGGTCAACACCCCGACATCTAATAGTAAAAGTTACGAGTCTCAGAGACAAAGAGAAAATCATGAAAGCAGCTCGGGAGAAGAGATATGTAACCTACAATGGTAGAAATATTAGATTGGCAACAGACTTATCCACAGAGACCTGGCAGGCCAGAAAGGACTGGCATGATATCTTCAGAGCACTAAATGAGAAAAATATGCAGCCAAGAATAATATATCCAGCTAGGCTCTCACTGAAAATAGAAGGAGAGATAAAAAGCTTCCAGGACAAACAAAAACTAAAGGAATTTGCAAACACGAAACCAGCCCTCCAAGAAATATTGAAAAGGGTCCTATAAGCAAACAGAGAGCCTAAAAGCAGCACAGATCAGAAAGGAACAGAGACAATGTACAGTAACGGTCACCTTAGAGGCAATAAAATGGCACTAAATTCATACCTTTCAATAGTTACCCTGAGTGTGAAGGGGCTAAATGCCCCAATCAAAAGACACAGGCTATCAGATTGGATTAAAAAACAAGACCCATCTATATGCTGTCTGCAAAAGACTCATTTTAGACCCAAAGACACCCCCACATTGAAAGTGAGGGGGTGGAAAACCATTTACCAAGCTAACGGACACCAAAATAAAGCTGGGGTGGCAATCCTTAGATCAGACAAATTAGATTTTAAAACAAAGACTGTAATAAGAGATGAGGAAGGACACTATATCCTACTTAAAGGGTCTATCCAACAAGAAGATCTAACAATTGTAAATATCAATGCCCTGAACATGGGAGCAGCCAATCATATAAGGCAATTAATAACAAAAGCGAAGAAACACATTGACAGCAATACAATAATAGTGGGGGACTTTCACACCCCCCTGACTGAAATGGACAGATCATCTAAGCAAAAGATCAACAAGGAAATAAAGACTTTACATGACACACTGGACCAAATGGACTTCACGACATATTCAGAACATTCCATCCCAAAGCAACGGAATACACATTCTTCTCTAGTGCCCATGGAACATTCTCCAGAATGGATCACATCCTAGGTCACAAATCAGGTCTCAACCGGTACCAAAAGATTGGGACCATTCCCTGCATATTTTAAGACCACAATGCTTTGAAACTAGAACTCAATCACAAGAGGAAAGTCGGAAAGAACTCAAATACATGGAGGCTAAAGAGCATCCTACTGCAGAATGAATGGGTCAACCAGGAAATTAAAGAAGAATTAAAAAAATTCATGGTAACCAATGAAAAAGAAAACACAACTGTTCAAAATC
Source organism: Eumetopias jubatus (assembly GCF_037043125.1). Classification (NCBI taxonomy): domain Eukaryota; kingdom Metazoa; phylum Chordata; class Mammalia; order Carnivora; family Otariidae; genus Eumetopias; species Eumetopias jubatus. The sequence goes on along the minus strand of NW_028274816.1, from coordinate 111,888,992 downwards.
TTTGCAATACAGCAAAGGCAGTCCTGATAGGAAAGTATATAGCAATACAAGCGTTTCTGAAGAAACAAGAAAGGTCTCAAATACACAACCTAACCCTACACCTAAAGGAGCTGGAGAAAGAACAGCAAATAAAGCCTAAACCAGCAGGAGAAGAGAAATAATCAAGATCAGAGCAGAAATCAATGAAATAGAAACCAAAAGAACAGTAGAACAGATCAAGGAAACTAGGAGTTGGTTCTTTGAAAGAATTAACAAGATTGATAAACCCCTGGCCAGACTTATCAAAAAGAAAAGAGGAATGACCCAAATCAACAAAATCATGAATGAAAGAGGAGAGATCACAATCAACACCAAAGACATACAAACAATTATAAGAACACATTATGAGCAACTCTATGCCAGCCAATTAGATAACGTGGAAGAAATGGATGCATTCCTAGAGATGTATCAACTACCAAAATTGAACCAGGAAGAAATAGAAAACCTGAACAGAGCTATAACCAGTAAAGAAATTGAAGCAGTCATCAAAAATCTCCCAACAAACAAAAGCCCAGGGCCAGATGGCTCCCCAGGGGAATTCTACCAGACATTTAAAGAAGAATTAATACCTATTCTCCTGAAACTGTTCCAAAAAATAGAAATGGAAGGAGAACGTCCAAACTCATTTTATGAGGCCACCATTACCTTGATCCCAAAACCAGACAAAGACCCCATCCAAAAGGAGAATTACAGACCAATATCCTTGATGAACATGGATGCAAAAATTCTCACCAAAATACTAGCCAATAGGATCCAACAGTACATTAAAAGGAGTATTCGCCATGACCAAGTGGCATTTATCCCTGGGCTGCAAGGCTGGTTCAACAGCCACCAATCAATCACCGTGATAAAATACATTAACAAAAGCAAGAACAAGAATCATATGATCCTCTCAATAGATGCAGAAAAAGCATTTGACAAAGTACAGCATCCTTTCTTGATCAAAACTCTTCAGAGTAGAGGGATAGAGGGTACATACCTCAATATCATACCAGCCATCCATGAAAAACCTACAGCGAATATCATTCTCAATGGGGAAAAGCTGAGAACTTTCCCCCTAAGGTCAGGAACGCGGCAGGGATGTCCACTATCACCACTGCTATTCAACATAGTATTAGAAGTCTAGCCACAGCAATCACACAACAAAAAGAAATCAAAGGCATCCAAATCGGCAAAGAGGAAGTCAAACTCTCACTCTTTGCAGATGATATGATACTGTATGTGGAAAACCCAAAAGACTCCACCCCAAAACTGCTAGAACTCATACAGGAATTCAGTCAAGTAGCAGGCTATAAAATCAATGCACAGAAATCAGTGGCATTCCTATACACCAACAACAAGACAGAAGAGAGACAAATCAAGGAGTCGATCCCATTTATAATGGCACCCAAAACCGTAAGATACCTAGGAATAAATTTAATCAAAGAGGCAAGGATCTGTACTCAGAAAACTATAAGGTACTCATGAAAGAAATTGAAGAAGACACAAAGAATTGGAAAAACGTTCCATGCTCATGGATTGGAAGAACGAACATTGTGAAGATGTCAACGCTACCTAGAGCAATCTACACATTCAATACAATCCCCATCAAAATACCATCCACTTTTTTCAAAGAAATGTAACAAATAATCCTAAAATTTGTATGGAACCAGAAGAGACCCCGAATAGCCAGAGGAATATTGAAAAAGAAAAGCAAAGCTGGCGGCATCACAATTCCGGACTTCCAGCTCTATTACAAAGCTGTCATCCTCAAGACAGCATGGTAGTGGCATAAAAACAGACAAATCGATCAATGGAACAGAATCGAGAGCCCAGAAATGGACCCTCAACTCTATGGTCAACTCATCTTTGACAAAGCAGGAAAGAATGTCCAATGGCAAAAAGACAGTCTCTTCAACAAATGGTGTTGGGAAAATTGGACAGCCACATGGAGAAGAATGAAACTGGACCCTTTCCTTACACCACACACAAAATAGACCCCAAATGGTTGAAAGACCTAAACGTGAGACAGGAGTCCATCCAAATCCTAAAGGAGAACACAGGCAGCAACCTCTTCGACCTCAGCCGCAGCAACTTCTTCCTAGAAACATCGCCAAAGGCAAGGGAAGCAAGGGCAAAAATGAACTATTGGGATTTCATCAAGATAAAAACCTTTTGCACAGCAAAGGAAACAGTCCATAAAACCAAAAGACAACCGACAGAATGGGAGAAAATATTTGCAAATGACATATCAGATAAAGGGCTAGTATCCAAAATCTATAAAGAACTTATCAAACTCAACACCCAAAGAACAAATGATCCAATCAAGAAATGGGCAGAAGACATGAACAGACATTTTTCCAAGGAAGACATCCAAATGGCCAACAGAGAAATGAGAAAGTGCTCCACATTGCTTGGCTTCAGGGAAATCCAAATCAAAACCTCAATGAGATACCACCTCACACCCGTCAGAATGGCTAAAATTAACAAGTCAGGAAACGACAGATGTTGGCAGGGATGCGGAGAAAGGGGAACCCTCCTACACTGTTGTTGGGAATGCAAGCTGGTGCAGCCACTCTGGAAAACAGTATGGAGATTCCTTAAACAGTTGAAAATAGAGCTACCCTACGATCCAGCAATTGCACTACTGGGTATTTACCCCAAAGATACAAATGTAGGGATCCGAAGGGGTACGTGCATCCCAATGTTTATAGGAGCAATGTCCACAATAGCCAAACTGTGGAAAGAGCCAAGATGTGCATCGACAGATGAATGGCTAAAGAAGATGTTGGATATGTACACATTGGAATATTATGCAGCCATCAAAAGGAATGAGATCTTGCCATTTGCAACGACGTGAATGGAACTGGAGGGTGTTATGCTGAGTGAAGTAAGTCAATCAGAGAAAGACGTGTATCATATGACCTCACTGATATGAGGAATTCTTAATCTGAGGAAAGAAACTGAGGGTTGCTGGAGTGGTGGGGGGTGGGAGGGATGGGGTGGCTGGGTGATAGACATTGGGGAGGGTATGTGCTATGGTGAGCGCTGTGAATTGTGCAAGACTGTTGAATCACAGATCTGTACTTCTGAAACAAATAATGCAACATATGTTAAGAAGAAAGAAAAAGAAGAAGAAGATAGCAGGAGGGGAAGAATGAAGGGGAGTAAGTCGGAGGGGGAGACAAACCATGAGAGACGATGGACTGTGAAAAACAAACTGAGGGTTCTAGAGGGGAGGGGGGTGGGGGATGGGTTAGCCTGGTGATGGGTATTAAAGAGGGCACGTTCTGCGTGGAGCACTGGGTGTCATGCACAAACAATGAATCATAGAACACTATATCAAGAACTAATGATGTAATGATGGTGATTAACATAACAATAAAAAATTAAAAAAAAACAAAAAAATAAAAATAAAAAAAAGACACTTTAAAATATGGCTCCAGTCTTTGTTTTCATCTCTTCACGTCCTATTAATCCCACTTACTGTCTAGCCACTGAGCTATTTCTTAGACCATACTATGTCCATCTTTCCCTCTATGCTTTTCTAGATACTGTTCTTTCTACCTGGAATGCTCATCACTATGGAATACAGTCTGTCAGTAATCACTTTTGAATGAATTTCGAAGACCACAGTCATGTACCAGAGTTTCTTTGTCCAGCTTGTAGGCAGGTCTCTGATTTAGGGATTTTTCAGTTGGGAATTCTATCCAGAATTTTTTCCTTTGATGGAAAACTTACCTACAGTGGAATGCACAAATCAAAGTGCACACTTACTGAATTTTGCAAATGCCTACAGCTGTGTAACCCCAAAACCTTCAAGATACAGAATATCACCATCATCTCAGAAAGATCCCTTTCCAGTGGATTCTTACCACCATCCCCCAGAGGCTAACACTGTTTCAATTTTTAAAAATATTATAACATCCACTTTTGAATTTCTATTTAGGTTTAAAAAATGATTTCTATTTCTTTGCTTCGATAGTCGATTTTTGCATTGATTGTGAGTATATTTTCTTGCCCATAGTTATAACAGACACTCAAAGGTCCCTGTACCAACATCCAGGTGTTCTTGGAATTGACCTCTGTTCTTTGTCTTTTCTCTTGAAAAAAGACATTTTCCTCTTTGTTTTTACACTGGGTAATTTTGGTTTATATTTAATAAACTATGAAAGTTATATTGTGGAAACTATAAAGCTCTGAAGAGTGTTGGTTGGACTCAAGCTATAAGATCTATCCCTTGGACAGTGGCTCAAATCTCAGTTCAATTTTTCCCCCCTTAGTTGGGCTGCTGCAATCTTCCCTGCACTTATATAGTCTGGGTTCAGCGAGAGACTTGGGCTATTCACAGAATTTGGAGCTCCCTATACCTGGCTGCCTTCTCTCTGAGCTTCCCCCTTCACTTTCAGGCAGTAGTGGTCACTTCAAACTTCATCTTCTAGTTCCACAGGCCATAAAGACTATGGATTATCAGAATTTTATTGCCCGGGGCACCTGGGTGGCTCAGTTGTTAAGTGTCTGCTTTCGGCTCAGGTCATGATCCCAGGGTCCTGGGATCGAGCCCCGCATCAGGGTTTCTGCTCAGTGGGAAGCCTGCTTCTCCCTCTCCCACTCCCCCTGCTTGTGTTCCTGCTCTCACTCTCTCTCTCTCTCTGTCAAATAAATAAATAAAATCTTTAAAAAAAAAAAAGAATTTTATTGCCCTATAGGTCCTGCTAAGGCTTGGAATAAGTAGGGTGAGCCAAGTGAGGTATCCAGGGTGCAAAATTCAAGGAGGCACTAACTCTCAGGCTCACACAAATGCTGAGTCAGCACCCAAGAGTGAGGCACCTAGGGTGCCTTGCTTGCCTTAACCTAGTCCCATCCTTGGGTCCTATATCCTCACCCTATAAGTGGAATAAGAAACTTACCCCATTTTGGTTTCTTCTTTCAAGTTTTGACTAATCCCTGGAATCTGCCTGATTTTATTCACCTCCCGAGGCTTCAGGTGGTTGTTTTTTGTTTTTGTCCTGGGTTTATACTTGGGTTTAGCAGAATGGTTAGTCTGCCAGGAGCTTACTCCACCATACTGGAATCAAAACTAACAGAATTTTTGAATAGAGAAGGATCTTAGGAATCCTAAGACAATCCAATTGTCTGATGTTACAAACTGGAGACTGACACCAAAATAGGTTGAAGGGCTTTGTCACAGAATCAATTATAGAGAAAGACAGTAATGTAACTTCTAATCTGATGATCATCCTCTATGCCATTCTGCAACAATGCTGAAAGAACAATTTCTGTGCAGAATGTAAAATGTACTCAGACCTCTTTTGCAAATGTAAATAGTGTATTAGCTCTCAATTATTACTTACTGCATGCTTAACAGTTTGCTATTGTTATTAATTAAATGTTTGTGCCCCCACAAAATTCATACATTGAAGCCCGAGCCCCCAGTGTCCCCGTACTGGCAGACAAGGGCACTTAAGGAAGTAACTGAAGTTAAACGAGGTCAGGGGCACCTGGGTGGCTCAGTCAGTTAAGCGTCTGCTGTCAGCTCAGGTCATGATCCTAGGGGTCCTGAGATGGAGCCCCACACCCCTGCTCGGCGGGGAGTCTGCTCCCCCCCCCAACTTATGCTCTCTCTCTCTCAAATAAATAAATAAATAAAATCTTAGGAAAAAAAAGCTAAATGAGGTCTTAAGGGTGAGGGCTCTGATCCAACAGGATTACTGTCCTTATAAGAGACACCAGAGAGCACCCCACCCCTCCTCCTTCCCCATGCGTGCACAAAGGAGAGGTCACGTGGGCACACAGAGAGAAGGTGGCTGCTCACACGCTAAGAGGTCTCAGAATGAAACCCACAGTCTATTCTGTAAATGCCTTTGTTTTTGGACTTCCCTGCCTCCAGAACTGTAAGAAATAAATTTCTGTTATTTAAATCACCCAATCTACAGTATTTTGTTATGGTAGCTTGAGCTAACTAACACAGCTAAAAAATGGATCCAAATCTGCACACTGGTAAATCAGCTTACTTGACAGAATTACTTCAGCTTGACGACGCAAAGGTAAATTCATACTCTTTTAAAGAGCTTGAACTCAGAAATATAAAAATCTGCCAACCAGTACTATAAAAATAAAGTTTTGAGGGCTAAATCCAGCACTTTGAGTAAATCTGTTGTGAGGCTGGAGGGCAAATAGCGTTTCTAGAACAATTTCATCCTATTACTTTTCCTGTATTATTTTTAAAAACACATATATAAAACTATTAATAAAAATCAGAGTCTATTCCATAAATGCCTTAAATATTCATACCATCCAAAATAGCACGTACACAGACACCATGTAAAATGAAGGTCAGGTCCAAACACACACACCTGATTTTCAGACTCAGCTTCCTGATCCATGATGGACCTCTGCTCCTCCCTCCTTAATTTCCATACCTCCTGGCCTCACAGCCTGTCCTATCATTTGGACCTCCATCATACTCCTCAGATTCTCCATAGAAAGCTGTTATTTCCATCTCTTTTCATGGTATCAGAGGGGCCTCACTTCCCTTTTTGCCCATTCTTTTTTTTTTTTTAAGACACAAAAAGATGGAAAACCATTCCATGCTCATGGATAGGAAGAATAAACATTGTTAAAATGTCTATGCTGCCCAGAGCAATCTATACGTTCAACGCCATCCCAATCAAAATTCCAATGACATTTTTTCAAAGCGCTGGAACAAACAATCCTAAAATTTGTATGGAATCAGAAAAGATCCCAAATCGCCAAGCAAATGTTGAAAAAGAAAAACAAAGCTGGGGGCATCACATTGCCCGATTTCAAGCTATATTACAAAGCAGTGATCACCAAGACAGCATGGTACTGGCACAAAAACAGACATATACACCAATGGAACAGAATAGAGAGCCCACATATGGACCCTCAACTCTATGGTCAAATAATCTTCGACAAAGCAAGAAAAAATATGCAATGGAAAAAAGACAGTCTCTTCAATAAATGATGCTGGGAAAATTGGATAGCTATATACAGAAGAATGAAACTTGACCATTCTCTAACACCATAACCAAAGATAAACTCAAAATGGATGAAAGACCTCAATGTGAGACAGGAATCCATCAAAATCCTAGAGGAGAACATAGGCAGTAACCTCTTTGACATCGGCCACAGAACTTCTTTCAAGACATGTCTCCAAAGGCAAGGGAAACAAAAGTGAAAATGAACTTTTGGGACTTCAACAAGATAAAAATCTTCTGCACAGCAAAGGAAACAGTCAACAAAACAAAGAGGCAACCCACGGAATGGGAGAGGATATTTGCAAATGACACTACAGACAAAGCGCTGATTTACAAGATCTATAAAGAACTTCTCAAACTCAACACCTAAAAAACAAACAAGTCAAAAAATGGGCAGAAGATATGAACAGACACTTCTCCGAAGAAGACATACAAATGGCTAACAGACACATGAAAAAATGTTCATCATCATTAGCCATCAGGGAAATTCGAGTCAAAACCACATTGAGATACCACCTTACACCAGTTAGAATGGCAAAAATTGACAAGGCAAGAAACAACAAATGTTGTAGAGGTTGTGGAGAAGGGGGAACCCTCTCACGCTGTTGGTGGGAATGCAAGTTGGTACAGCCACTTTGGAAGACAGTGTGGAGGTGCCTCAAAAAATTAAAAATAGAGCTACCCTATGACCCAGCAATTGCACTACTGGATATTTACCCCAAAGACACAGGTGTAGTGAAAAGAAGGGACACATGCACCCCAAGGTTCATAGCAGCAACGTCCGCAATAGCCAAACTGTTGAAAGAGCCGAGATGTCCTTCAGCAGATGAATGGATAAAGAAGATGTGGTCCATATATACAATGGAATATTACTCAGCCATCAGAAAGGATGAATACCCAATTTTTATATCAACATGGATGGGACTGGAGGAGATTATGCTAAGTGAAGTAAGTCAAGCAGAGAAAGTCGATTATCATATGGTTTCACTTATTTGTGGAACATAAGGAAGAGCATGGAGGACATTAGGAGAAGGAAGGGAAAAATGAAGGGGGGTAATCGGAGGGAGAGATGAACCATGAGAGACTATGGACTCTGAGAAACAAACTGAGGGTTTTAGAGGGGAGGGGGTAGGAGGGTGGGTTAGCCCGGTGATGGGTATTAAGGAGGGCACATACTGCATAGAGCCCTGAGTGTTATATTAAAACAATGTATCATGAAAAACTAATGATGTAATGTATGCTGACTAATATAACATAACAAAATTAAATTAAATTAAAAAAATAATGATTTTATTTATTTATTTGACAGAGAGAGACACAGCAAGAGAGGGAACACAAGCAGGGGGAGTGGGGGAGGGAGAAGCAGGCTCCTCACTGAGCAAGGAGCCCTATTCAGGGTTCGATCCCAGGACCCTGGGATCATGACCAGAGCCGAAGGCAAATGCTTAACAACTGAGCCACCAGGCGCTCCTACCCAAACATTCTTGATAATATGTGTCTATGGTGACCTGGCCTGGCATCCTGTCACATCTTTAGGTCAACCCAACCCAGCACAGCCTGGACATGGAGGAGTAACCAATCATTATCAAGCAAAAGATATTTTAGTGAATACAAATTAGGAAGCACTGAGTACAATTAGGAGTGTATTATCTACTAGAATTTCAAGTCATATTTCTCTTTTTACATTATTTTTTTGTCCCCCCCAACCCCTTTTTTTGGTCATTGCCACTTGCTGTTGTAATCAGGTGGTCTGTTATGGTAACATTAGGTCACAATATTTCATTTCTTACTCTCTCTTTTATCCTACCTCTCTGTCTGGCAGCACTTAGTAAAGATCATCCATATCATAAGAAGCTAAGAAATATGAGTTATCTCTCATTTGATCAGTGATGATTATAATTTCTGATAATTCAAAACACATGTAATTATAGTCAATTTTTTTAAAGATTTTATTTATTTGAGATGGAGAGAATGAGAGAGAGAAAGCACATGAGAGGGGGGAGGATCAGAGGGAGAAGCAGACTCCCTGCCGAGCAGGGAGCCCGATGCGGGACTCGATCCCGGGACCCCAGGATCATGACCTGAGCCGAAGGCAGTCGCTTAACCAACTGAGCCACCCAGGCGCCAATTATAGTCAATTTTTATTTCTATATATTGACTTGGTTTGACTGATGTAGACAACCATTCCAAGTAAGTTAGGTGCCAATTCTGCCAACTCTCCCTTTAACTTTATACTCTTATATTCAGCTGTAGTAAGACCCCAAAGCATTTCTTTTCCCCTTCATTGAATTAGCTTAATAAATTACTGAACAAAAAGAAAAGCTATTATATTTGGGGATCCTGATAACAAAAGTACTTTAGCAGGAGGTTATCCAACTATTTTGCTGGAATTTGGGGTCCTCTGGACAACCCAAATTTTGGGACTGGAGTTTGAGCAAACCTTTCATTTCAAAATTGTGTGTCTATTTTTATTAATAATAAAAAAGGATAATAAATAAATACAAGGAATATAAAGTCACACAAATTTGAATAAAATGAAGGATTAGTGAAATCACTGGAAGAGGTTCACTAATTTAAAAATGTAGTTTCCTACTTTCAAGTGCATCTTGATATATGAGATAATGATCTTTAAGGATTTTATTTATTTGAGAAGGGGAGAACACACACAAGCCGGGGGTGGGGGGGAGAGGGAGAGAGAGAATCCCAAGCAGACTCCGTGCTGAGTATGGAGCCCGATGTGGGGCTCGATCCCACGACCCCTGACATCACGACCTGAGCTGAAATAATAGTTGGATGCTTAATCAACTGAGCCACCCAGGCACCCCTATTTAAGGATATATTTCAATGACTGGATAAATACTTGTAACTAAAAACTTTACAATTTATTGTTAAAGAAATGCTTCAAAAGTTCTTAAAAGTTTCTTCTTCCAAAGCCATCCCTTTTTAACTTTAGGAAATCAAACATAAACACACATACCTAAATATGAAAGTTTACAACCTAGAGAGAAACTTCTGATCAGCTTCTGCGGTGAGTTTTACAAACTCAAATTAGATGGAGTTTAAATTAACTGTCTTCTATGAATGATACAAATCACCGCATGGAATAAAAATCTATCTTCGTTTTTAAATACAGTCATACCTGAAAGAAAGAAAGTAAAAATGCTCCCACTACTCTGAACTTTTGCTTTTCCCAATGGAGGTCCCGCTGCTTCACTCATCTCTGCATTTGTATAGGCCACTAACTCTGCCTAGAGTTACTAATGCCTTCTTTTCTTCTTTGCCTTGTAAACTTCTGCTCATCAATCCAGAGCCAGCTTAGATGGTACTTTCCTTGTGTGTCCTCCCTCAGTTTCCTTGGCAGAGCCCACCCTCCCCTTCTTTATGGCACTTCCATGGTTTGCACCAAGAACTAAGCCTTATCCTCAGATCTTAAAAAAAAAAAAAAAAGGCAATATTGCCTGGAGAGATTTAGGGAAAAAATTGGTATTTTCGTAAGGAATGTTTTCAGATGAAAGCAACAGACTATCCCATTAGCTGGGCAAACACACAGGGGTTTACTTTTAAGGAGACGGGAGGTTTCTCAATAATAACATCAAGGTCCCATGCTTTTCCTTTCTACTCCCGCATCCTTAGTGTATAGGGGGTTCATTTTCACACCTTTCACCTGTGGGTGCAAGAGGGCCTCCAAAACTACAGGCATTGCATCCACATTGAAGGCAGAAAGAAAGGAAAAAGAGGTGGACCAGCTCCGGCTGTCCTTATCTGTTAAGAAAGCTTACCCAGAAATTCCTAAGCAGACTCTTGTCGATATCTCATTGGCCGGAACTGGGTTGTGGGGCTACCCCAAGATGTAGGAGGCTGAGAAAGCAAGCACCCGATTTTACAGTTTCTGGTGTGACAGACCTCATCAGGCAAACATTGAACTGGCTACCGGTGACAAAAACAAAAACATAAGAGGAGAGTGGTTTATGGTTAAGATATTAAGGTACCAGAATGAGTATGCCTGAGACTTTGGGGGACCCTAAGCTATCAGTGCAAATGGGCATATAGTTAATTATTCATGTTGAGATATTTTCTCAACCGTGGTTGCTTATAATGGCATAAATGAGATATGTTTCAATCTTGCATCTCATAATTCTTCCAGTGCTTTTAAATTACAACAGGTTTCCATTGTCTCCCATTCACTTCAACTTCCTTTTGGTTCCATCGCTGCCATTCAAAATTTCTGTGAGCCAAATCTTAAACGTTTCATTCTTTATTTGTTTTACTCATTTTAAAACAATTTCCCTCCTTACTCTTCTGAGCTATCAGCACTTTGTATCATTCATCAAATACTTAATATCTTCAACTCTGCATTATGATAATTTGCACAGATATTTTATTTCCCTCCTCCCATAGACTGCTAGCTCCTTGAGGGTACTGAGTCTTCTTCCTCAGACATACTTGGTTCAAATGTATTACCTTCTGAATTGAATATTTAATTCATTTCCTTTCGTTTGCTTATGGAGATTCTTAGTGTTGGAAAGAAGGAAATGCAAGGAAGACCAACATGTGTGAAAACAGGGCCACTGCTAGCCTGTGGCATAGATAAAGTGTTTCCATTCTGTGTTGAAAATGGTGTGCATGGGCTGGAATATAGCGCCTCCTCTGAGCTGATGCAACTCAGAGGGCATGGAGCTTGCCAGAGTACTGGTCCTGTGAAAATTATAAAATGGTGCTCCTTCCTCTAGGAAATGAGGTCCTGTACCAGAGCATCCAGTTGGTTGTACTTCAACCCCCACGTATTCACTTGCCCTTTGCTTACTGCACAAAATGCTCGTGCTTTGCAGCAGCCATACAGAAGGGGTTTCAGAAGAAAAGACTCATTTTCATCCAATATATCTACAAGTCTTTTGGGATATCTCCAGGTTCTGCAGTCATGGGAAAAACACAGAACTTCACATTTTTGTATAGGTCTAATTGTCCAAGGTTCTTGCTCAGAATTGAACCAAAATCTGTCTTTCTGTTGTTTCTATCTGATGGCCCAAAGACTTCACCTCTGATGCTACATATAATAATCATGCCTCAAAGCATTGCATTGGCATGGAAGCTGTCTCCTGAGCAAAACACAAGTAATAGCATGCAACTATTTATAGGCACACACCACGAACACTGTATTTGATTATCAGACATGTGTGTGTATGTGTAACACCTCTATTTAAAATCCACTAAGTCAAATCTACTTTAGGAATCTAATTTATAAACCCTGGGAATCTTAAACTTCATAGCTTTTCCCCCACTGGATCATCACGGTCTTCTATTTTACTCTATTTTATGACCTGCCTACTTTAATCACTTGCCATCCCACATTGATCACTGACCATTGAACAATTAAGTATGGAGTTTTAATCTGAAAATATAATTACTGATAAAAAGTTAAATGCTTGCAGGTAAATTTACGGAACAATAAGAACTGATATTTAAAATGCAGCAGTATTAAAAATTATTCTTTCTCATGTCCTCTATGTACCTTGGGAAGGATCTGAAATTAATTGAAAAGAGAATTCTAGAAAATAAGGGGGCGGGAGGGGGGATCCTTTTAATGTATAACGTTTTCTACTTGAGAGGCATGTTTTGGTAACCTTAACTGTGGTTTTGTGTTAAGAATAAAAGAGATTATAATTTTGGTTTGATTTGATGAATAATCGAATAATACATTCTTAAAAGTTTTCAGTAAAACAAAGAAATACAAAGGGTAGGGGCAGAAACACAATATGCTTAGGATATTCAAAATATCCAGAGATTAATTTATCTTGTTTGAGGTACTTGAATATCAAAACTGTGAAAGAAAAGGAATAAACTTATATTGTAAGATTCCATTTATTCAATAATTTATTAGTACATTTTAGTAATGAACATAGGCTGATTTAAAGTTTTATCATTTGACATATGATAGAACTAGATACAAAGATACTTGGCTAGAGTAGAAGATTAACCATCAGTTAAGGTATCACATATATGCAGATATATTTTTATTTTATATACTTATATTTATATATTTTATTTTATTTTCTAAAGATTTTATTTATTTATTTGACAGATAGCGAGAGAGGGAACACAAGCAGGGGGAGTGGGAGAGGGAGAAGCAGGCTTCCCGCGGAGCAGGGAGCCCAATGCGGGGCTCGATCCCAGGACCCTGAGATCATGACCTGACCCGAAGGCAGACGCTTAACGACTGAGCCACCCAGGCGCCCCTATATATTTTATTTTTAATCAAAACATATAAATATACATTCATTTGTCAGTCTTTATTAGGTCAAAGTTTTTTCTTTGTTGATTGGTCCTCTGATTAGGGTTCTGCATTGTTCTTTTTTTTTTTTTCAGAAACCACACTCAAAATGCATCAACTATCATTTATACTTTCAGTTTCTTTAAAGTGGACTGAGAACTAAAAACAGTTATGAAAAAATCCAAAAGCAGAATTCTTCTAGGGTTTTATAATTTCCCTCCAATCTTTTACAGATGACTCCCTCACATCTAATCAATAGCATTACAGGGATGCCTGGGTGGCTCAGTCATTGGGCATCTGCCTTTGGCTCAGGTCATGATCCCAGGGTCCTGGGATTGAGTCCCACATCAAGCTCCCTGCTCGGCGGGAGGCTTGCTTCTCCCTCTCTCACTCCCCCTGCTTGTGTTCCTGCTCTCACTCTCTCTCTCTCTCTCTCTGTCAAATAAATAAAATCTAAAAAAAAAAAAAGCATTATAAGATCACCTTTATCAAATCTCTCTAAAGCAATCAACTTAATTTTTGTAAAAATAACTTTTTTCTTTTCACATTATTTCATTAAATTACAAATTATGCAATTAATTTATAATAGCAAGTACACCTGGCATTAATCCTGTTGGAAACAAACATAACCAACTCTGATAAACATTTTAACTGGTAGCAGCTTAAGTTCAGGGTAGTGCTGGAAAGAAGCCTATCAGACAGGAGAGACATCACCCATGGGCATCAATCAGTATGCTTTATGGAGAGAAAGGATAGGCTGGTTAACCTGGTTAAGACAGTTTTTACTTTTCTGGAGAAAGTTGTTCTAAACACACACACACACACACACACACACACACACACACACAATATTAATGACTGTGGAGTATTTTATAATTTACTGAGAATGGTTTTTTAAAATCTTACTATCTACCAGGACAATTACTTAACTATTCAAAAGCATGTATTTTAAAACCACTCAGTTTTTCTTGGGGCTCCTGGGTGGCTCAGTCGGTTAAGCAGCTGACTCAATTTCAGCTCAGGTCATGATCGCCAGGTCTGGGATCGAGCCCTGTGTTGGGCTCCATGTTCAGCAGGGAGTCTGCTTGAGGATTCTCTCTCCCTCTCCCTCTGCCCCCCCCCCCCACATGCATGCATACACACTCCCTCTCTCTAAAATAAATAAATAAATAAATCCTTAAAAAAGTTTAAAACCACTCACTTTTTCTTGGTTTCCACAATACTACCCTTGCCTTAGTTTCCATCTGTCTTTCTGACCACTACTTTTTTGTCTAGCTTCTTCTTTCTCTATAGATCTCCAAATTTTGTTCTTAGGACTCAGTCTTGAATCCCCTTCTTTTCTTGACTTAAATTCTTATATTCAGTGATCTCACAACTTCTGTAACTTTAAAAACCCTACATGTGCTGCTGACTCTCAAATTTGGCAGGCCCAGCCCTTTCTTCTGATTCCAGACTAGTATAAGCAACTCCCCATTAACATCTCCACTTAGATGTCTCATAGGCAAATTAGACATGATTTTTCCAAAATTAAGTAGTATTTCTCAAAAGCAGATCCTTCCTGAAATCTTTCCCATCTCTCTAAGTCAATCTATTTTGGCCTCCTTTTCATTTCTTGGAGTAGGCAGCTCTTTGCCTTGGCCTGGGATGCTCTCTACTTTGCTCACTAGATGGTTGGCCCCAGTCATCTTGTAAGTCACCACTTGGAAGCTTATCAGGCAAACAGATCATCCCTGCCCTCCCTCCATTTCTATCAGAGCAACATGCACACTAAAGCCACTGCACTTTCTCAGTCTGAAATGACATTTATTTGTCTTTCTGTTTATTATTTGTTTTCCTCAACAATGTGTAAGCTCAACAAGGGTAGGGACCATGTTGTTTCATTCATCCCTGTTTACCATGAGCCTGGCAAAATGCCTGACATATAGTAGGCCTTCAAAAATGTTTGCTGGAAAATAAATAGCACCTTATTCTTTTTCTTTACAACACTTACCACAATTTTTAAGTATATAATTAAAGTTTTAAAAGATATACAGTTACTCTCTATCAAATGTATGCTCTAGGGAGGCCATGTCTGTTTTATTCCCTCACTCAACACACAGTGTCTGACAGTAGGTACTCAAACAATATTCGTTGAAGAAAGGAAGATAGGGAAGGAAGGAATAGAAGCAGTGAAATGACTCAGGGAGGGAACAGACCCTAAAGAAGAATGCTTTAGAGCAGTTCTCGGAGACTATGGTAACAATTTAAATACAAGCTAAAACCATTCAATCCATCATTCAGTTGTTTTGCTCCTATAATGTAAACATCTGTACCTTTGGAAACAGTGAAAGGAGTCAGCATTTTACTCATAACACAGATGTTTGATGTTCTATCTATACAGCAGAAACTATCATTTTATTTTCTATGAGTGCAGCCAATTTGAATAGATCCGTGTTTCTTTAAGATACACACGTCTTGAACGAGTGCTGTGCTGTTTAGTCAAGGCCAGAGTGTTGGGAAGCCTTTACCATGTAATGCATGTTCAGTGAAGAAACCTGGAGTCTGTCCAGTTTCCTGACAGTAATGTTATAGCATAATGTTTGTCTAAGAACTTTGGTTATCATCAAAATCTGAATGGATCACAAAGAGAAAATTCACAACCCTCTTTTTTATATAAAGGGCTGAGACAAAAGGAAAGGTCATATTATGGCTGAAATCTGCCATATCACTTGACATGACAGAGCTGGAGAGTGTTTTGCTTTCTGGAGTGTGTACACACTCATTAAAAAAAAAAGTGAGATTATAGCAGTAGATTGTAATAACTGGAAAAATTCTTTGAAGAGAATTGCTAAAAAAATATTTGTTTACTTCAGTATCAAATTAAAGAGTCAAAGTTTCTGCCTACTAAGAATTCCAAGATGACATCAGACATAAAAATAAGAAATTTCTTTTAAGTAGACAAAAAAGCACATTATTTAAAAAAAGAACAACTTAAGAGTGAATCTTTATTTACCTCCTGAGAAATTTCCCTCTAGAAAGATTCTTAATTATACTTTATTTATTAGCTCATCTGCATTATAATAGCACTAGGTACTTGTTTTTCATTAACAAAAAGTTTTGAATAAAAACTTTACACAGATTGTGCCTCTATGTAGCTGACTCATATTTTATTATTAGTGGTAGGTGTGCAGAAAGGGAATACACTGGTTTTGTACAGGAAATACTACAGAGATTTGGAAATCTAGGTCATATAACTGAGCACTGCTATAAAAGAAGAAGACAAAGGCCCAATTTTCTTTTTTGTTTTTTTTTGCCTTCTGCTCAAATAAGAAAATCATGTTTAAACAAAAGTTAACAATTAACTGCTTTGTAATTACATTTGGTTAAGTTACATGATAATTAGTTATAGCCATAATTATCCTTTTTGACCTCCACACAGTCTTAACACGTTACCTTCATATTCAAGGAGGTTATATTCAATGTGTACAAAGAGCAACCACTAGACAGAAAGCCAGATAATAAAATTTGTGCTTCTGTGAAATCTTTATCTGGAAATCTCAAAACGGTTTAAATACCAATTAAGTTTCTGTAGCATCATTAGGCAGTAGAATTAAGATGGGGAAACTTGGCATGTCACAGGGCAAGCCAACAACTAAACAGAAAGAGAGATGCTTGCTGCCCTGTACATTCCAAGAGACTTGCTTGCTTCCATGGCTTTCTGAATGTGATGTCATGGTAAACACACGTATCTGTGTGCTGTAATTTAGGGGCTCATGGTCTTTGGAAATAACACAAGCACCACAAAATATTTTGACAGTAAAATATCTAAGCTATTCTCAAATGCAAATAAACCCCACAGCAATGTTTTGAATGCATTGATGAGGTCTTTGGGAAATGGCACTGTCTCCTTTGAGCATTTAAAAAAATATGTTTACAAATGTGTACTTCTCACTAAACTTTTTAGTCCTTGAGACACGATGAGAATATAGCTCAGATGTTTTAGTCTAAATATAAACAATCAAACAAGATATTATTTCCTGAAATTTGTCTTTACTCCTCTACTGGACTATTAATACCAAGGCAGGAGACCTAAGCTGTATCACGCCCACACTAACAATTCAGAAAAAAAATTGTAATCTTCCTCTGTTATTTACCACCATGGTTAAACCTAGTGCATGAATCATTCCTGATCAGTCAACTTTAGTTCAGATTTGACTCCTGAACTGTAAATTTAAAGAATAATCCTAGGTGCTAGGAGACAATGTCTCTGTCTCCTAACAAATGTCCTTGTTTAGATTGGCTTCCTTTTGCAATTGCTTTACAACTCTGAACTTCAGGTTCTTTACCGGCAGAACCCTGCTGAGGAATTACTATTATAAACTGTGACGGGGCCAGAGCCTCCAATACTCTAGTAAACAGCTTATTTAAAAATAATTGTGTCGGGGTGCCTGGGTGGCTCAGTCATTAAGCGTCTGCCTTTGGCTCGGGTCATGATCCCATGGTCCTGGGATGGAGCCCCATATCGGGCTCCCTGTTCTGCGGGAGGCCTGCTTCTCCCTCTCCCACTCCCCCTGCTTGTGTTCCCTCTCTCACTGTCTCTCTCTGTCAAATAAATAAATAAATAAAATCTTTAAAAAAAAATTGTGTCATTGCATTTCATTAAAGAGAAAACAAACAATGGTTTCCACTTCAAAGGGCAACAACAATAAAAAAAAGAGGGCGTAGTTAAAGAAAATGAACAAAGTTTGCTCTTCTGTTTGGGAAGAAGTATATAATTCAACACTCTTTAGAAGAAAACCTCAGGGTCTGAACTGAGAGGATGCAAGTGACCACACAAACGTGACCTTCCTCCTAGCCAACCCCTGGTGAATGAGAACACACAAAGAACCATGAAGTCGACAGCTCGGTGGGATTCGGCACATCCATGCTCTCTGTTACTCAACTTTCCAGGAAGTCATATTACATATACTGATATATTTTTCTTGTCTTCAGATTAGAAAAAAGAGCTCCATGATTTAAGAACTTTGTTCAATGTATTTATATTTTTAAAAAGAGCCAATGTGTTTCCTAAGGAAGTCTTTGAAGGTTGATTTACTGCAAGATACTTAGAAAAACCTGCAGCAGTCTGTTTCCTTAAGTTAATGTCAATTCACCAATTTCTCAAGCAATAAAATAGCATTTTGCTGTTCATAGAAACTCTCCAACCCAAAGCACAGCAATGCACTTAAGAGAACCTTGTCAATACCTTATCAATACAGACAGGCCCGCCTTTGGATTACGGCCTACATTATAGGACTAGGAGAGCGCAAAGATGTTTTCAAGAAAGGCTAAAGTTGACAAAAACCTTGCTCACAAAGGAAGGATATTACAGATACTTCAACTTTTTTTTTTTTCAGAGCCCCAAATCAGGACAGTAGGTGCCAAAACACTCAAAATCAACGTTGGCTCTGGAAAATAGATCCATGATTGTCATACCCAAGGGGCCCACTGAGTTTGATGGGGAGAACTCAGGGCCTAGTTTTGTTTTCAATCGTGAAGCCATGAGAGAGGTGTTGCATCTTTTATGGACATGTTCTGCCTTGATGGTATCTGACCAATTATTTTCATGAAGTAAATAGGATAAAGGGCAATTTGACCAATTATCCCTTCTTGAAGTAAAAGGAGAAGAAGAAGAAGAAGAAGAAACTGTTTTCCCTTGGGTTCTCTATTACTTAAATAGTTTTAAATAGTTCGCAGTTAGCCTAGTCTTAGAGACATTTCTGTCACAAAGTCTGCACACAGCACCCACAGTTGTGATGTGTTGCCCTAAGGGACATATTACTGTTAACGGCCCATCCAGTTTTTTGATTATCATTGTATGGTTAATGGCTTTTTAGGATAATAACTCTGATACAGACAGTCAAATGCTTTAATTAGTTTATCACCCTTTTTTTTAAATTTCAGAACAGATCCAGGCCATATTTGACTTGAGTGTGAGGGAACAGGGCAATGCAATTTTAAGGCCATTATAGACAAGTTTAATCCTCAACGGGGTTCCTCTGTTTCTCATTTTAGCTCAGTCTCCAGGAGTTGAGGTGGCTCCTAACCCATATTTTATTTGTAAACAATACTGGCATATCAAGACAAGACAGAAGTACAGAACATCAGGGGAAAATAGGCAAAATGACAGAAGGGATGAGAAGTTCTTCTAAATGACTGCCAGTGGAGGGGAAAATGGAACAAATAAGATTGGAAAGGTGGAAAGGATATGGGATCAACTGTCTTCTGTACCCAAGATATCAGAACAAATGAGCTTATAAAAGAATTAGTGGTTCCTACATTTTACAGGTGAGGAAACTGAGGCACAGGGAAGTTATGAGACTCATCAAGGTCATATTGCTCATAAGAGGCAGACGTGGGATTTGAACCCAGGAGACCTGGTTCTCGAGTCCATGCTGTTAGCCACTGTACTTCTTCTCCCATTATACAAAAATAACATGAAAGTGTTAGAAGTTTTAAAAAGCTGGGGGGGAAAAAAAGGACCAAAAAGTAAGAAGGCCAAAATGTAAATAATGATCGCCTCTTGGTAGTGGATCATGAGTAATTTTTCCTACTTATTCATTCTTTTCAGATCTTTGCAAAATAACGAAAATAAAGTTTAACACATTTTTTTTTTTTATGTCAGCAGACAATAAAACAAAAATATTGCTGGCCTAACTAACATTCTCCCTCTTATCTTAGCACTTCTCAATTTAGAAAAACAAGGCACGCACTGAAATGACACGTTGCTGACAGCTATCAGAGCACATGGCATCCCTCCTTAGAAAAATCACAGAAACCTGGGCCCAGGCAGGGACAGTTCAGATTAAGTAACTTCCAACACATGCTGTAGGATCAGTATAGGTTCAGTTCAATTTCCCGTACCTTTTTTTCCTTTCCCCTACACCTTTTAAACTAGAGTTACATAACTGATATTTATCATATGACCAGGAGGTCTTAAGAGATATTGAAATGCCTCATGAATCACAGAAGAAAGATTAAACTGACATTCAAGGCAGTGTTGGTGTAAGATGTATTTCTGCCCTCACCAATCTACCGGAGCTTCTCACGTAAAGGTCACAAATGCTTACAATCACAGCCGGTCCATTGCCCACATATTGTCCTCTTGTTACCAGCATTGAGCACCGCTTATCGCTCCCCCCTTGAAATTCTCTTTTCCTGGGCTTTTTTTCTTTTTTTAAACCTCCCAATATTCTACTCTTCATTTCTACTTCTATCATTCCTGACTGTTCCCCATCTGGCCCTTCTCCCTCCTCTGAGCTGTCCCTAAAAGACTTTTCCCTCTTCCCCTGTTACACCCTTCACCTACACTATTAGGGCTTCAACTATCAGAACTATAAGAATAATCCCCAGAGCAACATCTCCAATCCTGTGGTTTCTCCCAGTCTCCCTCTAGGTGTCTACCAGCATTTCTAATGTCTAACACAGAACTTGTTTTTCTTCTCTCCCAAAGCTGTCTTCCCTTCTGGGTTACTTGTGACTTTTAATGGTTCTACCACCACCCTTCAATCATCTGGGCTCAAAAATTCAGTGCCATTTTGACTTCTCTTTCTTGTTTCTCTCTTCAGTTGTTATTTAGTCCTATACAACCTATCTCCATGATCTTACTTAGTTGATTCACACATAGTGAGTAACTGCTGTAATGATGGATTCTGGGGCTGCAGTGGTGAATAAGACAAATGAGGACCCGGCCTTCCTGGAGTTTATATTCTAGTAGAGGAGACACAATTTCAGGTGGCAATTAGCACTATTAAAAAAACAAATAACATAGGGGTGCCTGGGTGGCTCGGTCAGTTAAGTGTTTGCCTTTGACTTGGGTGATGATCCCAGGGTCCTGGGATCAAGCCCCACGTCAGGCTCCTAGCTCAGTCTGCTTCTCCCTCTGCCCCTCCCCCCATGCACACTCTCTCTCTTTTTCTCAAATAAATAAGTAAAATCTTTAAAAAAAAAAAGGAGAGGATCATGAGTGATTGGTAGTGGTAACAGGGGCTACTACTTTAGATAGATTGGCTAGGAAAAGCCTCTTCAAAAGATGACATTAAAGCTCCCTGAATGTGAAAGTGAGCCCAGTGAAGATCTGAAGGAAGACCATTCCATGGAGGTGGAACAGCAAGTACAAAGGCACTGGGGTAAAAATGAGTTTGGCATGTTTCAAGAACATGAACAGAACCAAGGTGGCTGGTATAGTATAAGCAGGGGGAGAGTGGTAGACAATGAGATCAGACACCTAGGGCAGAAATGAAGGACCTTGTAAACCATGGTAAGGAGTTTGGATCTTATTCTAAGTGTAATGGGAAATGTTTGGGGAGTTCTGACTCGGGGGGTGATAAGAGTCTGACTCTTACATTAAAGACTACTAGAGAATAGATTATAAGGGAGAAGGAGTATAGCACTTGTTATATAAAAAAACAAACAAACAAAACCACATTCTTAGGCAATACACATGGCCATCGAGCCACTTTTTGGATTTCTTTAAGTAATCTCTACACCAACATGGGGCTCGAACTCACAACCCCATTATCAAGAGGCACATGCTCTATTGACTGAGCCAGCTGGGTACCTTGAGCCAGTTTTACAAATAAAAGTTTCAATTCAATAGATATGTAGTTTTCTCACTCATAAATAATGACGTTTTGAGTTGAAACTTTCATTTCCTTAGTTTAGATAAATACCATGTTTCTGAAATGGACAGTAAGCAATGGAGCATATAGTTTTATTCATTTTCTACTTACATGTTATGTAAACGAAACCAAATCTTTTGGGCATTTTGTCATCAGTAATGTCCAACAGCACAATTAGGAATGAATTAACAAAAGTATTTATAAAAAAATTCAGATTGCTTGTAATGAGGTACAATGGACCAGGCATTCAGTGTACCAAACAGGAATGAATAATGCTAAAATTATGTTTCCACCAGGGGTCAACAAAGAAGGAAGAAAATAAAATGAATAAAAGATAAAGGCATTTCAATTATTGTCAGTTTATAAAAGGTTTGTACTTTTATGTGATGTGAAGATAGAGAATGGAGGCATAGCAAATGAGTCTATTATGTCAGTATCATTTGAAGTCAGACAATTAAGCTTTTGGCATCTACCAACACTGAATATGTCTCCTATAAAACTGAACACAACTTGGTAGATTGAGAAGAAAAAAAAAGACAATTATGAAATAATCAGTATTCATATTAGGTTTTTAAGGTTCCTTTTATTTACAAAAAGCAATTCACTCATCTCTGTATTCTCTGGGTTTATTCATTTGCTTCCATGTACGTAAATGAATGTCATGCTTGCCTTTTCATTCCCAAAAGTCTAAAAAGGGAAGAGCACCACAGTAGGAAATGACGACTTTCTTTCTTACTGGGTTTATGGGTGAGGTAACTTAACAAGGAATTCATTCATCAAATAGTCATGGACAATCAACCATGTGTCAAGCACTGTAATAAATAGGTAGCAGGAGTACTAAGCTGAAGGAGACAACATCACATGGTGAGAAGGGAGAGCTGCTTCTCTGAGGAAGATTCATGACAGCATTTCTAACATAACAGCAGCTGTTTCTAGAGGTTGGTGTCTTAATTAAGATTGTAAAAAAGTATCCCTTCTATTTTTTCCTCCAAATTTCCTTTGATTAGATAGAAAAGACTCAGAGAGGTGAAGGAGACAGAGAAGAGTCATCTTATGGGGAGTGTGAAGATTGACTCAAAGCTCTAAATGTAATTTGTATCTCTTATTCTAATAGAATGGAATGTTGTTTTCCAGGGAAAATTCTAGCCATGCCACTCTAAAGGCTGTCTTCTCAACTGAGATGATAGAAGCAAATGGCAGAAGTTTATGATATTGATTTTCTATTGCTGTGCCAAACGGTCACACATCTGGCAGCTTAGAATAACACACATGTATTTTATTACCTCACAGTTTCTGTGTGTCAGGAGTCTGGGCAAAGCCTAGCCAAGTCTATTTAGGGTCTCACAAGGCTACAGTCTCATCTGAGGCTTGACTGGGGAAGGTTTTGCTATTGTCAACAAAATTCATTTCCTTATGGTTAAAGAACTAAAGGCTTCCATTTCCCTGGCTATCCACCTGAAGCTGCCTTCAGCTTCTTGCAATGTGGGTCTCCCAACATAGTAGCCCACTTCTTTGAAGCCAGAAAGGAGTGGGAGACTCCAGTAAAATGGGCACTAAAATCTTGTGCAATGTTACCATGTACATCCTGTCTTTGCTGTGTTTTATTGGTTAGAAGTAAATCACAGGTCCTGCACATCCTCCATGGGACAGGATCATACAAGAGCATGAACACTGGGAAGGAGGGATCCTGACTCAAAGAGGGTCTACCACATTACTTAGACTTTTCCCTCTATGTTAATTTAACATGCTGAATCTTCTTTATTATTGCTTCAAATATAGCTCTTTAAAAAAGTTTAAAAGCTGAAGTTAATCCTGGCTTTAACATTCCTGCCACTATTCTTTTTTTTTTTTAAATTTTTTATTTATTTACTTGACAGAGAGAGACAACAGCGAGAGATGGAACACAAGCAGGGGGAGTGGGAGAGGGAGAAGCAGGCTTCCCGCCGAGCAGGGAGCCCGATGTGGGGCTCGATCCCAGGACCCTGGGATCATGACTGAGCTGAAGGCAGACGCTTAACAACTGAGCCACCCAGGCGCCCTCCTGCCACTATTCTTAAGAGTTCTTGTTAGTTCTAGGTTGTTTCTTTGTCCAGCTTTTATACATTTATTTGAACATATAAGCTCAGCATAGAACTCTGGGAAGTTTTCCTTGATTTCTATGTACACTTCCACACTTTCCTTCTTGCTGAGACTGTAAGTGAAGTTCTGAACGGAGCTCGTCTTTTCAGATTTATTACTCCACAAGTCACATTCCCATCCATGGTCTCTAAACATAAGAACAAACTCATTTAACCCAAGTTTAAAATGAAACAAAGCTGGAATCTGGAATCTGTGGTATATGTCCAGATATGTACATAATTAAACAATTGCATCCTCTTTAGATTCTTTTGATAGAACTATAATCCCAGCAGGTGGTACAGTAGTTGAAGTGCTTCCCTATTCCAAAAGCTTGGCACACACCAGTTAATGATCCACCTTAATGAAAGCATCATTCACATTCTTTTTCTGCTTGGGCTGTGCGAAGTCCACTTTTATAGATTTACTTTGGTTTCTTTCTTTTTTTCAGCTCTAATGCTCTTTCTGGAGCATCACCCTCACTCATATTCATGGATTTCTGACAGGAAACTGCCTGTAGTGTTACTCCCCTTCTTCCAGATCTGAAAAAATGTGTGGTCATTCATGGAGATATTTTGGTCACAAATCCCCAGCTGATGGGGTGTGGCACCCACCTAGGGTCCGTATGTACGAGAGAGAAGAATTAATTCTGTTCTTCTACAAGTCTCTCCTACCTTATGTCTGAGCTTTAGTTAATTACTTTCTACTACAGAGGCATCCTCAACATTGGCAGAGTCTGATCTTAGTGTCTCATACGTAGGTACTCAACAAATATTTGTTGAAAGAATTAGCTGATGTCTATTTCTTTCTTTTTTTTTTTTAAGATTTTATTTATTTATTTGACAGAGAGAGAGACAGAGAGAGAGGGAACACAAGCAGGGGGAGTGGGAGAGGGGGAAGCAGGCTTCCCACGGAGCAGGGAGCCCAACGTGGGGCTTGATCCCAGGACCCTGGGATCATGACCTGAGCCGAAGGCAGACGCTTAACGAACTGAGCCACCCAGGCGCCCCAGCTGATGTCTATTTCTACATATAAGTGGATATTGCTATATATTAGATTCATTCATATGGATGGGCATTTATTTCTATTTAATAAATTCCCAGAAATGAAACTGAAGGGTCAAAGAAAATGTACATTTTAGACTCTCAGAGACACAGACTACTCTCTACAAGAGCTGAATTGAGTAAAATCGTCAACAGTGTATGAGTGTGTTGGGGTTTCCTTATGTATTCACTAACATTACAGATATGTGGGCCTCTGGTGAATAAAAATGGTGCCTCATTATCTTAAACTCACTCCTAAGTAAATGACATCAAAACATATATATTAAACATTCATATATATTAAATACCTTTATTAAACAAATATTAATCACAATTATAAAATAGAAATATCTCATGAACACCTACTAGATGCCAGGTACTATTCTAAATGTTACCTAAATTTTAATAACAAGGTATTCAAGATCCCTGTTCTCAAGGAGCTCATATTTTAATAGAGGAGACAGACAGTAAACAAGTAAACAAACAAAAAATAGTGTGAAGTCCTAAGAAGAGAATAAAATATGGGAGTGAAATAGAGATCTGGAGGTAGAGAGGAAGCCAACATTAAATAAACTGTTGGGGCCCCTGGCTGGCTCAGGAGGAAAAGCATGTGACTCCTGATCTCAGGGCGGTGAGTTCTAGCCCCATGCTGGGTGTAGAGATTACTTAAATAAATAAAACTCTAAAAAAGAAATAGATTGTTATGAAAGTAAATGGGCTGGGGATTGAATGATACCATAAACTGGGCTTCTTCATTCGTACTGTTCTGTTTTCTCAAACATACCAGGCACTCTCCTGCCTCAGGGCCTTTGCACTTATCTGGAGCATTCTCCTACCGGGAATCTATAAGGCTTACTCCTTCCTCATATGGGTGAAATGCCTGCGCAAGTCTAGTTTAGGGGTTTGCAGTGAACTGGTGGCTAGCTATACCCATTTCCGGGCAGTTTTAGTACTGCTATCTTCTATACAAGTTCAGCAAGGCTTCCCTCTCCAGGGGGGAAGTGTAGAATGGGGAGGAAGGGAGTTAAAATAGCCATTCACTCAATAAATCCAGTTCCGGGAAAAAGAAAGAAAAAAAAAAGACTATGACATTTGGAGAGCCCTTGAGGTTGCCAGCTAGACATAAACTTTATTGTTTCAAACTTCATAGCCATGAAATAAATTTGAGCTGAAGCTGGGCTTCTTTACTGCTCCTTTAAAGAATGAAATGTTACTTGGCAATTGTTTTTAGGCATCTTAAGAAACTTGGTTTCTTACATGTTCTCAGTGGAGTAATTTAATAATGATAGATTACATAAATCGACATGAGTAGAAATCTTTCACCACCTTCTAAGGTTTCCAGCTCTCAAAAAAAAAAAAAAAAAGGAAAAAAAAAAGAAAAAGGTGGGGTGGGGAGAGAATAGTTTATATCGGACTAGGTTGCAGGGACAAAATAAAATACTCTTATTACACACTGACAATGAATGATGAAGGTTATAATGATGAAGATAATGATGATATATATTGAGCACCTACCAGATGGGAGCCACTTTATAAACATTATCTTTAATCAGCTAGCCTCTTCAGATATATTAGTTTTAATCCTCTAAACAACCCTATGAGTTGGTGATATCTCCAATTTCATAGATGAAGAAAATGAGACCCAGGGAGATAACAGAACCCCAAAAGCATAAATCTATTAGGTGGTAGGGCTGGAATTTGAACCCTGTAGCATATGGTCTTTTTAATAATATTCTGCCCTTCTACAAGTAAAAATGAATCTGTCTTTTTAATAAAGATATCATTTAGGGTGTAAACAACCATTTTTTATGTAAAAACTAAAGGCAATTTCACAAATGATACTTCATTTTATCCTGTGATATAATGAGCTATAATGCTCCTTTCCATTTCATAAATGGAGCAAAAGTGAGGTTGAGGAATTTACCTAAGGTTTAAAAAATCTTGTCCTAGATGCAGGTTTTCTCACTCTCAATGCTCTCTCTCTATCCTACTTGAACTTTAACTCTCATTAGCATTTGGTGGTTATAAAAGAAACGAGAAACACAAATAGCACTGTATAGTCCCAAGAGCTAATCATTTTTTAGTCTAATTGGTAATGTTGGTAGAATAAGTTCATAAAGTCACACGTTTAAAAAATACTATTAAAGATTCAGTTCTTGACTCTACCTTCAGTTTCAAGATCTTTATCAAGGCACATTTATTATTCCTTCTGTATGCATTATTTTGTAAATGGTTTCAAAGAGAGCTTTTATTTTTTTACTCTAAGTTTTCTATAATGCTTAAAAATTCTTTTTACTTTTAAAAAGGAATCTTTAAATTTCAGAATTAACAAATGCTCACTCTAAAAAAAGAAAAAAATCAAACAATATAAAAGTTTCTAATCATAATAATAATAATAATAATAAAACCAGATATTTTCCCAGTCTGACCTCCTGAGAAAAACATTGCTATCAACGAGTTAGGTTGGAATCTATACCTGTCTGGAAGTTACTAAAGCTCCTTAAGCCTTGTTGCTTTATTCTGAATATTTTTTATTTTATTCTATTTATTTATTTATTTATTTGTTATGTTATTCTGAATATTTGTAAATCATGAAAATTAGTTAAGCTGAGGTAAATTTTGGTTATTGATTCTAATTAAAATAAAAGCTGAGGTAAATTTTGGTCATTGATTCTAATTAAAATAAAAAATGACTCTAATAAAACAATCTTATATTTATACAGTGCTTTATATTTACAAAGCATTTTTATACTAGTTCACTCAATTCTTGAAAAAACCTTAGGAAGACTGTATCCCCACTTTCCAGGCAGGAAGCCAAGACTCCAAGAGGTCATCGTAACTTATCAAATCTAAGATACCACTGAGAATACCACATCTCACCATTTTATATGATCAAAAAAAAAAAAAAAGGCACCAATTCAGTTGTGACATAATGACTTAACCGGACTCCTGTGAGACTCACAGGACTGAATATTAGAAGACCCGAGTCAGGGGGCTGGCATTGCCCTTTCCAAGTGTGTGACCAAAGTAAACCATTTAAGTTCTCTGAGCCTTGATCTTTTCATATCTTTTAAATTAGAAAACAATAATGCCTATCTCACAGGACATATGGATGCAAAATAGTACTTTCAAGCTATCTATGGCATTGTTATCTTTAAATAGGTTTATCTGGAGTAGTAATATTAATACTCTCCCGTTAAAGGCAGGAACTCCTGGATCTACCCCCAACTGGCTTATCATATTAAATAATTATGAAAGCCATTACTGACACGACAGCTACTGCCACTATCTCTCTTGAGATGAGCTGTTAATACTCTGTCCTCATATGAACTCCGGAGAACACCTATTTCATTAACCCGAAAGAACGTATTCCATTTGGATGAGGACATTTTCAGGCCTCGAGGGAAAGCGTTTCTTTCTGGCATCATCTGCATTTTGCTTGTCGGGTTATAGGATTGAAACATGAGCCCTACGGTAGACACTCTTATTACTGCAGTCAGTTCTAACTGTGAAGGAACTGGAGTTCCATTTTTTTTTGGAAGAGAGATAGTGTACTATATACTCAAACATCAGTGCCTTCTGGAAGTTTTGAAGGAGTCCTTGTATTTTTTTTTCTACCTTTGTGTTGGAAATCATTCTACGTTCCCATGTTAGTACGAAGGTATGTAGGCCTTTACCTGAATAAGTCCTAGATATTGTACATTCTGCAATCCCCTTGACAACTCTATGCCTGCCGGGTGGGAGGAATTAAGTCTCGTTCATCTGGACATGTGTTCATAGCTTCCAGCTGCTGGCAACATAACTGATTAAAGCATGGATCTGAAATACTTCCCTGGAAATGGTCTTCTAGGAAGATGCCTATCATGTGGTAGCTCTGGGACTGATTCACACTAGATATTTTTTGTGTATGTTAAATACTGGAAATACGGTGGCTTTCTGATTTTTATGACTGGCAACCTGTACTACGTTTGCCTCCTATGTACCAACAGAAAACAGTAGATAGTTATTATGGATTTGATGTTATTATATAACTTTAGCACTTCAATTCTCAGGAATTTGTTTAATGAAAAAGGCAAATACCCAAGAGTTAATTAATGTGCAGAAGGAGCAATAGGAAAACATGTGATAGTCAAAGATCCAAGATGACAACAGACAATTGCTTTGTGCATCTGGATTTCTGGTTACTCACTGACCCAGTATGCACATGAATATCAAGTTTAAATACAAATACTCAATTTCAGGTGTTCCAAAATGTGATACACACTGATGAATGACTAAATCTCTTTTTAAAAATGGTTATTTGTTCCTTGCTACTCAAACCTAGCCCAAGCTACTATCCTGTTCCACATCAATCACTGCAATAACCAACCAAGAATTCCTGCTTTCTTCACTCTTGCTACTCCTATGGCCCAGTTTCAAACAAATGCCTGAATCATCTTTTAAAATGTAGATCAGATCAGGTTTTTTTCTCCTGCTTAAAACCATCAGTGGCTCCTATGACACTCAAAATAAAATCCAAACTCCTTAGAATGGTGTTCAAAGCCCTTTGTGGTCTTGCTCCTCTCTACATCTCCACCCTTAGCTCATGCTTACTCGTCTGTTCACTCCTACGTATCAGAAACCCAGGCTTTCTTCTGTCTTTCCAATATGTCAAGATTGCTCCTACCTCAAGGCTTTAGTACTTGGACAGAAAACCCTTCCCACAGATTTTCTCCTGGCTGAAACTTGGCTCAAAAGTCACCTCTTCAAAGAGGCTTAGCATTCCCATTCATACATCATCTGGTTTTATTGTATGTGTAACAGTCATCGCTGTCTGGAATTATTTACTTACTTGCTAACTCGTTTGTCCAATTCTACCCTTACAATGCACCTAAGCAGCCTGACAGCAAGGACTCTGTAAGCTAGTACCCCACTGCCTAGGTCAGGGTCTGGCCGATTGCAGATACTCAATAAATAGTTCATGAAGGAATGAAGTAATAAATCTAAATGGTTACCTTTTCTTACGTGAGGTATTTCTCACTTTTTTCCCCCTGGAAATAAAATTGTACCAGGAAAGAAATTACTTATTTTTCTTGAAGCTAACAATAATTTGCTCATGTAAAGCAAAATTAAATACCCCAAGCAGTTTCCTTTCCAGAGATCACCCGAGATTACATTTGATATATTTTCTTAATGGAACATCACAGCAGTGACCTACTTTCAAACTGCAACAGTACAAGAGAATATGTGAGTTCATGCTTTTCCTTGAATGGTGTGACAACACCAGTATTTACAATGGGTATTATCTAGCTCTGAATGATCAAACCACCAGAGAACAGGTTCACCTCACTACAAAAACAGGTGAAATGGCATCAGTCACATAAACTATCCCCTTATACTTGGAACAATCTGCCCCAATTCTAGGAGAGAAAAGATAAATAAATAAATAGCAATGATAACTTTATGAAGAAGGAAATACTATAATGCCCATTCTAAACAGGATAGCTGATTTTCACCAAAAATATATGGCTTTTCCTTTGATAAACTCATGTTAATTAATAAAAATGTGTGCTGGGGAAATAAGAGAAGCAGTGATGATAGTTTGAGACCTAGAATAAGTACAACGAGAAGATGCTATATCAAGTCTGACTTCTGGATCTAAAAGGAAAAAAAAATTATAAAATCCTTCAAATGTGCAGTATAACATTTCCCCTTTTTCTCATAAAACCTTTTCCCATCTGCCTAAATAACTTCTAATTAGCTTCAGAATTTAAAGACAAAAAGCAGCTATTACTGACATTCTAATTTTAAAGTTAAAATACTGCTAGTTTTTGACAGGAACACCTGAATTGATGCAGGAAGCTCGAATAGACAAATACATGTAATCACATGGTCATTGTTTGGTAGGGGTAAATTTCACCTTTGTTTTCAACTGGTTGAGGGAAATTTACATGATTATTCAACCAATTTGTAACAGTCAAACATCCGTATTTCTGCTACTAAAAGAAGTGCTGTGATGTAAATATATATGCATTTTTATGCACATTGCTTATTATTTTCTTTGCAAAACACCGACAGGTGGGATTATTGGGTTAAAATATATGACCACTAAATATTATTTTAACTTTCAAAAACACTTTTCAAATAGATATTTTAAAAGCTCTTGATATATACTGCAAAACTGATTCCCAGGAATGTTGTGCCAAATTATATTCCCACCTGTAGTGGATGAGAATATTTACTTTCAACTTTAATTAGTGGTAGGCCCAGATGGCTCTTAAATTGGATGGATTTTTTTTTTTTAATGCCTAATATGTAACTTAAGAAAATAAAGTATATTTTCCACGGGAAGATTCCTGCTCCCTGCTTCCTTTGCTCAGGCATCATTTGGGTTCTCGTGGGTGTAGGAACCTTGGCTCCAGCTGCTTATCTCAATCCCGTGAATCTCTGAAGCTTAAGGGCTCACTTATCATTACAGTTTTACCCTCTGTTCTTGGTGCAGAGAGACGTGCATTTCTTGGTTTTCATCGTTTAAATACACAAACATAATTTTAAATGTCATTTCTAAGTGTAGGAGCAGAATGGGGAGGTTTTGGCATGAGATCACTCTGCCATCTTGGTAGATGGTAGTCTATTCTGAATCTTGACAGCTCTATTTTCTTACTTTAATACTGTGGACTTTTTCATGATCATATACTGGTATGCTTATGTATATATATTTGTTTAAAAGATCTTGAATGAAATGTGTGTATATATATATATACACATAATACATAACACACATAAGAAATATAACACACAGGTGTGTGTATATATGTGTGTGTGTGTTATATATTTCTCTTTATAAAAGCTTGAATGTAGAGAACTCTCTACTCAGAATTGGTTTTTGATCTTTGAAAGGATGTGTGGACCCCCTGGTTGCACTGCATTCAACCAAGTTGTGGTGGGTGCTACCCTCTCGAAGCTCTGGCTGGGAGCTTGCCAGTGTGCACTTGTGTTGTGAGTATAAGGATGATGCAGCAATCTGAGGGGAGTGAGAGGTGAGTTGGGACCAGAGGTGGCTATAAAGAGCAGCATGGCATTTGGTGCAGAAGCCACTGTCCCAGGCTCCCTTTCCTAGGTGCCCCAGTGCATGTCAGAGGTAAAGTGGCTCTATGCTGCCTAAAGGACCAAGCCCCAGTTGGCCTTCTGCTTGATACATCCTGAGGAGTTAAAAAATGCCACTGACTCACCAAGATAAAAAAAGAAAAAGAGTCCGTTTACCCCCTCACCAGTCTTTGGCTTTATTCATTACCCCTTCAAGTTAGAATGCATTAAAGGCTTGGGGAGCCTGGGTGGCTCAGTGGGTTAAACATCTGCCTTCGGCTCAGGTCATGATCCCAGGGTCCTGGGATCGAGCTCCACATCGGGCTCCCTGCTTGGCGGGAAGCCTGCTTCTCCCTCTCACACTCCACCCCTGCCTATGTTCCCTCTCTCTCTCTGTCAAATAAATAAAATCTTTAAAAAAAAATAGAATGCATTAAGGGCTGTCCTCCTGCCAGAGTGACCTCCAATTATTCCCATAATTGCCACTGTTGTTCAGCAGGGGGACTAACAAGTTGGCCATTCATGCTGTCATTGTATGTCCTACCTGCCCTATTGAAAACTTTTTGAGATTTGCCTGTAAACTGCTAGTGCTTTTAAAGATTTTTACTCTATTTTTACATTCCATTTATCATTTCCATGGGAATCTTTTTTTTTTTAAGATTTTTATTTATTTATTTGACAGAGAGAGACACAGCAAGAAAGGGAACACAAGCAGGGGAAGTGGGAGAAGGAGAAACAGGCTTCCCGCTGAGCAGGAAGCCAGATGCGGGGCTCGATCCCAGGATATTGGGATCATGACCTGAGCCGAAGGCAGACACTTAACGACTGAGCCATCCAGGTGCCCCTTTCCATGGGAATCTTGAAGGAAGGTAGATGCTTGTGCTTGTGCTGCCAATTTACCAGGAAGTCAATAAATTCTTATTAAAGACCTCCTATGGACTATCTGGCCAGATATTATTTTATTATGCATTTTAAAAATAGAACTGCTTCTTCCTGCTTTTGTTACAGAATTATTTTGTCAATCTAGATGTCAACCAAAGACTGCAGTTCAAAACAAGTAGCTATTTCAAATAAAGATTACAATAAAACATTACGATATCGACCATGTAAATATTGATGGAGATGGACATAAGCTCCTCCAAGGGTTTGAATACTGATCGAAAATGTCTATTTGTCTACATAACATTTCAGTGGAGGCAGTATAATGGAACATACCATAGTTTTGTTATAGTTAGCAATAAACAACTGAAAGATAAGATGCTGATTCAGACATTTAACCACGGTTTCCTGTGATGGTTAGGTTCTAACTCAAAGTTGAAAATAAATGTTACATATTAAGAAAAGCTCTCATCTACCCTATTTTCAAATGAATCCACATTGAAAGACGATTTAGACAACAATTACTTAATACTTAGCACAGAGAAAATCTGCATTTAAATGAACTGCTTTAAATAATAATGTGGTACCAGCATCAGCAGCACCGCAGCACCGGCAACAGTAATGTCCATTTATGGAACATCTTCCACTACCAGGTGCTTAGTTAGCTACTTTACAAGTATCTCAATTTGATTCCCCAATCCTGCCACTTCAGATATTATGAACTCCATGTTTTCTTTCTTTTTTTTTTAAAGATTTTATTTATTTATTCACGAGAGACGGGGAGAGAGAGAGAGAGAGAGAGAAGCAGAGAGAGAAGCAGGCTCCCAAGGAGCAGGGAGCCCCATGCGGGACTTGATCCCAGGACCCTGGGATCATGACCTGAGCCGAAGGCAGACGCTTAACCATCTGCGCCACCCAGGCGCCCTCCACTTTTCCTTTTTTTTAAAGATTTTATTTATTTATTTGACAGAGAGAGACACAGCGAGAGAGGGAACACAAGCAGGGGGAGTGGGAGAGGGAGAAGCAGGCTTCCTGCCAAGCAGGGAGCCCGATGTGGGGCTCGATCTCAGGACCCTGGGATCATGACCTGAGCTGAAGGCAGACACTTAACAACCGAGCCATCCAGGTGCCCCCTGAACTCCACTTTTAATATGAGGAAAGAGAACCAGAGATTAAGTAATTTGCCCACTTAAGTCAGATGGCTAATTGTGATGCTCCCTGGGGCACCTCCAGGGATCATCAGGGGTTCAGTAGAGCACTGTTTCCGTGGGTTCAAACTGCTCCTCCAGGCTGCCTCTAGGATTCACATACTTTTCCACTGCTAGAGGTATCCTGATGAGAGCTGGATGGCCAGGTTTGCAAGGCTGTAGAAAGCATTCATGTTCTCTGTCATCCTACTTCTAGGTTAAGTTGGGATTTATAAACACCCCGAAGATGGATGCAAATGTGTATAATTGCCCATGTCTGGGAACAGGGCTTTTGTGAGATTTCAGTGGAGGCCACCATCCAAAAAAGGTTCAGAATTGTCTCCTAGATATTCCCCAGAGACTGGTTTTAAGCTATAACACCCAAGAAATCTGATTCTTATTTCTGAGGAAATCCCAGAGTGTCCTCATTCTAAGAAGAAAGTAGAGACAATTACCCAAGAGAAAATTCCAAACTGTTACTTGAGATAAGCAGACAGTCACACCAAAGGAAATGAGGTTAGAGACTGTAGCTGAATTATCTACCTCATGGTAGTGATTTTCTGCTTTTCATTATATATAGAAAAAAGCTACTGCATAAAGAGAAAGAAAAACGAGCTAAGTTTATCTGAATTATCAAACATAAAAAGACAGGTCATAAAAATTATAAAAGTACTGAGAAAATGTGCCAATATTAGCAATTATATTTCTAAATAAAAAGATAACGTAGTTTGCTAGTCTAAACAGCAGACTAGGTACAATCTATGACAGATAAAAAGTGCAGATGGAATTTTTCACTTTTCTTCCAAAGAAGTTCTGCTGAATTTCAAATATTTTCTTTGAATAATCATGTATGACAAATGTAAAGGTTAATGTTAGCAAGGTAATTAAAATTAATGATGGCAACGTCCGCTGGGCTATGTGTGTGTGTGTGTGTGCAGGTGTTTCCCTCACTGTTCCTACCCTCACTTAAAAATGTCTAATATATAAAATTCTGAGTATACATATAATACATTAGAACTGATTATTTTCATCTACCCTGAAACCTACAGAATTTCTTTACATAGTTCTTATAGGGTTTTTGAAATGTAATTTGATTTTTTAAATGTAATATATTATACAAAATTAAGAAAAAAAAAACCTCACTGCAGAAATTGAACAGATACCATTAGAGGCATGGTTTCCAATCCTCTTTCTGTAACACAGTTTTGAAGTAAAAAGTTACCCCCAAAGGGTCTTTGAATATTATCCTCTACAAAGCCAAACCATTTCACTACCCAGGATCTGACTCAAAACTTACTTGGATACTTTGTTAACACAGAATTTCATTTGTACTTCTCCACATTTATATTTATAGATATTTACTATCTGGTCCCCAGCAAAGGGAAGACTGAGAGTGGCAAACCAGGGAGAGTGGAATGAGAGATGCCAGCACAAAGACAACCAGCAGATGGACTGACATCAAGGGGACAGACAGAAGAACAGAGAAAAAGGGAGTCCAAATCCATGAAGAGGCAAAAGTGCTGGGAGACAGGAGGAGGGAAGGACGGAAACATCCAACCATTTAAGCTCTCCCCAAGGGTCTCCCTGTCTGCTGGGCTGTTGGAAGTTACTCAGCCAGTTGCCCTGCTTCTCTTTCTAGCCCTGTGCTGACTCTGGGGGTGTCCAGCGACAGATCATGCAGTTCTTTTAAGAGAGGTATTCTCTTGGCCCTGGCTTAGGAGTAAATGCCTGAGCCAGCAGCTCTGATGAGGAGGGAACTGCTTCAGCTATTCCACGGCCCTTTAATTAATTACCGAGCCTACTGCCCAAGGGTCTGTTCCTAGTTTTCCCTGCCTGCGATCCTGGAAGTTTTCTCATGGTTCTACTTAACTCACTGTTTCAGCAGTTTTGTCATTCATCTTTATTGTGTTTTGGGGTCTTTTGCTCAGCTGGGCTGTACCTTCAGTTTTATTCCATCTGTTATATATTATTCAAAAATTCCTCAATGTGGGTTCTAACCTTTCACGTTTCCAGTGTTGTTGTGGATTTATTTTTCTATTTATTCTTCCATTCAAGAGACTTTGGATGGAAGTAGAGTTAAAAACATGTCTTAAGCAGCCAACTTCTCTTCGAAGCCATTTCAGGCACTTAAAGTAAATATTCTCCCCCTAAAATTAGTGTATTTATCGATTAGCTATTAATTTTACTGTAGGCAAACCAACACATTTAACAAAACTAAACTGTCAAGCTTGAAATTTCCTTTTGTTCTATTAAATACATTACTAAAAAAAAAAAAGTGAAAAATTGCATAAAACTTACAATCCATGTCAAGTATGGCCCGAACAGATTTAACAAGTTGCTTAGATTCAAGAGCCAGCGTTGCTGGGATATTACGTCCATTCCTTCCCAGTGGTGTAAGGGAAGTCTGAGAAGCTAACATAGCTCTTCTTTCACTGTGAGGGCAATAACATAAAGTTGAACTTATCATACAATAAATAACATCTATCTTGGCTTAATGTGAATTCTTATGTACAAAAATATTTGTATTTCTGGGAATAGTGTATTCTTACAGCCATAAAATGAAGTAATCACAAAACATTTGTTTTCGGTTCTTTATTATGTAACAAAGACATATTTAAAGAATTAGATTGACCTCATAATAAGGAGGAATAAATCACTTGTTGGGCTTATTTTGTGAGTGCTCATGTTATGCTAACAAGATGTAGCCTTTTATTTAGTTTTGTAAAAATTCAAATGAAGCACTTAAACATAAATTTATTAAATGGACATTTACTATTACTTCTTATAATATTAAATATAAATTTGATATGTATATTTGCTCCTGAAATTACCTTTTTTGAATTTTGTTTGAACTGAAATGATCTCTTAAGCTCTTCCATTTGTTGTCCCCTAAATCTAAAACAGCCTAGAGCATTTATATCACTTTGTGAAGATGCAAATGTCACCTGAAATGAATGTGCTCTGGTGTAATTTAAAATGCAAGGTTTTACTGGAAAAAAACCATTACATTGAAACTTTTACTTGAAAAGAGACAATTTTAAACTGATAACGAAAACATTATTATTTGTAATCCATCTTCATAAGCATGATGGTATTAATTCACAAGGAGAAACTAAAGCATCAATTCTCAAATTCAAATACAGGGCCTTTATTCTGTGTTGAATGACCAAGGCCAAAATTTATTACAGAAGATATAGTATGATAAAAAGACTGAACCAGATTTTCCTAGAGTTTAAGTTTCCAAGATGTGGTGAAAAGTTGCTTAATGTAGTTTTTCAAGGTAACCCCTTTTCCATGAACCAGGTTCTGGCTTTTAAATAGTCATTTTTAACCTTTATTTTTAATACCAAAACTTCTGATTTATTATTCAAGGGCACAATGAAACCTAGAGGGTGGGAATGGGGGACACACAACCACACAAGGGGAATCTGGTTGCTGAGTATTTTAAATTCTTACTGAAAATATTATCACAAAAGTCACATAATTATCTTACATCATCAGTAGCATGGATAGCAATAAAATGTCAGCTCTTTCATTAGAATAAAGCATTACAATGAGTTTGAAAGTGTACTACTATCACATAATGTATAGAATGATCAAATTACTATGTTGTATACCTGAAACTAACAGAATATTGTGTGACAACTACATTTCAATAATAAAATTATTTTTAAAGTGTACTACCATAGACATTCTTCTAAAGTAAAAAAAAAAAGCCATGTGGAACCCTAAAATATAATAAAATACAATGAATCATCTTCATTTATTAAACTGCTGTTTTCATAGTAAAGGGCAGAGTTTTCCTGTTTCTGCAAGAGTGTATTGCTAGAAGTAGAAATACATTGCTAACAGCAGCTATTCTACGATGAGGGAAAAAATTGCTTTGAAAATGTATAAGCAGGAAACTTTCTTTTGTCTTTCATTATGTATCAAAATGACCATAAACTTGCAGTCTGAAATACATAAATGTTATTAGTAAGTTTGTAGCTCTTAGTAAGAAACTTTAAATTTGAAACAAACTGTGAATAATAACAAAACCAAGGTGTATCCTCCAAATGTATTCCTTTTATTTGTGTCTACTGAACGTTGAAAATGAAAGAAACTGATTGCATGAACATGTTTTATAAAATTCTGTTTGCCATAACAACTGATCTGCTGGCTTGAGACTGACCTTTCAAGTAATTTTTATTCATACACAGGATGCTTAGAAACTTCAAGGTAATCCCATCTTTACAGAACTCCTGACAAAAATGAGATAGGTGATTCCTACCCTCAATTTTAGAGTACTAGGTTACAGTGACTGGCTACCCTCCAGGGATTTCTCTTACAGAGATGGGGTCAAAAACAGCATGTCCTTGTATCTCTTTCCACAAAATAGGGGGAAAAAAAGCATCCGGTAGGAGTTATGTAGCATCTTAAGGCTATTTAAGAGATTTTAGTATTTTAATCACAATTACCAAATGAAAAATGTAATCATACTCTACAGAAAACACTTAAATATTCCTACCTTAAATTTGATAAAGGAGAAGAATTATCAGAAAATAATTCTTGAATAGTCTAGAGACAAACAAAACAGTAAAGGAGATTGTAAGTTTGATATTTTTAAGATGTCTTTTCTTACTTAACTAATATTTATAACCTCCCCCCTCCTCCCACTCCCAATTGATTAAAAGGTGTTTCTGTTACATGAGGGAAAAAAATGAATTACATTGACCTGGAACTATACTCAGATGTGTAATAGCTATGGGAACATTTCTTTATAGGGTAATTATTTATCAAATAATGTTTATATAGTATTAAGAGTTTTGAGAAAGTATTCATTGAAACATAGCATATATTTGGGATCATGTTATCCTATCTCAATTATTTCTCTTAACAATCTATTGGTTAGCTGGTCTTTTCATTATCTATGCAATTTTAAACCTGACTATAGGTTAGCATTGCTATTTTGAGCCAGAGAATGTTTCATTAGTCACCAAATACTAGGACATTTATCTATATGTCAGTCATCTACAGATTTCTTAAAAATGGACATAAAATAATATAATGGGAAAATTTACCTCTACAAAATGAAGAAGCTTTTCAGTGGATGCCTCCAAAGTTTTTCGAGCCATTTCCGATTTTCGCAATTGGCAGTCGAGTACTGTAATTCTCTTTCTTAACTCTTGAAAACCTTCCTGGACAGAGGTATCAAAAGGAAGGTCTTACTCATTTCTTTGATTTTTACATCAGTGGCTCCTATTTGCAGTTTTTATTAACTGATATCCAACATTACCATATTATTTGTTTTCTCTTACCGTATGTATCTTCTAATTTGGGTAGGCATTTAACTAATTGCATATTTAAAAGTTAAACTGCACAGAGATGTTGCAAATTTTATGAGATAAGCTGTATATGACTTTGTTGATTCTTATAGCAAAATACATTTAAATTGAGTATATGATTTTTTTTTTTTTTTACAATATGGCTTGCCAGCTGCTGACAGAAATTGCTACCAGTGGGGTACAACAAAAATTGCTGAAGATGTACATATATTTAATGTAATATGATGCAAATATGATCCAATGTAAAGCTGAGCTGGCAGGGAAGTAAAGGGTTCCCATGGACAGTAAAGGAATTCCATGAAGACAAACAACAACAATGCTGGCTAAACTCACTCATAAGAGTACAGTGCAGCATAATTTGTTCTGAGGTTCTAATGGGTGAATTAGAAAGAAACAAACCTTACAGAAGTAAATACATGATTTTGATTTTGGTTCTGGCAAGTGGGTTAAAAAAAGTCTCCCCTATAACTTCTAATCACAAGCCCCCACTCATGAAGGTTTGAGGGCATAATTTGTATTACCCATGTATCCTGTAAATTTATAAGCTGAAATTTAA
Organism: Eumetopias jubatus; assembly: GCF_037043125.1. NCBI lineage: Eukaryota > Metazoa > Chordata > Mammalia > Carnivora > Otariidae > Eumetopias > Eumetopias jubatus. The sequence goes on along the minus strand of NW_028274816.1, from coordinate 111,848,897 downwards.
GTTTAAAACAGTCCCTGAATGGTAGAAGCAAACACAAAACTTCTGTGGAGGGATATTTTCTAAACTCAGATCCCAAAGAATTCATACATATAATGTGTCAAAAGAACATGACCTCAGGAAATAAGCTACCATGAATAAAAGTCAGCTGAAGAAAACAAATCACAGGATCAGACCTATAAAGACAAGAGATACTGGAGTGATAAGATACAGACTATACTGTTTAATGTTTTAAAAATTAGGGAGGAATTTAAAACATAACAAAGGGAAAAGAAACTATAAAAATAGATCTACATGACATAAAAGAATCAATCTTAAAAATAAAAATATAATCAAAATTAAATTAAAAACTAATTCATGGGTTTAATATCTAATTAGATATAGTTGAAAAGAGAATGGGTAAACTGGAAGGCAGAGGTAAAGAAGGTTCTCATAATGCAGCAGAAAAATAAAAATGGAAAATATAAAAGAAGGGAGAAGAGGTAAGGAGAATATAACTAGATGAAGATCTGGCATACACCCCATGTGAATTACCCATGAGGGTTCAGAAAGAATGAAGAAGAAACTGCTCAGTATAACAGTTTGGGGTTTTTCCGAAATAACAAGACACCGTTCCTCAGATCAGGAAGCTCAGTGAAGCTCAAACAACATAAATAAAAATAAGTCAACACAAGAGTCATAGTCAAATGCTGAACATTGAAAATAAAAAGATCTTAAAATCATCTAGAAAGAAACAACGTATTGCAAACAAATAACAGATTGACTGCTGATATCACAACCATGAAATAAACACTGAAAGGAATTAAATGTCAACTTACATTAAAAGTAGCAAAAATGTATTTCAAGAGCAAAAGTTCAATAAAGATATTTTCAGACAAACAAAACTGAAGAGAATTTGTTACCAACAGATCCTCATTAAATACATTTCTAAAACATGTACTTCAGGAAGGAAATAATTTTAGCAAGAAGGTCTGAGATGCAAAAAGAATGCTGAACTTAGAAAATGGTAAACATGGGCATCTATTTAAACAAAGGTTGACAGCACAAAATAAATTGTAATAGTGTCTGACTTATGGTGTTAAAAGTCAAGAAAGAACTAAAATACTGACAAAAATAGAAATTAAGTAGGACAGGATGATAGGATTTATGTTCTAAAGTGCTTATAATATTTAGAAGAAGGGGAAAGCTAGTGATTAGTTTTATAATTTAAGCTAAAATAGAATGTTAAAATTTCTAAGATAATCATTAAAAATTAGAAATAGAGCGCATACCATCTAAAATAGAAGGAAATAAATGGAATGGGAATTGGGGAACATAGGAGAAATCTGAACCAATTAAAAAAAAAAACAGGCAAGAAATGACAACTAAAAAAACAACCAAAAAACAGAGGACACATAAGATGCATAAATTAAAAGAGGGTGTAAATGAAGCCAAGAGCATTAGCAAATAAAAAAGTATAAATGGAAAGATCTTTCCAATTAAAGATAAAAAATTAGTAAGATAAGGAAAAGATTCAGTTATATGTTGTTTACCACATATACAATTAAAACATAAGGACACTGAAGAGTTAAAAGTAAAAGAAAGGAAAACACACACAGGTAAATACCAAAAGAAAGCTGTTGTAACTATTTTAATATCAATCAAAAATAAATATTAGGGGGAAAAGAAGATTGCTAAATTGAAAAGTCACAACATTCCATAAAGGATGATAATGTAATTCTAAGCTTGTATGCTGCTAAAAATATTACTTCAAAATATATAAATTAAAAAAAATGGGAGATTTTAATGCATTCCTCTGACAAGGAAATTAAGATGATTAAAGAAGAACTGAACTCCACAATTAATGACCCTGATCTAGTAGATTATAGAAAAATGATACATCAAAAAACTGCAGAATTTTTTTCAAGCTCACTTTGAACATGTGCAAACACTAGCCATACAGTAAACCGTAAAGCAGCCATCAACAAATTTTAGAGTTACTATGCTATAGACTAGATTCTCTGGTCACGATGCAACTAACCTTTCTGTGCCTCACTGGTGTTTATTAATAAAGACTCAATCATAAATATGTAAATTTTTCCCCAATTAATCTATATATTTAATGCATTTTCAGTAAAAATCCCAATAGTTTTTTTTTTCCCTTTTGGTTGAATTTATAAGCCAAGTCTAAAATATATATAAGAGATCAAAGGGTCATGCAGCCAACACACTTCTAAAAAAAAGAACTAGGCAGGGTGATCAGATATCAAGACTTACTGTAAAAGATAGAGTAAGATATATTATTGGCATGAATATACAAATAGACCAATGAAAGAGAATAGAGGGCCCTCAGGAAGATAGACACACATGCAATCTTGATTTATGACAGAGCTGATTTGTAGATCAATTAAGAAAGAAGAGACTTTTGAATAAATAGTGCTGGGATAGTTGGTCATTCACTTAGAATAAAGAAATAATAATATGGATCCCCACCCCCACATAACACCACAAAACCAATGACAGAAGGATCAAAACTTTACAATTTCTATTTTTTTAAAGATTTTGTTTATTATTTGAGAGAGAGACAGAGAGAGCATATGCAGGAGTCAAGGGGAGGGGCAGA